>NC_133022.1:7043290-7366100 GCF_048564905.1 Vicugna pacos
AATTCAAGACAATTCAAGATCAAGTTGCCGGCAGGGTTGGGTTCCTCTTAGGGGTCTCTGCTTGGCTTGCAAAAGGCCGCCCTGTTGCTGCCTCTTCACATGGTCATTCCTCGGTGCTTGACACCCTTACCATCTCTCCATTTGTCCTACAAGTTCTCCTACTTATAAGGACTCCGATCAGGTTGGATTATGATCCAATCTTACAGCGTCTTTTTATCATGATTGCTTAAAGGCCCTATCTCCAAACACAGTCACATTCTGAGGTCTGGATGTCCAGGCTTTACCATCAGAATCTGCAGGGTAATGATGGGAGACAAAATAGAGTCCATAACAGTTTGGTAAATTTTGTCAATGAATCATCTGGGCCTGGAGTTGTCATTTTGGGGAGGATTTTAAACTACTCATACAATTTCTTCAATTGCTAGAACTATTAAGTGTAGCTGTTTTTCTTATATCACTGTGGCAGTGCAGACTTGAGACTGAGGTTGGCTCTAGAACAAGGCTGAGTGAGGAAAAAAAGAAGAGAAAAAGGGAAGAAAATTAGGGACTTCTTTGTGCTGTCTAGTACAATGGGGCTCCTTTTCATTGTCTTCTGAGTGGAAATAGGAGATTTATCCTAGAATTTTTGCTGCATAGTACATTGATTAAATTCTCATTGCTACTAGCTGTTTAGCTTTTAGAGTCTTTAAGGAGTTACTTTAGTATGTGCAGACATTTTTAACATAATCAGTAGGAGTCAGAGACTTTGTCCATGTCAATTCATCTTCACTAGCGGTGGAAGTTGAGATTTCCATTTGACTGGGCCCATTTAGTACATCTCATCAACCTTGCATAGGACATGCTGCAGGGAGGGAAAGAACATTTATTTTCTAATGGTCAAAAGTAAATTGGAATGGGAAGATTTGTTTTTCAAAAGTGAAGTTTTAGCCCCCAAAGGGTCACGAAAATCATAATTCATATCATTCCTAGCTTCCCTAATGCCTGAGAAGTGTTTGATTTAAAATATCCCTGAAAGTTTGCCTGTATCATCTAGTTTACAAGATTATTTGTTCAATGACAGAGGTATCCCATAGGGATGATGGAATATAACTTCAAGTGAACATGAATTTATGTACTTAAGTACTTTTTTCTGTATTCTTTTTGATACCACATTAAATTAAAATAGTCAGTTTCTTACAAGGTATTTGCAGTGCCGAATCTGAAAACCTGAAACTGACAGCCTATCAATGAGCTTTCTCTGTTCCTACATGAAGATCCATTCGTGTGTCTTGCATTTTGAATTAATTGCTTTTTTACCTAAGCATGATTTTATAACTTGATGAACTTGCAATTTGAATATTACTAGTTTAGGGTTGAACAGATCTTCAAAATATTTACTTTTAATTATGCAATATTAAAAATCCTTTTCATCAACATTCATCTCATGAAGAAAATCTCAAAGCATTGAAAAAATGCCAAGCACCCAGCAGCAAGATTTCTGTAATTCTGATTTTCACTTGAGATCTCAAATTGTATATCTGGCAGCAAATACCGCTAGTTGTTTGTTGTTC
The DNA here is from genome assembly GCF_048564905.1 of Vicugna pacos. Lineage (NCBI taxonomy): Eukaryota > Metazoa > Chordata > Mammalia > Artiodactyla > Camelidae > Vicugna > Vicugna pacos. Next base: position 7,044,841 of record NC_133022.1, read on the forward strand.
CTTGAGGTGAGAGCCTCATTTCATTCATTTTGAAGAAAATGTCTATGAAATGCTCCAATCCAGAGTTGGTGTGTCATTCGTTCTTTCAATTAGAACTGGCCTCTCAGGGATACATCCACTAGTTCAGCTCAGAACTCAGTCACCTACGTGCTTTCTCTTGGGATGAACATTGTACTTTATAAGCAGCAGAAGAGCTTTCTGTGTGGCTTCTGATTTCTTCCCCCAGAGTATTAAAATATGTGTCTTTCAGGTTAGGATTTCATAGTGAATTTTCACTGCTTTATCAAAGACAATTATTGAACTACATTCTTCTTCTGTGCCTACAGTAGGTGTTGAAAAATGTAATGGCTACTAATATCATTTGGTACTGCTGCCTTGATTTGCACCACATGCCATCTGTTTTATTCACCTTTGTTTTTTACCAGCAGTGCGAATATCAGCACCATGAAGAGGACATTTTAGTAGTATTCTGAAAAAATCTTTGATCTCATGGACCGCTCTGAAGGAACCTTCGGTTCTGCCAAGAATCTGCAGGATTTAAGAATTGCTGCTGTATATCAGCTCAGTAATGTGAGGATGGTAGACAAAGAAGTGTTGCTTGAGCTGAGCATGGTAGATGGCATTTCATTCTGAGCTGTGAAAGGGGGATGTGTGACCTCACATAGGGGCTGAGAATTTGAGAAGGCCTGGCATCAAATGGGGCATGGGGTGATCTCAGCAGTGCTGGGCCTCTAGCCTTTGCAGTGGTGTGAAGTTGCATAGGTAGGGCTGGATCAGATTGTGGAGGGCAGTTGATTCCCTTGGGAATCTTCCAGGGCCTGGAATTCAGCAGATGTGAATGTAATTTGACAGTGCCCACTAATTAGTTAATCTTGAGATCAACTCAACTTTGTGAATCTTTATGTTCAGCACATAATATATGCTCAATTAATGTCTTGTTCATTGAAATTAAATAATTTTGTTTCTGGAAAATGAAAGTGTTATGTATTATTTCTCTGAGAGTTCTGTAAACACTGAACTTGACTCTGTTCTTTTACTAACAGTGGAGTCAGCTGAAACCCAGACAAGTCAAGAGGAGTGTGGGTGGACAGTAAGGGGGCTGGAAGTGAGACAACAGTCTGCCAGTTTCAAGTTAATGCTACTTATGTTCCCCATCCTGCCTGTCTCCGGGGAGGGCTCCTGCCTCCCCGAGTTGATAGATTTTGTGCTTACAGATCGCTACTTTTCTCACCCGCTTTGTACCACCTGTCTTAGTTTTGTGTAGCTGGCCTGGTTTTGTCCTTTGATTATGCTGTTAGTGCATACTTGTTTTTTGTCTCACAGATCAAACTTTCTGAGCCTCACCTGATTTATCTGTAAAACTGAGATTCTGTCCCTTTTCACAGGGCTGTTTTAAGTTTCAAATGATCTGTTTACAGAAAGAGTTGGGCTCAGATTAAGAAGTGGATAGTCGGTCAATGAGAACTCTATAATTTGGCAAGTCCCCAAATGGTTTGGTTTTTGGCCCTTTGAGCTGTTATGTCAGAATTTTGTGTGGAGGTAAAGCATGCAGATCCTGAAATCTGAGCTTCTGAGCAGACACTGCTTTAAATCTTGGATCCCAGAAAATGAGCATGGAGGCCCAAATGTCTGGCAAGCTGTTTAGAGTCTCATTTTGGCACATAGAAGGCGAGCAGGGGTTCTGCCATGGAGAGGGCCCTGAGCAGAGAGAGTATTCATGGTGGGGAGGCTTGTTGGATGCCCAGTATTCCTGTGGCCACAGAGTGAATGTTCATGTCCCTCCTCCCCCATTTCATATATTGACATGCTAAACTCTATGGAATGGGATACAGCTCAGTGGTAAATGCGTGCTTAGCTTGCACAAGGTCCTGTGTTCAATCCCCAGGACCTCCATTTTAAAAATTAAACAGAAAGAAAAACAAATGCTAAACCCCAGCATGACGGTTGAGAGGTGATTAGGTCATGAGGATGGAGTCTTATAAATGGGATTATTGCCTTTCTAGAAGAGTCCTCTGTGAGCTCCCTTGTCCCCTCCTCTGCATGAGTACTCGGTGAGAAGACGGCCGTCTAAGAACCAGGAAGCTGCACTCACCAGACACCGAAACTTGACTTTGGACTTCATAGCTTCTAGAGCTGTGAGATGTGAAAGCTGTTCTTCAGAGCCACCCTGTCTATCATACTTTGCTGAAGCCGCTGGACTGGACTAAGACACCTGTCACTATTGTGATCTAGTGGTCTTTTTGTTTTGGGTCTTTTTCTTTTTTGAACAGGTTTTTTTTCTTTTAAAGAGAAGTCTCAGATTTACAGTAAAATTGAGTGGAAATCAGATTTTCCACATACACTCTTGCCCCAACACACATATGACTTCTCCCACTATCAACATTCCTCTCCAAAGTGGTAAGTCTGTGGCAATGGCTGAGCCTACACTGACCCATCATCATCATCCAAGGTCCACAGGTGGTCTTGGGAAGCCCCTCTTTGTTGTATATTGTACGGTGTTGGACAGATTTACAGTGACATAGATCCACCATCAGAGCTCCACACATGTTGGTTCACTGACCTTGATTCCCCTACATGCTGCTGGTTCATCCTTCTTCACCAAGAGCCTTCATGGACTTCCCACAGGCATTAAGTTATTTTGTAAATGGGATGGGGCATGTTTAGATGCCCACGAATCTATTTTCATCTGCTTGCATTGTTAGACTATGAGCTGAAAGTAGCTGCAGATCAGATGAGCTGAAGAAAAGGAAACTCTATAACATAAATTCCTTTGTGGCTGTGATTCCTTGTGTAGACAGTTCAACTTCATAAGGTGGGATTTCCTCAGAGTTCTTGGCTTCTCCTCCCAAGAGGATATGGACTGTCTCCTTCATTCTTGCTGCTTACCACACAGAGAATGCTCAGTGGAGGCCCAGCGAGTGAGTGCACGAGTACGCAAGTACAAGCTCCAAAAAGCACCCTCCCTTATATTCATGCTGTTCCGTGATCTCCTGCTGACCACGGACCACACTTCCTTCACTTACGCTGCTGCTCCTACTCATCTTTCTCCCCATCTATCTGAGCGAAACTGGGCAGAGGCTGGCTCTACATAGACACACAGAATTTGCTTCTACCTGCACCTGCACTTGTGGCCAGTTGAAATGGACTTTCTCCAGTGTCAAGTCTCCATCTGGGGAGATATGGGGGCTTGGATGCAAGTGGAAGCTGCCTTATGCCTGCAAGGATTCTTGTCTGCTGACTTCAAGTCAGTAGGAGGCAGTGTGGAAGAGTGTGTCTTGGGCCCCAGAGGCACATTACTGTGCTGTGTCCTGGATTACTAGCCTGGCTAATTTCAACTCATTGAAACCTGGGGAAGTAAAGTTTAGCACCTGCAAATTGGGGTTCAGTTAACTGCCATTTTTAGTAACATGGTTAGGGGATGATAAATGTGAAATTATTTGATGTGCTGTAAGTGTTACTGCTTAAATGCACAATGCGTTCATTTTTTGTCACCTGTCAAGGGCATGTCTTTGTGTGACTGAGGGTGCTGGGAATGGAAGGCCTGTTAGCAGGACTCGAACACCCTGTTCCTCAGTGGGTGGGCACTGCTTGTTGACAGCACTCTGCTGAAGGCCTGGCCATGTGCACAAAGGGAGACTCAAGACCCAAAGATCCGGGGAGGGTTTGTTTAGTAATGTGCTCCCCATCATTTTTCTACTTGGAAGATCAACCAGTGATGAGTTGATTTGTTGGATTTTTTTTCTATTAGACTTTGTCTTCAAAGGCTGCTCAAACTCAAGGTCTTCTTATTCTCTTACAAGATGGACAGGTGTCCAGCAGGTGAGTATGGAACTGGGCAGAGCTTGATATGATCCCTGTCTGTTAAGAACTTGGGCTTATGGCCTGGCCTAAATAGAACCTTGGTTTATTTCCATTGGAGAGTGTGTTGAGGCATGGGGTATATGTGTATGTGTGTGTGTGTGTGTGTGTGTGTTTGTGTGTGTGTGTGTATAGATGGGTGGGTTTGGCAGCCAGCCTCCTCCTCACCAAGCCATATGACTTCAAGGGGCAGAGGATGCAAGTCATTGGATGAAGGAAGATTATGAGAGAGAAATGCCTCTGCTCTCTGCTGCATGGTGGCTCAGGAACAGGTTGTGAATGGCAGAGTTGAAGTCCACAGCATTAAACCAATTTAAACCTAAATGTGGTGATCAAAGAAGCCCAACCAGTGACTTGGATGCAATCAGCAATGGATTGACTTTTGGTCTTGCCAGCGTTTTGACCTTTGGGAAATTCTCTCACAATGAGGGACATCAGACACTTAATTTGTCATAGGACATCCAGCATATGCATTCACAATACTTACCTTGATGCAGTGAGGGTTTCAGTAGATGATAGGTATAAGGCAGCAGCTGCTCCAAGACACTAAGTCACAGCAGGTGTACAAAAATTGGTAACTGTCAGCTGTTAAATTTGGGGAACACATTATTGGGAGATTATAGAGGAGATCCTGATCTGGTCATCACGTCGATCCCTGGGCGAGATACTAGAATCTGGTTGTGCCATATGCTAAATAAGGCCCATGGCAGAGTCCAAGCTGCTGACAGAGCAAAGCCTTTCAGAGACCCCATCCACCCCCAAACACATAGGCAGTGATGCAGGAAGAAGAAAATCACTGTGGAGTGTGCAGCAAGGAGTGGGGGGGAGCCTCTGCTATTGGATCAGTGCCAAGGGCACCCCAGGGCCCTTGAAAGCTGCATCTGTTAATCTTCCCTGTGCTCTCAGTCACTCTGGAAGACAGGATGCCACGCTCCTGTTGTGTTGTTTGGAATGGCATTTCCCAGACATGCTGCACTTTTCTCTTTGGCTTTTTAACACTTGGAGGCATTTCTCAAACACCTGGTATAAAGGTGACCTGCAGCTGTGGAATCAGTTTTCTCATCTAACAAAATAGGATCATAATTGAGCTCACTTCTCAGGGCTTTTAGGAGTTAATGTGTCAATGCACTAAAGACACTTACAGTAAAAGTCCAGTAAATATCTTTTCTATCCTTAATGTGAATATTCTTCTATCTTTTCCTCCTATGCCTCCACGCTCTCCCTTTATCTCCTGTCTTTGATTTGAGTTCCAAGAAGTGTCCAGGAAGGGCAGGGGATGGTTGGGACTGACTCTCTAAGAAGCTGTGTTCCTCAGCCCCTCCTCCCACCCACTTCCGTTCTGATGCACTGAGCCCAGCTTTCTTCCCGTGTCCCTGAGACAAGTGAGGTCTTGCTCTGCATAAAGGTGGTTCCTACCACTGCATAAGCTGGTGAGAGTGCATTTTCACCCAAACTTGAATGATTGGCCTCCACATGGAGAGGAAGTGAGCAGGATGTGAGTCTTCTCCGGGCTGTGGGGAAATGCTCATTAAACACTCTCATGACTCCTGTTTTGGGGTTCAGTATGAAGATCCTATCACTGGGGAAAAAACAGACCTCTTCTTCAGACTTTCACCCACTCCTTCCATCCTCCTAGAAAGATGAGTGTGCCCTGCTGGCCTGGGGTTAGAGTTCAGCTGGAGCCATCCTGACAGTGAGCTAAGCTCTTGGCTCCAGTGTCACTCATAATCAGAGATCCCTCAGTCTTCAGCCAGATGCCATCTTCCTCCCAGTAAACTCTGTTCCCGTTGGGCCATGAAGTCCTTTCTGCCCCATTCCTCCCTTCCCTTCTGTCTCCTGCAGTACATTCTGAGGTGGATAAAATGAGCACATGCATGATTTCTAAAAAGTTTGCACAATGGCTGTAACTTACATATATCTACCTAACATCTGGCAGCTCCGTCCCCTCTGCCGATAAAAGAGGAAACAGGGAGGAGAGGCCTGTGGCCAATCCCTGCCAGTGTGATCATCACTTTGGGGACAGTGGAGACCCCTGATCTGAATGGAACCACCCTCTTCCTGTGCTCCATTGGCAATACCTCATTTGGAACTTACAGGCCGGATTAGGCAGGTGCCAACATCAACCTGCCTCATAAATGGAAACTCCAGACAGGAAGTTTGAAAAGCTAGCCATGATTTCTGCCCAGGATGAGGTTTTTGTCAGTTTCCCCAGTAAGTCTTTCCTGTGGAACCTATTTCACTGTGATGGCTTAAGTTTTCTCAGGTTTTGGGGTTTGCTCTGTCCATTGCCCCTTATCTCCTGTGGCTTAAGAAATCTATGATGGTATCCTTGAACATCTTAGAACTTTCTGGAATGCTGCCTAGTTTGGGGGCTGCTTTCCTTTCTTGTATGATATTCACAACCTAAGAGGTCATGGTCAGAAGGAACATGGAGGTACATGACACACTCAAAATCACAGAGGTTTTTATTGCTTAGAAAAATAATTCAGGTCCCCATATTTTTGGTTGAGTGCTTTTAAAAACTACATCATGTTCCTGGGGAAAAGCTAGGGTGATATACAGGAGGCCTTGGGGGTATGGAACAAGGGCCAGGTTTATCTGGAAGTGCTAAGTGCAGTGCGAATTTGGCTTCATGTGTAGTGGGGGAGTTTCTGCCTGTCACTGAGTCAGAGGCAGTGACAGCCTCCTGGAGGTGCTGGGAACTGCCAAATAATCACCACCTCTGACCCCCTGGAGGAGACTTCATATTGAAAGTTCACGGCTGCCTCCCTCTAACTTTTCCAGAGAAGACCGTGGTAGTCCAGGTGGGCAGGGCCCAGCAGCATCTCCAAAGGATGCTCCTTCAGGACTCAGAGTTAAGGCCAGGTTGTGTGTGGCTTGCTTCCCTGCCTTCATCCATTGCTCAGGCCTCCCTCCTTGGGTGAGACTCTGTGGAGACTCCTGTCTCTCCCCTTCAGCCTGTCAATGTTCCCCAGGGCACAGGCTGCTGTAGTGCGCCCAGTACCAGTGCCCCTGGCTGGCAGTAGGGCTTGCCCTGGGCTAGGTGGCCCTCTGTCTTGCATCCTTTAAGTCAGGTCTCACCTGGTCTCCTTCTCTGACTGTTTATTAGCAAAAGGGACCTCAGGTCTTGAGGAAGTGGAATGTGGCCTGGGCTGTGCTCTCTGTCTTCTCTGGTCCATTATAGAAGCCTGGAACTCAGTGATGGCTCAGGAAGTGGTAGCCCCTGTCATTGCGGTCATTATCAGCTTTATTCCTCCCCACTCCCACAAAAGCCACGAGGGGATGCCCCATCTCACAATGAGTGGTGCAGGCAAAGAGGGGAAGGCTGCCTAGACACACAGTCAAAGTTTTGCACTGGTGGGATTTGAACCTTGGCCCATTAACCTCCAAAGCTGGGCTTCCTTCTGCTACACTGTGCTAATTCCCTTGGCTGTGCTGTTCTGAATCCATACAAATATCTGAATATGCTCATTTTTCAAGGCATGTATATTGGATCTCCATGTGGCTATGGAAGAGACTCTTCCCCCAACTCTGGTGGAGAGGGTCTTGGCAAGATCATCTGATGTATCAAAATTCTCACTTACAGTGAGTCATGGCGTAGGGTAGGCAGGGCCGTCCAAGAGGAAACCCAGAATTCCAGGCTGGAATCAAGACAGAATCCTGCTGAACACGTGGCCGAGATGTTGAATGCCAAGGGGATTCAAATTGTTCTTGAGCAGAAAAAATTGGAAGTGAGGTGATAGCTCTTGAATTGGACACATTGCTCATTTTATTGCAAGACTGTAAGTAGCACTGCACCAGTCTCATTTTGCAATGCTTTTCTCCCATTCTTGACTTGGTATCAGTCAACAGTGTGACACTTTGTCAATTTTTGTCACATTTAATTAATATTGATTACTCTCATGATGGACACATACTGCAAGTAGCAAATTTTTTAAAGAAAATAAAGAACTATCAGGATTGAATGCAGATTTTTTTTGAGAATTGTTGGAGAAATGTCAAGTCAGTTATTAAGTTGAAAATAAGTAATGATTTTTTGGTTACAATGCTGGATGTGAAAAGAAATTGTGCCTTTAGCTTTTGGGAAGTACTTTTACCTAGCAAAGTAAAATTCTTGAAGGATTGTCTTTATTTCTTGATAGTACCATTTATCTTTTATAAAGAAATGATGCTTTTTGGCTGTTTGGTAAATCATATTTCTACATACATCAGTGGACACATCCTTAATATGCACTGAATTATACTCCAGATTGAGCATATATTAAGGGTTTTTAAATTGTACAAGCAGAGAATTATGAACCAAGAGATGCAATCAGAGTTTAAATGATTATAACCTTTTGAAAATGCAGCTTGCATTTTCATGTTATATTTTAATTACTATCACACTGAAAATAAAGTTAATTTCAGAGCAGCAGTATTTTGTTATATAAACAAATGACACAACTCAAATTCTGGATAAGTATGAAATGATGCTTGGTATTGAAACTAAAATAAATCCAACATCTTAGCCCCCTTCAGAGTGAACTTCTGTGTTAAAAATGGAAAGTTCTGTTAATTGTTCATTAGATTTTCTGAATATGAATATGTTCTTAAGGGATTTATGGATGACCTTTTTTAAACCAGAATAATTATTTTAGAGGACACTGTATTGATTGAATAACAAAATGATATTCTTGAAATTGTTTTATTAAAATTATTACAGTTTTCTTGTAAAATAAAGCAGCAAATGGTCTTCATTGAGGTTGACAGAGACAGCTTCTACATGATATTCTTGCCCTTTTGGGGGGCATGTAATTAAAATTTTTGATGTATTTTCAAACTTAGAGAAACATTGCAAGCATAATAGAAGGCACTCCAATATTCATTGAGTCAAATTTACCAATTGTTATAATTTGTTCCAGATTTTTAGTGCCTACCATCCCTCACTCCCCACTCTTTGTGTACATAAGTGTATGTGTGCATACATGTCTCTGCATGGAATTTGTTTTCATTTCTCTTGTGCAGACTTCTAGAAATTGCCGCATGATGTGGTAAGTTTGTTTGACCTTTTAGAACCTGATGAACTTTTGAAAAGAACTAGATAATTTTATCTTCCAACTACCAACATATGGAGAGTTCCAGTTTCTCCATATCTTGCACAGTGCTGCTTACAGTCTTGTCTTTTTGACACAGTTATTCTACTACAGAATATGAAGTAGGATCTCATCGTGGATTTAATTTATATTTCCCTTGGCTAGTGATTTTGACCATATCCTCTGCGAGGCTGTTGGCCATTAGTTTACTTTCCTTGGAGAAATGTCCATTCAAGTTCCCCTTTGTGTTGCTGTCTTATGTGTGATAAGAGATCATATATTCAGAAGAAAAAACAAGTCCTTTATCACATGGATCTTGGTTTTTATGTCCGTTATTTTTTCTTTTTTAAACTTCTCTGACAATCTCTTTTATTTCATTTTTCTTTTATTTCTTTGTTTTTTTTTTAGCCAGAGAAGGAATTATTTTTTTTTTGCAGCAAGTACGGAAAACACGGTACATTTCCCAAAGCAGTGTTACCCTGAAGACCAAAATCAGGGAAGCCTTAAGCTAAGGGAACATGCATATCCATGAAGGATTTGAGTAGAGGCAAATTCAGCAAAGAATTGGGGCAGAGGCGGACAGAATCAAAGCTTTAGTTGATTGAAGTCATGAGGTCAGAAAAGGTGTGTATCATCATTCCTTAGGTTCCAGCCAGCCTGGTGTTGTGGCAAAATGTGTTACAGCTCAGTTGTGACAGCAACCTGGATCCAGGCAAGAGACCAAGCAGCACTGGGAGAGCTGGAGAACTCTGGTTAATTAGACCAGCAGGCCCAGACGAGTTAACACTTCATGCTCTGGACCCCATCTGTAGGTTTACACAAGCCTTTTCTAGGCTGCCAGTTTTAAACTTTGCAACATCATATGCAAATAAAGTACAAGAGAAGTTGACCAACCAGGAACAAGCTTTGTATAAATAGACCAATCAGGAGTGAGCTCCATGCAAATGAAGTACTACAAGTGGACCAATCAGAAGTGAGAGTAATAACCAGTCAGAAGTGAAGGAAAGTGAGCTCAGGGAACCAATAGAATTCTAGGTGTAAGTTAGCCACTTCAGAGGCAAAAAGTGAGATAAAGCCTGTGGGCCAGGGAACCGGACGCTAGTGGGACGAGAGCAGCAGCCCTGCCTAGGGGTCCTGCCGGGCTTTTTATGGGGCTTCCTGCCTCACTTGGACCTCAGCGAGTAGTTCCCATCCTCCACATTTTTAAAGGAATATTTCACTGCCCTAAGAATATATGGTTTATATTTTATTCTTAGTTCTTGCAGAACTCAACACAGTCTCTCTTCTTTGAATATGGTATTTAGTTCATGCATATGTGAAGCTGATATCATTGCTTTTGTATCTGCCATTTTGCTCTTTACTTTCTATTATTCTCATCTGTAAAAAGATCCCCGTGTCTCTCCTTCTGTGTTACATTAGCAGTTGCTCTAGGTATGACAGTATTTGTCTCACTATTCCTCATCACGGTCTATGTCTACATAATACACATTTATTTCTAAAAAAAGTCCCTTTGTTCCAGTATATCTCCTTTTCTTCTCTTTTTGAAGTTGTTGTCATGTTACATCTGTACATGTTAGAACAACACACGAAACAGTAAAATAACTACTACTCTATAGCCAAGACATGGAAACAGCCTAAATGTCCATCAATGGATGACTGGATAAAGAAGATGTATATTTATACAATGGAATACTACTCAGGCATGAAAACTGACAACATAGCACCATTTGGAGCAACACGGATGCTCCTGGAGAATGTCATTCTAAGTGAAGTAAGCCAGAAAGAGAAAGAAAAATACAATATGAGATCGCTCATACGTGGAATCTAAAAACAAAAACCAAAACAAAAAACAAAGCATAAATACAAAACAAAAGCAGACTCATAGACATAGAATACAAACTTGTGGTTGCCAATGGGGCGGAGGGTGGGGAGGTATAGGCGGGACTTCAAAATTGTTGAATAGATAAACAAGATTGTGCTGTGTAGCACAGGGAAATATGCAGGAGTTCTTACGGTAGCTCACAGAGAAAAAAATGTGACAATGAATACATGTATGTTCATGTATAACTGAAAAATTGTGCTGAACACTGGAATTTGACACAACATTGTAAAATGTTTAAAAATCAATAAAAAATGTTAAAAAATAATAACTACTACTCTATGTAATCTTAAAGCCCTCAGTTTTTATATGCAAATTGCCTTCTTTACCTCTTTTATTAAGGAATGTTTTCACTAGATATTGATTATATGTTTAACATTTTACTTTTTATTCACTGTGACTTTGTCATCTAACAGACCAGTGACTGCTTTTATATTTGGTGAGAAGTCTGTTGTTAATAATTATTTTGATCTCCTTTCTGATACGTTCCTTTTCACTTGCAGCTTTCAAGACTTTTTTCTTAGCCTTGTCTTTAATAGTTTGGCTAAGATGTGTATAAGTGTGGGTCTCCTTGAATTTTTCCTATGTGGGAATATTTTAGATCCTTGGGTCTGTAGATTAATGTTTCAAAATCAGATTTGAGAACATTTTTTGCAATTATTCTTTAGAATATATATTTTTTGCCCTTTCTCATCTCCTTCTGGGGTTCTCTTTTTACATGTGTTGATATAAGTGAAATTGATCTGGTCTCTGAGTCTTTGTTGGTTTCCTTCCTCTTCAGATTTGTTACAATTCTGTTGATTTTTCTTCAAGTTCACTGATTGTTTCTTCTTCTTTCAACGGACGTTTTCATTTCTGATACTGCATTCTTCAGCTCCAGTTCCCATTTGGTTCTTTCATATACTTTGTTTTTCTCTGTTGAGATTCTTTGTGGTTTGTATTATTTTCATCACAGCCGTCGATAATTATTTAAACATGATTTCCATTACTTCTTTCAGTGTGTTCATAGGAGATGATTTTACGTCGTGGCTAACTCCAGCATCTGGAGATAACTCAGTTTTTGTTGAGTCCTTTTCTTTCTCAGTCACAGTACACTTTCTTCATTCTTAGTTGGTAGTCTTGTTGAATTTCAGGAAATGTAGTAATTTTAATTTTGAATTTTAATCCAGAGATATGTCCTTGTGTTTTTAAGTAACTTGCCACCAGTAAATCTGTGAAGTGTGTCTCTACTACAGCATGCAACCACTGATGTCACTGATCATTTTTTGAATGTTAAAACTTGCTTCCTAACAGTTGCTGCTGCAACTGTGTAGCTGAGCATTTAGCCAAAAATTGGGCAGTGGTTGGGCTCAAACCATATCAGTCAGGCCGTCTCTGTGTCAATGCATCTCTGTGGTCCATCAAATACATCCACAGTTCTGATTGTTTCCAAATGTGCAGTGTTGTTTTCTTTCTAGTGTGCTTCTGTCCATTTCCATGTGTATACATGCTGGCTTTGGCAGCCATGGAGATGTGGATGGCTTGAACCCATTTCAGTTTCTTCTCTGCATGCCTGTAAATCTGGAGAATATAGAGTGCTTAGCAAGACCAGATACTGTCTTACCACCCAGAACTTCCAGGGAAATGCTTAGCTGCCCTTTTGCCTGCCCTAAACATGAGTGCAACCTCAGTGAACCCTGTGTGCCGACCACTGAGTTCACCAGTTTACCTTCCCACGCATCAAGTCAGATGAGCCCCTCCTGGTGGTGGCACCAAGCCTTGTTCCCAAGGTCTGCTGTCACCCTGGTTGAGCTGCTGTCCCCTCAGCCCTGGCAAGGGATAGACCCAAAGTCTCACACTTCTATTGCCTGAACATCAGGGGTTTCATGAATAAGCACTTTAGTTTGTTGCAGATCTTCAGTTACAGAGTGATGGAATGATTTTTTTTTGTTAAAAGTTTATCCAAATTTATAGCCATTGTTTTAAAAGTGGAGATGATTTCTCAACCTTCTCACCTCATCATGAAGAAAGTGAATTTATCCAACTTCCTTGGAATTACATTCCAACCAATTCAGTTTAATAAGAATGGACGTGGAGAGGATTTGTAAACATTCCAAGCTATGTATTCAAAGCTACATGAATGCCAGAGTTTTACAAGGAGCTTCTATTAATTTGATGACTTTTGGTGTTTGATACATGTTTTATTTTAGTAATATTTTGTTATTTGTACATATTAGTTTGAAAGTAAATACTGAGTTATTACAATCTGGCTGTTTATAAGCATATTTCTTAATGTAAGTATGTAATATTTTAATAAAACATGGTGGAATTTAGACTTGATCTATGGATTAAAAAAGTAATAGCTAGTCATGGACATAAATTTAGAGTTGATAGATTGAACTGAGGATGTTGTTTCTATGCAAATTCTCCTCAACGCACATTTGTTCATATAAATCCCTATTCTTTTAGGTGAGAATGTGATCCCACTCGCTCATCTCACCTCCCACTTTTAAAACAGAAATTTAACAATTCTATACCAGTGCTTCTATATGGGAATATAATGAGTGGCTAATAGGTTGTGAATTTAAGAATGCATTTCATTAAAAAGAAAAAAAATGAAACTACAGAGCTGGCTGCCAAAAAGGGTTGGTGAGAGGGAGAGGACATAGAACCCAGTTCGGTGAGCTTATATGAATACCCTGTATTTCTGAGTGCACGTGTGTCATGCACAGCCAGAGAACCCGGAATCTGAGAGAGCTGGTAAGTTACTTTATCTCAGGAAGGGAGACCTGCTGGTGTGTTGAGACTGTTTTGCACAACGAACATCTTTGTCAAAGACTGAGTGCTTCTGCAGGGCCAGAAGTAGCGCAAACATTGAAGAGAGAAAGTGAGCCTCTCTGGGGGATGTATCATAGGGACCATCCAAAGGGGCCACTTAGAAGTGTGAACAGACTTCAGAAGAGGCTAATCTGAAGTAGATTTCTGGATTCCTTAAGCGCCAAGGAAAAAGAAAGGCCAACAGAATGGACTGTATTCACTTAGGTCAGGGGAGTTGCGGTTGAGAACAGCTGTGAGACCAAAAATGCCCCTGAGAGATAGAGTCTGCTTTCCAATTATTGCCAGAAGCTGGCTGCTCAAGACCATTCCCCAGAAGCATCAGTCACTTAGAAGCTCTCCCGTACCCTGCAGCTTTGATCCTGGCAGCCATCTGAGGGAGGACGGATGGGTTTAGGCAGGAAGGAGGAAAAGGGTCATTCTGCCTTCCACCCCTCCTGCAATTGGCCAGCCAGCAGCATGGCCTCACTGAGAACCTCTAACTTGGTCTATTCATATTTCCATGGGCTGGATGTTCTGTTTCAGTTCTTTGTCTGTTAAAGCAACCCCGCACTATTTTTTTTTCCTTGAGAGGAACATTTTTCAACCTAGATTTGGAGAAGAACCACTGTAAATTTAAAAGGGTACTGGGAGACACTTTTGCCTTCTAATCATATCTCATGGGTCAAAAACAGTACTTGCATATATGAACAGATTTTTGTTTGAACACATTTTTGAGTGATACAATTGTATTTAGAAAACTATTTCAAAATCTGAAATATTTGTATAAATTCCACCATAATCATGTATCAGATATGTGTGTGAATAACTATTTTAACAAATCTCCTCTTGTCTTAGTATATTTATATGATTCTTGATTGTACTCTATTATGGCCTAGTATCCTTTCCCCTTAAAATTCTTATGCAATTTAGTCCTGTTATAGTTCCATACTTGTTATCAATTTAATACTGTTAATAGCAACATTACTAATCCAGGGATTTAGTAGAATAATCTATGTATATTATTGTTAAAGCAGGACAAGACAAAATTTTTCTGATGACTGCTTTTAGTTGAGTACAGCCCTTTATTCCCCTTTTATTCTGTTGAGGACATTTCTATGATTATATTAAAATTCAGGAATTACCTTCTGGGATTCTCAATCTTTTCTCTCCCTTTTATATTGGCCAACTCTAAGATTACATGTCCTTTTTCCTTTTAGCTTCTCTCCATATTTTCCCTTTATATATACTGATGAATACTTAGTCTTTCCCTACCTCTCTTTGATATGTCCAATGGATTTCTCTTTCTCCAGAACATTGAATTTGTATGTTTGTAAGAAATTTCTCTCTAATTTATTGTTTCTGTGGCAGCCTTCTCCCACCATATGTTGAACTTGAGGAAGAAATCTTGAATACTTGTATCTCTAAGGCTAAATGGAGAGCTTTATAGGAAGTCAGATAATAAATTCAGTGAATGAAAGAATCATAGGTATTCAGTCAATTTATCCTAATTCCCCCACCAGGCAGAACATTAGAGTAGATAGACCTGATTTTATTGAAAAGGTTAAATGATGCCATAGAGAGTAAAATTATTATGTGACTTTCTCATCTTTGAACACATCCTATTGACTATAACAATAAAGAAGGTGAAATGTATTGTTTTAAGAAAAATCTGGCTTCTTTCTTAGAAGATAATATGAAATGTAGGATTGTGTACCAGGCTAACAGTATCTTTCAGAAAAAAGGATCAATTAAGTGGATAACATGATAAATTTAAGACCTGCATCCTGGGAAATTCTTTCACTTATTCTAGATTGATTCCACACAAGATGTATTTTATATTTGATCAACACATCGCCTCCATTCTCAGTCTTGATGCATGTTAAAAACCAGGTATTTCTAAACTTGAGATGTCAGTAATGTCTGAATAATTCACCTAGAAATTCTAATCTAGTTGACGAAAGAGGCAGAGATGTTAGAAAATGGAGGAAGACGTGCCAAAATGTAGAGGATTGGAGAAGATGTTTGCTAAAGGATTTCCAGGAAGAAGAAAGGAGTGTTTCTCTTTTTATATTATTTGAAAATAATCATTATCAAAAAAGAAACCAAAATCAACCATAAACAGGAATGTGAAATGACTGGATGATGATAAGGAATTAGTGAATCAAGCAAGCAAGTCCTGGTGCTGAACGTTCCTCTATAGACAGAGCGCAGTACCCTCCAGGCAGAGTCTCATGTTTGCAGTTTTAAATCAATCATAAAGTCCATCATTTTTTATATTTTTAATTTGGGTGAAAGATAATATTTTGTACTGTTACAGCACAAAGAAAGCTGATTTAAAAATTATCAAAACTTAATGTGAGCTTTTTTTCTGGTTTGCAGAGTTGACAGCTGGGCAAGTGTTTACCTGCACCCACAGATCCTGTGTGATTATTTTTTTTTTGTCTTTGTTAGGTTTTAAGATTTTTAAGTCCATGCTGTTTCTTAGTGTCATACAATCTCCTCAAATCTTCTCATATAATATTAGAAGAAAATTGTTAGAGCAATTTAAGGAATATAAAATAATGTCTCTGTTAGTTAGGTTTTGTAAAAAATACACCTTTTCGAAAATTGAACTTTTACCATGTATCTCACTAACCTGAATTGCATATTTCACTTAATGACCAAAGCTGTTGGTAAGTGTTAGAACTGATTTTATTGGTAACATTTTCTTTTGTAAATTGTATATTGCCATGGTGATATTTTGAATTTTTGTTTACCTTTGGGGAAAATGTATCTTTCAGTGTATAATGCTGCTCTGTTTTTAAGAGGGTTGACATAAATTATAACTGGGAAAATAATTATTGGCCAGGATTTTCTAACTATCTCCTATTTTCTATGCACCTAGTACCACCAACATAAACTCTCCCACAGAATGGGTCAGTTTGATGTCCTGTAATGTAGCGAGAATATCAAGATCCCAGTGGATTAAATTATCACAGAATCAAAGAGCAAATGTCTTGAGCATGATGATGAAGTTGAACCACTATTCCTCTCAGGTAAGAATGCAAAGAGTGTGGTACCCATGGTTAATTTGTGAACTGATTTTATCCTTTGATAGTAAGGGTACAGCAGATTCTCTTGCAAAGAAAAAAAATGGCCTGGATGAAAGAAATAAATTGAACAGATTACAGGGGTGGCAGACTGGTGTGGGGCAGATCCAGGAGGAGCCAGGAGCCAGGTCTACCTGTCAGTTCTCCCCTTGAGGCCTGTGGAAAATAACTTGGGGTCCGGCACGCAGCAGACTTTATAGGCAGGTGAAGTTTTAACTTGTGTTGGACCCACTCATAATTTCCCTTAAAGAACACTGTACTGACAGTTTCTATGTGATTTAACTGCATATCAGTAATCATAGAAATCAAATTAAACATAAATATAAAACAGCATCTTATTTTTAATGTGCACTTTTATACATAGGAAAGCGTGTAATGAGAAAAGTAATTCCCATGACAGATCAGCCTCTGGGATAAAAATCCTTTGGATAAAATTTAATCTCCATTTTATATCAGTGTACACATTTGTACATATTTTTTTACTGAAGGACCTTAGAGGGCAACTTTGAAGTCAGGAGATGGCTGTGTTGTTGAATAGTGGACTTATTTTCTTAAAATGTGTGGTTTTCCCATATTTATTCAATTTTCCATAAACCAAGGAAGCATCATTTTAAAAATTTTGAGTTACAGATGCTATTTTTAATCCTTCTGATGAAATTCAATTTTTTGTGTAGTAGACAAAGCTTTGCCCTTCTAAACATCAAAATGTTCTTTAAATTTCCACAAATTATTCATTGACTAACAACTGAAAAGAACAGATAAATAAGTGGAACAGAAAATACAAAGACACCCAAGAATATATATAAGATTTTAGAACTTGTTACTGATGAAATTTCATACAAGGAAAAGATAAGTTATTCATAAATGGTGGAGAAATAATCTATTTACAGAAAAGTAGCTAGATTTTTATCTCACTAGAATAAGTTTCAGTTGTATAGAATAAATTTGTAAACCTACAAAGTGAGAAAAATTTACAGAAGAAAACATAAATTTCTCTTGATACATTTTTATGCTGGCAAAGACATCCCTAAGAAGGACTTCAGAAGCAAGAATTATGGAATTTGATTTAACAACATAAAGAAATTTAAACCTTTAGATGAGAAAATAAGATGGACAAAATAATAGAAAATGTAATTTTAAAATATTTACAATGCATTTGTAACAGAGATAAAAATTTTTCATTTTTACTGACAAGTTTTTAAATCAATAAACAAAATAACCCTCTACTTTGAAATTGGGCAAAGTACTTTTTTTTCATACCTGTAAGTGCCCAATGGACATAGGGAGAAATATTTAGCATCTCTGGACAAATAAAGAATTTAAAGGAGAAATGAAATACCATTTTCCCTTCACAAAATTTGGGGAGGTGCAGAACAGTGGTACTTACACGGGTGTGTGTGAATATGAAAAGCAGTGGTGTTTATACTGCTGATTCAAGTTTAAGTTGCTTTTGAGTTTTCAAAGAGGCAATTTACTGATTAGTACCACATTAGAATTGTACATTTCCTTTACACATGAATGTTCTTTATACTGATAGGAGACAAATAATTAAACATTTATTAAAGGTGTATAACATACAATTTGTTTTTCTCACGACTACTTAAAATAGCAATATATATAAAAACAAACTCACATAAAGGATTTCATAAATCAATTGCAGTGCATTCAGTATGGAGGAATATTTTACCATTGAAGGTGGCATAGATAATGGATGCATGTTGACCTGCAAAGATGTCCTTTCGAAGATCACTGAAACAAAGGAAAGATCAATTTTATTATATACAAAAATAAGAAGACTATGGTCTCAGCCAAAATTAAATACACAAATGTGATAAAAATTTATTTCCGGACATTTGCATTATATGTGAAGATTTTCCTTTTAAAAAATGTGTGATTTCTTCAATGAACATGTACAAAAATTCTATAAAATATTTACATTTAATGAAATACTGGGAAAGGTCAAGGATAGGAGTTTTGCACAGTGATAATAATAACTTCTCACTTTGTCATTTTCTTTAATTTGTTTGATGATTGATAACTTTGGAAAACTTTTAGCCTCTTCAGAAGTAAAGAGGAAATAAAAAGGAAAAAATAGAAAAAGAAAAAAAGAAGGGAATATTTTTATTTCTGCTTATAAATTTTACTAGGGTTATATTTAATTGTATCCTCATGTTTTGGATTACATGAAGCTTTATTATGTATCAAATGTAAATGAGTATATATTAATCATTTTACTTTACATTCTTATGGAATAAAATTATAGTATATGTAAATGATTATTACTATTGC
This sequence comes from Vicugna pacos, assembly GCF_048564905.1. Classification (NCBI taxonomy): domain Eukaryota; kingdom Metazoa; phylum Chordata; class Mammalia; order Artiodactyla; family Camelidae; genus Vicugna; species Vicugna pacos. Next base: position 7,063,824 of record NC_133022.1, read on the forward strand.
TAAAGTTTATAAATTTTAGGTGTATCCTTATGAAAATAAAATAAAAAATAGCAAATGTAATTTGTTTAATACTATTACAAACGTATAAATCTTCTTGGTAAAAGATTTCTGTAAAATGACTTAACCCTGCAATGTATTTATTCATTCTTTCAATCCATTTATTCATCATCTGTTACCTGAATACCTTGTGGTAGATCTATTCTACACAGGACCCATCATCTCTCAGAACATCTTGAACTTTAAAAACTCCATATTGACCACTCTGAGCATGAAGAGAATTTTAAAACTGAAGTCTTAAGACTTAATTTCAGTTTAAGCTTTTCCTCCCTTCTTCCAAACAAAAATATGTCTGAAAGTTGGAAATTGTAAAAGATAACCTTTGCCTACCCTTTTGAACATTTAAAATAGAATTAAATATTAATATTCATCATTGGACATTCTGCTTTCATACAATGTATAAATCTAAATATTGAAAAAAAGGAGCAGCCTGATTCCATTGAACGCTGAATTTTCTTGATTCAAGTCTCTTGAGAATTAAAGTAAGAATTACATTTTCAAAAATTCTTGTTTTGTTATTTTAGTTCTCCTTCCCTGTAAAGCTTTTTATGATTTTTCAAACTGAAGTCTATTTGATTTGCAATATTACCTATAAAGTTTTTAAGAATTAAAAGTTATTTAAATGCCACCCATTTGACAATAACTGACTATGATATAGGTCACTATTGCACATACTGTAAGGCAACATGGATTGTATGATACCCATTATTTTACACCCCAATAAGAAATTCTTTAAAAAATGCTGCCAACTCACACATACTGAGAACCAACTAGTGGTTAACAGTGGAAAGATGGAAAGGGGAGAGGACTAACAGGTATAAAAGATTAAAATTTAAATAAGGTACCAGGATATATGGTACAACATGAGTTATATAGCTCATATTTTATAATAACTATAAATGGACTGTAATTTTCAAAAATTGTGAATCACCATATTGCACACCTGTAATCTCTCTAATAATTTTTTTCATCAAGTATACTTCGACAGCAATAAAAATGCAACTGGATACAAAAAGATATTGCAATAATTTGACCAACAGGATAAATGAGAAACAAACAAACAAACAAATCCTACCAATCATGATTGTAAGATGTTATGAATTTTAAATTGCCTTCCCGTGTCAGAGATGTTAAAAGTTGAGAAAATGAGTATATTAGAATGATTGAAGTACGGTGTTCTCTCCAATCCTTAAATTGGCAAAACAGGTATTCTATCATTTTACTTAATTGAAATATTATACTTGTTAAATAGTAGTAAGAGCCATAATTGTATTATCTAACAATAATTGGGCTGTTATTTTGCAAGAAACTCTTCTAAACAATTTGCATAAATTTTCATTGAAGCATTGCAGTGTTGTCCTGTGAGATAACTTTGAGTTCAGCCCTGTTTTGTAGATAAGGAAAGTGAGGCACTGAAATGCTAAGTGACAGCTAAGAAGTGACAGTTAAAGTAAAAGTCAGAATCAAGTTGAGCTGAATGTCATGGTCATGCTATTTATATTTAAACAGGTTATTCTTCCGTTAATGTGAGCAATAAATGCTCATAAATATCGTAGTTTCTACACTGGAAAACTAAGTATTTATTTGAAAGGGGTAGGAATTTCATGCTATGGAGTGTTTCCAATTACACGAGTAATGGTTTGTTTGAAACAGTACACACTAGTTTCCTAAAAAGTACTTTCACATTTGTAGGGCTGCCCTCGATTTGGCCATTCATGAGTGGAGACTCTCCTGATAGAGAAGATATGCCAGCTGAGCCTCCGTGATGGTGAGAACAGGGCAGCGCTGGTGGTGTGTGGCAGCCATCCATCCATGCAAGATGGATTCCATGTAATGACTTAGAAGAGAAATGATTTGATCTGTTTTAATTATAATAAACTGATGGGCCTTGCGGAATGTTGACTTGGAATTCCTAGCACTTACAGTCTGTTTCTTGGCATGATACAGACAGGCCATGTAGAGCAAAGAAGCAGAGTGTGTGACGATTCTGCTAAAATGTGCTGACCCAAACCTCGTGGACGTCCATGGCAACGCCACTCTCCACTACGCTGCCTTACCTGCAAATATTACATTTGCAGCAAAGCTGCTTTCCTACAATGCCAATATTGAAGTGAGAAACAGGGTATAGCTCCACTAGATTTATTTACAAAATATTTGAAATACAGGTTCTTGTTTTAGCTACAGGTGCTTTATATCTAAAAGTACATATAGTGAAAAATAACACTTCAGGTTCTGTTACCATAGATACGATTCCAAAGCCAAGGCCACGGGCTAGAGAACGGTGGGTACCACCGTTCAGAGCTCTGTCTCCCAGCCCCTCTTCTACACTGGAAGGAACTCCTCCACACTTGGAAGTGCCTGGGGAATGGTGGTAGTTTCAGAGCCCACAGAAGATGAAGGCCTGAGTGTAGTGACCTCATACTGATGGCCACCTGGCTGCCACGTATGCCTTGGGGCATCCAGGCTCAGCCAGCTGTAGCTCCTTAGTGGGGCAGTGGCTATATATGGGAAGCAGGTGATGGTAAGATGAATCTTCCTACTTTAGCTCTGGAACATCCATCACCTCCTGCTGCCGCAGCCCCGCCAGGAACTCCTTCCACTGGCACAGTAGGTGCAATTTTATGTATTGGATGCTTGGCCATTCCCTGAGTGAAAATACTAGAAAAGAACTTATTTGTCTAAGATTTTACTTTAAATAATGATATCGCTAAAAGCAGCATCAGAAGGTACAGCTTTCTTTTATAAATTTATGGTAGATAATTGTGAAAAACATCGCATTTGATGCAGGCAACCTTTTTTTCCAAATATTTTTCCCCAATCAAGTTTTTCTGATTGGTGTAAAAACAGAAGAAAACAAAACTTGTGTTGGAAATAAGTTTTGTCTTAACACTCAAAGGAACCAAAAACACTTGACAATATAATCGAAATCTTGCTGATGTGGATAAGTTTCTGCTTTATAAAAAAAATTATGAATTCTATAAAAATGATTTCTCTCTCATTGCCCAATTCTTAAGAGGGAAAAGGGAAACAGACTATGGATAGTTCACTTGAAATACACAGGCCAGTTTGGAAACTGGGCATTTGGGAATTAACAAGAAGCTTCTTTTGGGTTTGATTTTGTTTTCTTTTTGTTTCTGTTTTTAGGCAAGCTGCTCTTCAGTTGTCGGGGGTAATCATTCTCACTTTGGGAAAGAGAGAGAACTGTAAACTTTCTGAGAGATCAGTTTTATGAGGACTCTGAGGGAATCACACTGAGCATGAACAGGTGGTGGTTAAGTGGGAAATAAGAGAGCAGAAGCAATAATTAACTGACATACTGTCTTATTGCAGCAGAAGCAGACACTTAGATAAATATCTACACTTGGCTCTCAAATCTAGGATGTCTTGATGGGAAGTGAGGAATGCACACATAATGAAATCAAGTTGCATTGTGAATTTACAAGTCCCTGTTCTATCGCCATTTACCCAGGACAAGGAAATGCAGTTTTGTTAAGTGACTTTTAATTATTACACTTTTCTTTGTGCAAATCCTCCAATGAGAGGAGAAACCAGCTACGTTGCTTAGAGACGAAACTTAAGTGGTTTATTACGTCCTTCACTAGTTCTCAGCTGAAATTGTGCTGGTGAACCACAATCATCTGGGAGAATTTAGAACAAATTTACAAGCCTGGTCCCTCCCTTGAAGATTTTGATTGAATAAACCTAGTAAGGCCTGGATATGGATAGTTAGAAAGATTTCCTTGAGATTTTGATACAACCCTTGATTGAGAACTATTGAATGGGTACGTGTAATGAGTGTAAATCCACATGTCTCAAAATTATGGCATCTTTAGAAAGTGGGAGTCTAATACATGCTACTTACTTCCAGGCTCTCCTTTCCAACCATATAAACCTGATTTTATCCAGGCCTTCTTCTGTGATTGACAAGTTAAAAGGAGTATTATTGGCAATACCTGTTGAAGAATAACTCTATTTTCTTTCCAACCACTGATCACTGATTTGCACTCAGTCTTAGAGATGTGCTTACGGTGAGCGATTTAACATGCAGAGCCCTTAAAGTATTTTGCAAATTTTGCTACCATCCACGTCATTACATCAACACGTTTTCCCAGATTCCAGTAATAGTAATTCATTAGCTTTCTTTTTGTTAAAGATGTGTGATGGAATCTTGCAATATATCTGTTAGAGTCACTGAGCACTGGTGCAATCAAAATGGCAGATTTTTTTTATTGCAATATAGTTGATTTACAGTGTTGTGTTAGTTTCTGGTTTACAGCAAAGTGATTCATATATATATATATTAAAATATATATATTTAATTTTTCACTCTGTTTTCCACTTTGTTTATTACAGGATATTGAACACTGATCTGTACCCTATTCAGTAGGACCTTGTTGTTTATCTATTATATGTATGGTAGTTTGTATTTTCTAACACCAAACTTCTAATTTACCCCTCATCCAACCCCTTTCCCCTTGGTAACGTTCAGTTTGTTTTCTGTATCTGTTAGCAGGTTTCTCTGTTGTGAATAAGTTTGTTGATAACATACTTTCGATTCCACACTTTAAGTGATATCCCGTGGGATCTGTCTTTCTCTTTTGAACTTACCTCACTCAGTATAATAATCTCTAGGTCCATCCGTGTTGCTGCAAAAGGCATTAATTCACTCATCTTATGGCTGAGTAGTATTTCAATGTATATGAAGGTACCATGGAAGATGGCAATTATAAACATCAAAACCCACGAAGTTACTAACAGATTGGAATTGTTTTAATAATTTACTTTCAGCTGTCTTATTAACTAATTATCCATTTGACTAACAATAAGGGAGATTGAGATACAGGTTGTAGTTTAAGTAGGCAATGGAAAGATTCTCAAAGTGGGTGTTTTTGAGTCTTAGTAGCAATTTTTATGACATGTTCGAGCCCAGTTTTTTTCTTTAGATATATGATACTAAAGAAAGGAAAGGTTTTACGTCCAAATATTTGCTATATACCCAACCTTGGAAGCACAAAAAATATAAAAACACAATTGGGCTGCAGGCTAAGCTCGGCTCCTGGATATGTTCAGGTTGCTTCCACAGATTGAGTCAACATTTAAAATTTAGGCAACTCATGCAGAAATTTGCATTTTGGACCTCTTCAAATAGTCAAATTTGGTCCCCCTGTTACACAGGCTACTCTGTGGTCTGCCCTACAAGATTTACCCCTTCTCAGTGGGGCACGTGTTCTCCAGTTTGCTGTCCTCACCTGGGACCTTCACTTACATGTGTCACCTACTTTGCCTCTGGAAGCATTTGAGTTTACAATTCCTGTTTTATAGTATATTTTAATAAGTATTTCCAGATTTTAAAGATAGTCTATGTTAATTTATAATCTATTTCATTTCATGGAATAATCTCTTAAGAATGGGATTGAGATTTTAAAATTAGAATTTATAAGTTACTTAAAAATATTTTTTCTTTACATGTACATGTAAATAATCATATTCCCATTGGAATGTCTGTAAACCTGAGGAGGTTGGGCGTGGCTGTAGTTGGATATATTATGCAGATTGCAGACAGTATGGCATCATTCTCCCCAGCATGTTTCCTTAAAAATGCAATTGATTCAGTAGCTACATGGTTCTCTGTGGAGTCGTGTTGAGAGTGTTCAGAGGAGTATTGGAGCAATAAAGTAACTACAGACGACCTGGTAGACACTGTGATGGAAACAAAAATCTTGGAACCTGTAAATGTTTGAAGTGAGTTTTAGAGAATGACTTCACAGGTAATCTTTTGAAGAAGTCAAGGCGGATTATTTTAAAGAGTGGGAACACAAAGGGCTGAGGAGGAAGGGGCTAATTTTTATATAGTTTATATGATATGTTTAAGTTCAGATACTGCTATAAGTTTTTACATTCAGTTTTCTAATATGTAAATTAGAATTTATTAACAGTTTTTGCTGTTTCACAATGTGGCCTCACTTTTTCTTCCTGTAAGTGAAAACAAAGGGCAAATGGTAGAATCTTTAGTAAAGACAGACATATATACATTCAGTTGATAAACTGGAAAGTTACAATCGTTTATATTCTCTTTAAAAAAACAAAATCTTAGTGTTCCTCTAGAGTAGCAACAGTCAGAAAGGTTAAATTAATAGGATTAACTTAGAATGAACACATCATCAGTTAGTTAGAAAGACAATTATTCTGACTGGGTGTCACAAAGAACAATGTGTAGCAGAATTCATCTTGCTTTAGAATAGTGACTGATGTCATTTGCAACCTGAGTTTTTTGATCATATGATTTTCTATTTAGGTATTTCATTTTACTTTTGTTAGTATGAATTTATGTTAAACATAAATTGAGGAATGCTATGTCATTAAATTCTCACTTTTGTATTTTCCCAGCCAAATGTTTTCTTTAGTATGTAATTAAGAACATCATTGTATCCTACGTGTCATATTACTGCATAGGACACTTCTGTTAATTTTCCAGAATCACCTAATGAAACAAGTGTCTCTAAGTTCCTTTATTCAAATTATTTTCCGTTACACATTTTTACCAGGTATTGTATAGAGAGAGTATCCAGTAGAAGTTAATTTTATTCTTTCTTCCTTTCTTTCTTTCTTCCTTTCTTTGTTTTTCTCTTTCTTTCTTTCTTTCTTTCTTTCTTTCTTTCTTTCTTTCTTTCTTTCTTTCTTTCTTTCTCCTCCTCCTTCTCCTTCTCTTTCTTCTCCTTCTTGTTTCTTCCTGTTTCTCCTTCTTCTTCTTCTTCTTCTTCTTCTTCTTCTTCTTCTTCTTCTTCTTCTTCTTCTTCTTCTTCTTCTTCTTCTTCTTCTTCTTCTTCTTCTTCTTCTTCCTCTTCCTCTTCCTCTTCCTCTTCCTCTTCCTCTTCCTCTTCCTCTTCCTCTTCCTCTTCCTCTTCCTCTTCCTCTTCCTCTTCTTCCTCTTCCTCTTCCTCTTCGTCTTCCTCTTCGTCTTCCTCTTCTTCCTCTTCTTGCTTCTTCTTGCTTCTTCTTGCTTCTTCTTGCTTCTTCTTGCTTCTTCTTGCTTCTTCTTCCTTCTTCTTGCTTCTTTCTTCTTTTTGGACATCTTTACTTTCAGTTAATAAAGTGATGTCTTCTAGTTAATCAAGCAACTTTGACCTCTCTATTCCATTCCCAGTAACTGGGTTCAAGTTTTCCATGTGTCTCACTCCTCATCATTTTGCTCAGGCTGCCCTTTCTTGAATCTCCTTCATATCCCACTCTGTACTGTGTCTGTCTTTTAAGACACATCCTGGTCTTCTTAGCATTCCCAGAACTATGCAGATGCAACAGTCTTGTCTCCTTAGTGCCCATATTCTGTATCCATTTACTTGAGATGTAGAGCCATTGAATGACACTTTCTATGCTGATTTTTTTTGTGTGTCTCTGCCTCTGACCCTAGAGCACAATCTGTCTTTTATTTATAAGGCCAGTTTCTCCCAGGATGGTGCCTATGACTTGATAGATACAGTAAATATTTGTTTTCTTACTGACTGTTTGAATGACCTAGTGTATGAGTAGGATGTTTTCTGAAGTTGGGTTGTTGTTTTATTTTGTTTCATTTTTATAGAAATCAGCTTCTGAGCCAGAAATTCGGAAACAAGATTAATTATAAAAAAAAATCTTGTGTGTATATGTGGGCATGAGACTGTGGAAAGTGCTCCTCAGGAGCCAACAGATTATAACAAATTGACTTCTGTTGATGGAGCACACAAAAATGACACATTCTCTGAGTTAGTGAACATCAATGGAAATTGCAGTGGTTTTTTCTATGTTTTAATTCTACTATGGGAGACTGTAAGGGCTTCTGAGCAGTGGGGCCAAGATTCTGCATTTCTAACAAGTTTTAAGATGACACATTTTTGCTGGTCGTCAGACCACACTCAGAGTAGCAAGAGGGGAGGCTTGCGTTTAGAGAAATCTTAGAAGAAAAGCAACTGGAGATTTCAAGATACAACCACATTAAGGAAAAGTATGATTTTGTTTTTTGTTTCTGACCATGTTTATAGCCAGAGGGAGGCAAAGAGTTGAAGTAGAAATGACAGGTGTAAGATACTGCCATGAAGCAGAGAGGAAAATGGAGTGGTGGGAAACGTCCATCAAAGAATATAAAAGGGGAAGAATTAAGAGTACAGATCTAGAGGTACCTTTGAAGAGGAAAGGATACAGTGAAAGGAATGAAGGAGGAAAAAATGGGGCTAATTAGGTACTTTTGGAATTGGTGAGGAACCTTGAGAGAACTCCTTTTTGATGATGTCAGTATATTTGCAGTGAAGCAAGATTAGATCATTTCCACTCCAAAGAATTCTAGAAGCAGGGGGTGGGGTCAAATTAGTGTAAACCACATCCACTCCTCATAACTATTAGGCATCATAGATATATGTTGCATTGGAATTTGTTACTCAAATGAATTTATTTCAATATGGAAGCAATCACTTCTTTTAAGGATAGTTTTTTTTTTTTTGATAAGATATCTGTTTCACAAAAAGTGTTTTAAACTTTAGGATGATACATACCAAACCAATGGAATTTTAGGAACAGTAGAAATTAATAGCGATTGTTCCCTAAAAGCTAAAATTGTTGTTTTCAGTCAATACTAAGCTGATTTTGAAATATAAATGGCTTTTAATAGCTAATAATTCTGTGGCAATTAAATTTATTTATTTCCTTTTTTATAATCATATTTCAGTATTTAAAACTATATATATATTATTTCTTATGAGTGTCTTATATATCTTCTTTCATGAGTAGATCGAGAAACTTTAAGCTGACAGCTGAGACCACATCCACTCCACCAGTAAAGGCCCCTCACTGCTCCAGCTTTGCCACCAGGCTCCACCAATACCAATTCAACATGGAAGATGATGTTGCTGTGCTTGTGCTTGTGCTTGACAATGGCACTGGCATGTGCAAGGCCGGCTTTGTAGGTCACGATGTACCCCTTGCCACCTTCCCATCCATTGTGGGGCACCCCCGGTACCAGAGCGTCTTGGTGGGCATGGAACAGAAGGACTTCTATGTGGGTGATAAGGCCCAGAACAAGAGAAGCATCTTGAACCTCAAGTACCCCATAGAGCATGGCATCATCACCAACTGGGACGACATGGAGAACATTTGGCACCACACCTTCTACAATGAGCTGCGTGTGGCCCCCGAAGAGCACCCCATCCTGCTGACCGAGGCCCCCCTGAACCCCAAGGCCAATCGTGATAAGATGACCCAGATCATGTTCGAGGCCTTCAACACCCCAGCCATGTACTTGGCCATCGATGCCGTGTTGCCCCTGTACGCCTCTGGCCACACCACTGGCATCGTGGTGAGCTCTGGTGATGGGGTCACTCACATTGTGCCCACCTATGAAGGGCACGCCCTCACCCATGCAATACTGAGTCTGCACATGGCTGGCCGGGACCTGACGGACTTCCTCATCAAGATCCTCAGAGAGCGTGGCTACAGCTTCAGCACCATGGCCCAGAGGGAAATTGTGCGTGACATCAAGGAGAAGCTCTGCTACGTTGCCTTGGACTTGGAGCAGGAGATGGCCACTGCCGCCTCCAGCTCCTCCCTGGAGAAGAGCTACGAGCTGCCTGATGGTCAGGTCATCACCATTGGCAGCGAGCGCTTCTGCTGCCCCGAGGCTCTCTGCCAACCTGCCTTCCTGGGTGTGGTAGCCTGTGGCATCCACGAGATTACCTTCAACTCCATCATGAAGTGTGACATCAACATCCGCAAGGACTTCTGCTCCAACACAGTGCTGTGTGGTGGGACCACCATGTATCCTGGCTTCACCGACAGGATGCAGAAGGAGATCAATGCCCTGGCTCCCAGCACGGTGAAGGTCAAGATCATCGCCCCCCCTGAGTGCAAGTACTCTGTGTGGTTGGGCGGCTCCATCCTGGCCTCACTGCCCATCTTCCAGCAGATGTGGATCAGCAAGGATGAGTACGAAGAGTCTGGCCCCTCCATCGTCCACCACAAGTGCTTCTAGGTGGACTGAGTTACCTCCCACTGTTTTCTTGACAAAACTGTACTTGGCGCACAATAGAAGATGAGATTTGCATGGCTTTATTTGGTTTTGCATTTTCATTTCTTTCTTTTTTCTTTTTCTTCATCCTTGACTCAGGATTTAAAAATTGGATTATTCAAGGTGATAGCATTCAGTTGGATTGAGCATCCCCAAAGTTTTACAAAGTGGCTGATGACTATATACTTAATTATATATATATAGTCTTTATGGCCTTTATCTCATTATAAAACTTAAAATATTGTTAGGATCTATAATAATTTTGAGTTAAACCTTATCCTAGGAATTAAATTTAAAAGATTTCCTGAATAATACTTGCTTTTTCCATTTTCATACCTTCCGTACATAATAAAAAATTATATCAAGTATTGAATCATATGCGAAAGCAGTTGAAATTGTGAACAATATAGAAATAATGGCCACTGATTTAGATTCATGGAAGGTGTAATCATTTCCAGTGGTTCAAAATTTGCAGTTTCCTATTACCAGGCATTAATGCCAAGATGATAGATTTCTTCTGTCTTGTGATCTCTATGTAATTGACTTCAGAATTTACAATGAAGGAGAGAAGGGGGTCATAGAGTCAACCCAATGGCCGATTAAGAGAAACGCCTCTTCCAAGATTGGACCATTGTTGTTAGGGAACAAACAGTAACTTTCTTCTTTACTTGACGTCAGGCTAGGAAATTTGTAAATATTATGAAAAATTATTTGATTCACTCTCATTAGTGGGCACTAGATATAACTGAATGGAAGTAGACAATACATAGTGATATATAACACTATCATAGTATATAATTTGTAGTAAAATTTAGGAATACGTTCCTCTTTCTGGTTTAGGTTAATTGATATTGGCTCCTAGTATTTTAGAGTTTGCCCATTTTTCTGTTATTAATCCTTAAAAAAAACTTTTCATGCACAAGGGGGCACTCACTCTTTAAGGAATTTGATGTGAAACATTTTTTAATGAGGAAGTCTTTGTAACATTAAAACTCACCTCCTCATTATTTATTGGTAGATTTCAGATGTATGAATTGTTTAGTTGAAACAAACAATGACAAAGTTAGATCAGTGAGTTCAAGTTTTTCTCCTACGTTAGTCTAAGGCAAGTTGCTTTTCAATTCTTAGTTTGTGAGTAGCTAAGCTTAGGTTAAGACGTTTGTTAACTTTTAATTATTTCCTAACTTTTCTTTTCCTGTACCTGATTTCTTTTTTGTTTTACAAATATATGCCCTGACATAAAAAACATCTGAAAATCAAATCAAGCAAATTATCTTCCCTTTTTGCATCTTCAAAAACTGCCTCAAGAACCAGGAGTGAATAAGGAACATGATAGAGAGGACACGTCTGTTTATTCAGGGTGTTGCTGTGTGGAAAATTATGAGGACATGTGGCTCAAACATTGCAAATTAGAGTGGGGAAATAATAAAAAACTCATCACAAATGAGGTAACATGGAAAATAGGGTAATACCTTCCAATCTAACACATAATATACTTGATTGTGTAGAAAAAGATACATTGGAAGCCTCTGTCTCTGCAGTATTCCAGGCATCTCCTGAACACAAAGAGCCAAGTGTGAAAAAGTTTTTTCCATCTTACTCCAACCCCAAGTCCCCAAAATACACTTGCCAGTTGTCTTCAAAACTTCTTTTCAAAGAAAATAAATTAGACTATGAACCTGAAACGGACACTGAACCTGCTTTTCACCAAAAATGAGGAAAATTTTATAATGATATAGAAAATAAAAAGTAAGGGACCCAGTAGCTGCATTTGAAGTGAAAGATGACCAAGAGTTTGATATCCAAATGATACAAAATAGGAACCAAAATACCACTAACTGCAAATCAGCCATGGGACTCACACACCTCAGTGTAGTGATCAAAAAAACTTTTGGGATTGTGGCTTGCGCACATGATTCAAACAAAAAAAAATTCATGGTATTTCTGCTGTTTGAAATACTTATAAGAAAACCAAACCAATACAAACAGGTTCCAGAAGCCGCTCCTTGTAGATAGCTGCGGTGCTAGTAACTCTAAATTTATGGACCCTGAATTAGAATATATGAGTTCTTCTCCATCGAATCGTAATAGAACATTCAAAGTATATCTAAATGAAGAACTACAGCTTTTTGTGCAAAAGTTTAAGTGTGAGTTATGCGGCTTACAAATAGAAAAAGAAAATTCAGCTTCAAAGATAGGTGGAGGTTATATGCTTCCACTTTGTTTTTTCTCATTATCAATGATCTGATCCATTCTGGTCCATATCTCATCTGATTTTCTGTTTGTGAAAATACCCTGTGTATTTAGTGGGGTCATCTAAATATGTAATTGCATAGAAATAGATGGTTTCTGCCATCTAAATAATTAGAAATTGGGGAAATATTTTCCTATTTTTTTGTTTGTTTCTTAATCAAGCTAAGACCCTCTGTCATTTGTTCATATGAACAGGGAAAGTAATTTAGCTGGCTAGCATGTGACTTTCTGAGCCTGAATAAACACTAATGAAATTGCTTAAGAAATGTTAACAAACTCATTTTTTTCCCAAATCTATGAGCTTAAATATAAATTGGATTTCTATGGAATGAGAAAAAAGTGGTGACTGAGAGAAGGCATAGAACCACATATTCTCACTAAACTGATCTGTTTGATGTGCTTTAGTGAGTGCAGGCTAATCTGCTTTACTAAACAATTGGCCCTTTGAATTCCATCATGGCCACTTTGAGATATTTGCAAAAATAAATACATGTCCTCCCACCTATTTTTTTTAACTTTTTTTATTGATTTATAATCATTTTATAATGTATCAATTTCCAGTGCAGAGCACAATTTTTCAGTTATAAATGAACCTACATATATTCATTGTCGCATTCTTTTTCACTGTGAGCTAACAGAAGATCTTGTATATATTTCCCTGTGCTTTACACGATAATCTTGTTTATCTATTCTATATACACCTGCCAGTATCTACAAATTTCAAACTCCCAGCCTGTCCCTTCCCACCCCATCCCACCTGGCAACCACAAGTTTGTATTCTATGTCTATGAGTCTGTTCCTGTTCTGTATTTATGTTCATTTGTCTTTTTTCTTCTTTCTTTCTTTCTTTCTTTCTTTCTTTCTTTCTTTCTTTCTTTCTTTCTTTCTTTCTTTCTTCTTTAGATTCAACATATAAGCAATCTCATATTGTATTTTTCTTTCTCTTTCTGGCTTACTTCATTCAGAATGACATTCTCCATGGACAACCATGTTGCTGCAGATGGTGTTATGTTGTCATTTTTATGGCTGAATAGTATTCCATTGTATAAATATACCACCTCTTCTTTATCCAGTCATATGCTGATGGACATTTAGGCTGTTTCCATGTCTGGGTTATTGTAAATAGTGCTGCTATGAACATTGGGGTGCAGGTGTATTTTTGAAGTAGGATTCCTTCTGGATATAAGCCCAGGAGTGGGATTCCTGGGTCACATGGAAAGTCTATTTCTAGTCTTTTGAGGAATCTCCATACTGGTTTCCACAGTGGCTTCACCAAACTTCATTCCCACCACTAGTGAAGGAGGGTTCCCCTTTCTCCACAGCCTCTCCAGGATTTGTTATTTGTGGACATTTGATTGATGACCATTCTGACTGGTGTGCCTTCAGGAACTTTGAAGCTGGTTCATCAAAAGTCTTATGATGAACTCTGGATATATGGGCTGAGAAAATTTGAACAGAAAATTCCAGTTACAACTTTTAACAAGTTCCATCCACCCATAAAAGTTATGACTATATTTCAGTTTTGGTCCCATCTGTGTTTCACCTCTATTAAAGTAGAAAGGCTGAGGAAGTGCACTACCTCCTCTTTGAATGCCTCTTCTTAGAGCTAGTTTTCCAGTTGGTCGAAACAACACATGAGGAAATAACTACAAATCAGTTATAATAATAGTCACTTTGACTGCATTGACTGTGATTAAAAAGAGGAAACTTTTTATTACATTTAAGAAAACACAAAATCATCTTTTTCTTCATATATTGTAAGTTCAAATTGCAACTCATATAACCCAACACTAAATTGGAGAAGATACAGCTAGTTTTCTGGTAAGTTGGCTCAGCTACCATAAGGCACAACCGATATTTACAATCTATGTTCCTTTGTTTAGAAGGGAGACACTCTGAATTGCATTAGATAAAATGTTCTGAGTGTAGATTTGAACAGGTTTGGTGTGTGTTTTCTATCTTCACTCCACTTTCACTTTGAACCTGACTCCTCCAGATAGCGAGCCTACCTTCAGGTCCTACTCAGCCTTCCTTTCATCATGCTTTTCTGTCTTGCATCCCAGACCCTCAGAGGTTTTCTCTCAGTGGAGTGATGGGATTCAGCCTGTAAACCAAAGCACGTTATTGAGTAGAAGCATGCAGACTTGGCAGCTGTCCATCAGAAAACCTAGAGCCATGGCATTCACAGAGGGAAATTCATGTTTTCTTAAACAGAGAGGAGTGCATTTTCTGTTTGTCTGTTGAGAAAGTACTTGTCTCAGTAAACATGGGGATGAAGAGAATAGAAACTGACTATGGCTTTCAGTTTTACTGGCAGATGAAGATGCATGGACCAATTTCAGATTGTGGAGCTTGGAGTTTAATGTCTTCTTTGGCACCCCTTTGAGTAGAAACTACTTTTTCTGTCTCTGGATGACACATTAGACCTCAGAAAATACCTATGACCCCAAGGCATTGCCATATTTCTAATGAGATTTTAACTTAAATTGACCATCTGAAAAGATTCCTTCACAATGCCTTTCCAGCTGCTCAGCTACAAAAAAATAGATGAGTCACTTTACTAACAAGGCTATTTCCTTAACAGCATGAATTGTGTGGAAAGGGTGGAGGGAGGTGGCAATGAAAAATGAAACTTCATTGCTTCTGTTTGAAATAACTGTCTGATTAAAAAAACAGAAACAATAACACCACCAACAAAGAGGAAAGTGTCCTCTACCTCCAAAACAACACAATGGTTTTTTCACTTTGGATGGACCATTTCCTTTGAAATGAAAAAAAAAAAAAAAAAGTGAAGCAGTGACACCATGGGTGGCCGTAGCTCAAGATGCATTCAACCTGTAACTTCTGATTACTCAGAAATTCACAGAAAGTAAACCCAGATAAGATTAAGAAAGGCTCCAGGGACTAACAATTGGGAGAATATTTACTTGTACCAAATAGTTGACTGAATAATGAATAACTATTAGCTTAAATTACAATAAACACAGTTATTTAACGGACATCTAACAATTGCATTTTTCTTTTTTATCCTCCCGAGCAGCCTCTGAGCAGCATCTTCATAGTACCTCATAAAAGGATGACTATGATTCCTTTATCTGAATAGCAGATGTGTTTTTGCTTGTTTGTTTGTTTGTTTTTAATTTGAGCAATTTTTTGATCATTTCTTTTGTTTTCTGAGATGATGCTTCTTATAATAGAGGTACAGACACTCACAAATACATTTTCCCGTGTTTGGGCAGAAGTAAAGGTTTGCTTTATCTAGAAATATTTAAGTCTTTTAAAATAAAATTATATTTTTAGACACAAAAGACCAGGTTCTAACTCAGAATTAAGTTTCCCAAACCCTGATCACCTTCACCGTCCTCTCCACCTGTGTCCTCTAGGGGTAACTCTGTTGATATTAAGGTTTATTAAGTTACATCAGTTGACACATTAAATTTTTTCTTTTTTTCTTAGAATAGCCCAATAAAGAATAAATTTGTACTCAGAAAACCACCTTGGACTTTTAGGAAGCAAATCTTTAAAAGATGGACAGGACTTTCTAGAACTGAATTTTTTTATACATACAAGAGCAGGACAGGGCAAAAGGACATATTTGGAGAGAAATGCAGTATAAAGGGGGTATTCATGAGCAGGGTTTAGGATGTTAGCTTTATGGAGAGTAGACAGAACCTGTAGAGAGGCTTATTTTTATCTTGTAGGTGTATCTAAGGTAACAGTTTGCAATATTGCTCTGGAATCTTTTACTCCTTAAATTATTCTCTCTTCCTTCCATCCAATTCAGGGAAGAGGTATGAAAAAGCAGAAAGTAGGAAGAGCTTGCTCATCTTTTGGGCTTTTTAATTATTAGCTTATCTGTTTGATTTTCAAAAGCCCCACAGAGAAGAGAGCAATGGCAGATTGGACAAAATATTTGACCCAAAGCAGTAGGCAGAGTGGGACTGAGCCCCATACAGCTTCAGGGATGTGTCAGTCTGGAGGGAGAAAGCAATACAGCACGCACAGGCCCCGGTGTGATAGTGACTTGGGTCTTGGCCGTCACCAATAATGGTGAGAGACGGCAAGATCTCTGAGTGAACACGGCTATGTGGGTGTCTGAGGAGATGGGATTCATAGATCAGCTCAGAGAGGAGTCACATGCCCCGCTGTGCTGACAGCAGAGGTGAGCCAGGGGCTTAGAAGGGCGCACGTGCATTAGCGCCGAGGGAGTCTCTGCTGCTACCTGTATGAGCGAGTGCTTGAGGATCAGAGTTCCCACTCCTGAATCCCAAGGCACCCTCCAAGGCCCCAGGAGACGGAGAACTAAGAATGGGACTGAGCTTGTTTCCCACTACCTTTGTGGGTAAGGTGAGTCTCGATAAAAATTAAGTTGAGTTTTATGCTGCACAGGATTGTCTGCTTGTGGCTTAATTGAATTTCTTGGCTGAGCATCATAACTGTTAATAGGGTCAAAAAGAACAAGGACTCTAAATTTGGGTTGAGGATACAAGGAGTGGTGTTGACAAGGGAGAACAGGGAAGGAAAAAGGTCACCCTTCCATAAAGTGGTAGGTACTGGAACCATCCTATCCTGTACTCTGGGGCTAGCAGACCCCATGAGCTGACTGCATAGGAGACTGAAAAGTTTGAGCAATCATTGCTTCAGTCAGTGCTGGAAGGCTGAGCTTCTCCCTGAGGGCACAAGATGAGTGCAGTTCCTTGAAAATCAGCTGGGTAGCATTGAGACCACTGAGACAGTCACAGCAGGAGACTAGCATTGACAACTATACTGTGGGACCAATTTCCATTGTCCACTGTGTTGCGGCAGGATGCAAAGGAAGTGGTTATTTGAGACAACGAATCTCTGCAGGCTTATGTGTGGAAGGCTGTAAAATGTTTTCATTGGTGTAAACTGCCATGATTCTGGAAAAAAAACAAAACAGGGAAATGAGGCACATCAAGAGGGAGAAACTGGACTTATTTTATAAGGCGGGTGATGATTGAGTTTTTGCAAGGTAATACATATGTGTTCATATCTGCACTCAGATTTTGTGGAGCAATTCATATAGAAATCATTTATATAAAGTGGTGTTTTCAGATAAATCTGTTTCATATTGCGGTTCTGATTTTTGGAATGTCAGGGGGCTTATTGGGGCCAGCTGGTCTTCAGTTATTTCAGAGAAAAGATATAAGTTGAGTTCATTTCAAAGTTGTTTGTTTTCTTGAGCCAAGTAGAAGATTCTGGGTTAAGAGTACTAGGTTGGAGTCTGGGTCCAACTTTTAGGAGTGAGATTTCCTTGCGCAGACGTGCCTGACTATTTCCACATTTTTAATATAGAGATGATTGCACTGCATGGTGATGTGGAAGGAGACGTTGAGTACAGGTTGACATTTTGACCTCTAGAGATGTATGATGGATGTACAAAGGAGCAAATCATTTATTCTTCCTTAGGGATGGAATTAGAGTAAGTGACGGCTGACCTTGGGACTAGAGGTTGAATAGAATTTCACTGGTAACAACAATCAAGAAGGCAGCCACTACACAAGTAACTGTTTAAGCACAGCAACAGAAGTGTAAGTGAGACTGTGTCATGTGCACTAAAATATTCCTGAATCAGCACCCACCCATATGTCCATGGCAGTCACCATTTTGGTAGCACGTGTTCAGCTGGAAGCACCTGTAACTCTGCCAGGCAGAGGCAGGCTAAAAATGCTAGGGAGCAAATGCGTCCAGGAGCAGTTCTTGACCAGTGGCAAATTGATCGAAGAATACATACCCCTTGAAAGCATTTGGGGTTGGGAGTTGGATAACAGGGAATAGTGTTCCTCACTGTATTGATCTGTATTTGCCCTCAGTCTAAAACCTACTTATACTGCATACCTTATTGTTTCTCTTTTTTCCTGTCTTCCTTTCCTGAATCTTTATGATGCTTCATGGGGACATCTCCCAAATAATAAAGAATTGCAAACAAATCCTTGCCCCGGGATTTGCTTCTGTGGAAAGCACCTTAAGATAGAGGCACTTGTTGGGAATACAGGGCATATGGAAATTGTAGGCAGGAGCTGATGATGACAATGTTGTTTGGAGGCATATAGTGAAATCCAGTAGAGTATGGTAATTATGTGATTAATATAGAAAATAAAGAGCCTTTGAAAGTCTAAGCAGAGGGAAAACAGAAGCAGAAGCAATATTTTATATCCATTTTTAATGAAAGATAATTTTTAGAGCAGTCTTAATTCACAACAACATTGAAAGTAATGGAAAGAGATTTTCCTTAAACCCTCTGCCACCACATATGCAAAGCCTCTCTCATTATCAACATCACTTATCAAAATGGTACCTTTACGAGCAAGGATGAAGCCTGCACTCACAGTTTCCTTCAACATCATCGTGCAGTGCTGTCATCTCTGTGTTACGTCATAACCGTCCAAAGTCCATAGATTACATTTGAGTTCATTCTTCATCTTATATATTTTACAAATTTGGACAAATGTACAATGACATATACCCATCATTATAATATCAACCAGAGTGTTAAAAATGGCCTAAATATCCTCTATCCTCTGCTTCTTTATCTTTCCCCATCAACCCCCAACAACCACTGATTTAATTGTCTCCATTGTTTTGCCTTTTCCAGAATATTCTATAGTTAGACTCTTCAGCATGTACCTTTCAGACTGGCTTCTTTTACTTAGAGATACGCATTTAAAGTTCCCTTATGCCTTTTCATGACTTGACAGCTCATTTTTTAGGGCTTAATAATACTGCACCATCAGGAAGTACCATAATTTATTCATCACCTACTGAAGGGTATCTTGATTGCCCCCAAGTCTTGCCAATTATAAACAGAGCTGCTATCAACATTTGAGTGCAGGTTTTTGTGTGGACATGTTTTCAACTCCTTTGGGTAAATACCTAGGAATGTGAGTGCTGGATCATATCGTAAGAGTATATTTGGTTTTGTAGGAAATCATCAAACTCTGTTCCAGAATGGCTGTACCATTTTGCATTCTCAGCAGCAAACTTTGAGTGTTCCTGTTATTGCACACCCTCACTAGCGTATGGTACTGTCAGTGCCCTAGATTTTGGTCATTCTCATAGATGCCCAGTGGTGTCTCACTGTTTTAATTTGCATTTCCCTGATGATATATTATATGGGTCATCTTTTCTTTTGCTTATTTGAAATCAATGTATCTTCTTGGTTATATGTTTATTAGGATTCTTTTTTATTTATTATAGTTTTACAATGTTGTGTCAAATTCCAGTGTTCAGCACAATTTTTCAGTCATTCATGGACATATACACTCTCATTGTCACATTTTTTCTCTCTAAATTATCATAATATTTTGCGTATATTTCCCTGTGCTAGACAGTGTAATCTTTTTTATCTATTCTAAAATTTTGAAATCCCAGTCTAGCCCTTCCCACCCTCCACCAACTGGTAACCAGAAGTCTGTATTCTCTGTCTGTGAGTCTATTTCTGTTCTGTATTTATGCTTTGTTTTTGTTTGTTTGTTTGTTTGGTTGTTTTTGTTTTTTGTTTTTTAGTTTCCACATACAAGTGATCTCATATGTTATTTTTCTTTCTATTTCTGGCTTTCTTTACTTTGAATGATATTCTCCAGGAGCATCCATGTTGCTGCAAATGGCATTATGTTGTTGGATTTTATGGCTTAGTAGTATCCCATTGTTTAAATATACCACATCTTCTTTATCCAGTCACCTGTTGATGGACATTTAGGCTTTTTCCATGTTTTGGCTATTGTAAATAGTGCTGCTATGAACATTGGGGTGCAGGTGTCATCCTGATGTTGGGTTCCTTCTGGATACAAGCCCAGTAGTGGGATTCCTGGGTCATATGGTAAGTCTATTCCTAGTCTTTTGAGGAATCTCCATACTGTTTTCCATAGTGGCTGCAACCAACTGCATTCCCACCAGCAGTGTAGGAGGGTTCCCCTTTCTCCACAGCCGCTCCAGCATTTGTCATTTGTGGATGTTTGAAGGATGGCCATTCTGACTGGTGTGAGTTGTACCTCATTGTACTTTTGATTTGCATTTCTCTGATAATTAGTGATATTGAGCATTTTTTCATGTGCTTTTTGATCATTTGTATGTCTTCCTTGGAGAATTGCTTGTTTAGGTCTTCTGCCCTCTTTTGGATTGGGTCATTTATTTTTTTCTTATTGAGTCATATTTGCTGCTTATATTTTGGAGATCAAGCCTTTGTTGGTTTCACATGCAAAAATTTTCTTCCAATCCATAGGTTTTCTTCTTGTTTTACTTCTGGTTTCCTTTGCTGTGCAGAAGCTTCTAAGTTTCATTAGGTCCCATTTGTTTATTCTTGCTTTTATTTCTTCTAGGAGAAAATTTTTGAAATGTGTGTCAGATAATGTTTTGCCTATGCCTCTAGGAGGTTTATTGTATCTTGTCTTATGTTTAAGTTATTAATTCATTTTGAGTTGATTTCTGTATGTGGTGTAAGGGAGTGTTCTAGCTTCATTGTTTTACATGCTGCTGTCCAGTTTTCCCAACACCATTTGCTGAAGAGACTGTCTTTATTCCATTGTATATTCTTGACTCCCTTGTCGAAGATTAGTTGACCAAAAATTTGTGGGTTCATTTCTGGGCTCTCTATTCTGTTCCATTGGTCTATATGTCTGTTTTGGTACCAATACCATGCTGTCTTGATGACTGTAGCTCTATAGTAGTGTCTAAAGCCTGGGAGAGTTATTCCTCCAGCCTCTTACTTTCTCTTCAGTAATGCTTTGGCAATTCTAGGTCTTTGATGGTTCTATATAAATTTCATTATGATTTGTTCTAGTTCTGTGAAATACGTCCTGGGTAACTGGATAGGGATTGCATTAAATCTGTAGATTGCCTTGGGCATTGTGACCATTTTAACAATATTGATTCTTCCAATGCAAGACCATGGGATATCTTTCCATTTTTTAAAGTCTTCTTTAATTTCCTTTATCAGTGGTTTATAGTTTTCTGTGTATAATACTTTCACCTCCTTGGTTAGATTTATTCCCAGATATTTTATTACTTTGAGTGCTATTTTAAAGGGGAGTGTTTCTTTACCTTCTTATTCTGATGATTTATCATTAGTGTAAAGGAATGCAAGTGATTTTTGAGCATTAATTTTGTAACCTGCTAACTTGCTGAATTCTTCCATCAGCTCTAGTAGCTTTTGAGGGGACCTTTTTAGCATTTTTTATATATAGTAACATGTCATCAGCATATAATGACACTTTTACCTCTTCTTTTCCAATTTGGATCCCTTTTATTTCTTTCTCCTGCCTGACTGCTGTGCCTAAGACTTCCACTAATATTTTGAATAGAACTAGTGTTTGTGGGCATCCTTGTCTTGTCCCAGATTTTAGTGGGAATCTTTTGAGTTTTCCACCATTAAGTACTATGCTGGCTGTAGGTTTGTCTTATACAGCTTTTATTATGTTGAGATATGTTCCCTGTATACCCACTTTGGAGAGAGTTTCTATCATAAATGGGTGCTGAATTTTATCAAATGCTTTTTCTGCATCGATTGAGATGATCATGTTGTTTTTGTCCTTTCTCTTGTTGATGTGATGTATTACATTGAACGATTTGCATATGTTGAACCAGCCTTGTGTCCCTGGTATGAACCCCACTTGTTCATGATGTATAATCTTTTTTATGTGTTGTTGGAATTTATTTGCTAAAATTTTGGTGCGGATTTTGGTATCTATGTTCATCAGGGATATTGGCCTATAATTCTCTTTTTTTTGTAGTATCTTTGCCTGGTTTTGGTATCAGGGTGATGATGGCTTCATAGAATGAGTTTGGGAGTATTCCCACCTTTTCAATCGTCTGGAAGAGTTTGAGAAGGACTGGTATGAGTTCTGCTTTGTATGTTATGTAGAATTCCCTGGTGAAGCCGTTCGGTCCTGGACTTTTATTTGTAGGGAGGTTTTTAATTGCTATTTCTATTTCCTTTCTAGTGATCAGATTGTTCATGTGTTCAGTTTTTCTTGATTCAGTTTTGGTGGACAGTATGTTTCCAGAAACTTGTCCATCTCCTCTAGGTTATCCAGTTTGTTTCCATACAGTTTTTCATAATATTCTCTTATGATATTATCTATTTCTATTTTGTTTATTGTAATTTCTCCATTTTCCTTTCTTATTTTGCTAATTTGTGCTCTCTCTTTTTTCTTCTTTTTGAGTTTGGCCAGAGGTTTGTCGATTTTATTTACTTTTTCAAAAAACCATCTTTTGGTTTGGTTGATTTTTTTCTATGGTCTTGTAAATCTCTAATGTATTTAATTCCTCTCTGATCTTTATTATTTCCTTTCTTCAGGTGCTTTTTGGGGCTTTTTGTTCTTCTTTTTTAATTCATTCTGGTGGTGGGTTAACTTGTCTATTTGAGATTGTTCTTCATTTTTGAGGAAGGCCTGTACCGCTATAAACTTCCCTCTTAACACTGCCTTTGCTGTGTCCCATAGATTTTGACTGGTTGTGCTTTCGTTATCATTTGTCTCAAGGTATTTTTTAATTTCAGCTTTGATTTCCTCATTGATCCATTTTTTTTCAATAACATATTGTTTAACCTCCATGCTTTTCTTTTTTCTCCTTTGTTTCTCTGTTGTTGATTTCCATTTTCATGGCATTGTGGTCAGTAAAGATGCTTGAGATAATTTCTATCTTCTTAAAATTGTTGAGGTTTCTTTTGTGCCCAAGTACATGATTGATCCTGGAAAATGTTCCATGTGCACTTGAAAAGAATTTATATCCTATTTTTGGAGGGCGTAATGCTCTGAAAATATCTACAAAATCTAGTTTTTCTATTGTAGTATTTAATTTCTCTATTGCCTTGTTTATTTTCTGACTGGAAAATCTGTCTAGTGATGTTATGCAATGTTAAAATCTCCAACTATGATTGTATTCCCATCAATATCCCCCTTTATCTCTGTTAGTAATTCTTGCATGTACTTAGGTGCTCCTATATTGGGTGCATATATATTAACGAGTGTAATATCTTCATCTTGTATCACTCCTTTCATCATTATAAAATGCCCTAATTATCTTTCTTTATGGCCTTTGTTTTAAAGTCTATTTTGTCTGAAATCAGTACTGCAACACCTGCTTTTTTGGCTTTTCCATTTGCATGGAATATCCTTTTCCATCCTTTCAAGCTCAATCTATATGTGTCCTTCTCCCTAAAGTGGGTCTCTTGTATGCAGCATATTGACGGTTCTTGCTTTATTATCCACTCTGCCACTCTATGTCTTTTGACTGGAGCATTTAGTCCATTAACATTTCCAGTAATTAATGATAGATGTGTGTTTACTGCCATTTTGAACTTATCTTTGCAGTTGAATTGGTATATCCTCTTTGTTCCTTTCTTCTTCCTTTTGTGGTTTGGTAACTTTCCTTTTTATTTTCATGGATTTTATTTAATTTTTGTGACTCCCTTGTAAATTTTTGACTTTTGGTTACCCTTTTTTGTTAATCTATAACCCATTATTATATCTGTTTTTATTTAACTGATAGTAACATGATCTCAAACCCATCCTACTGTTAAAAAAATTTAAAATGAAAGAAAAAAAATTCTATATTTCCCTGTCTCTCTCTCCTACTCTCAGTGATTTGTATGTCTTCTTTTATAATTCCGTGTTTTCTTTATTTGTAATTCATGAGTTGTCACCTTTCCAGTTGTGAGTTTCTCATTTCTGTAGCATCCTGCTGCTTTTCTATTTAGAAAAGCACTTTCAATATTTCTTTTACCATGGGTTTAGTGTTGCTAAACTGCTGCAGCTTTTTTCTTGTCAGTGAAACTCTTTATTTCTCCTTCTATCCTAAAGGATAGCCATGCTGGGTAAAGTATCTTAGGCTGCATCTTTTTTTCATTCAGGACTTTGAATATATCTTGCCACTCCCTTCTGGCTTGTAGTGTTTGTGTAGAGAAATCAGCTGAGAGCCTTATGGGGGTTCCCTTGTAACTTAGTTTTTCCTTTTCTCTTCCTGACTTTAGAATCATTTGTTTATACTTGAGTGTGGCCATGTTGATTATGATATGTCTTGGTGTGGGTCAATTTGGGTTCTTCCTGTTTGGGACCCTCTGAGCTTCCTGTACTTGGATATCTGATTCCTTCTTTAAGTTTGGGAAGTTTTCAGTCATGATTTCTTCAAAAACCTTTTCAATCCCCTTTGATCTTTCTTCACCTCCTGGGACACCTATTATGCGAAGATTGGGATGCTTTATATTATCCCATAGGTCCCTTATGCTATTTTCATTATTTTTTATTTGCTTATATTGTAGGTCTTCTGAATTGGTGCTTTCTATTGTCCTGTATTCTAGGTCACTAATTCATTCCTCTGCATTATTTAGTCAGCTTTGCACAGCTATTAGATCATTCCTCATCTCTGTCAATGTGTTTACCCATTCAACCTGGCTCTTCTTTATAGCTTCAATTTCATTTTTGACATATTTAATATCTCTAAACACTATCTCTTTTAATTCCTTCAGCAATTTGATCACTCCTTTTTTGAAATCTTGATCTAGTAGGTTATCAATGTCTATTTCATTGATCTTTCTTTCAGGGGATTTCTGTTTTTCTTTAAATTGGGAAAAGTTTCTCTGCTTCTCCATCTTGCTCATACCTCTCTGGCACTGTGGTTTATGGAGTATCAGTTGTCTATTTTGGACCTTAAGGATTTTATCTATCTAATGCCTTTTTAGGAATAGAACTTAGGAAAAAAAGAAAAAAAAAGAGAGAGAGAGAAAGAATTTTAAAAGAAGGGAGAAAGAGGGTTTGAAAACAGTGCATAAGGAATAATACAAGAGCAAGTTGAAGCAGAATATTAATCGGGTTGACACGTCCTTTTAAAACCTTTAAAAAAAGGGGGGGAGATGAATAGATGCATTTGAAACCTGTGTCTATTCAATAACAGGACATCAAGGAGGAGAGGCAAGATGGCGAAGTAGAAGGATGCTTGTAAGTCACCCTCTCCCACAAATACACCAAGGCCCACATCTACAGACCCACTCAGCCAACCAGAGCACCTGCGGAACTCCGACAGATCATCGCACTCTTCAAAAGATAAAGACCCCAAAAATCTGGTAGGAGAAAAGGAAAAAAGAAAGAACAAAAGGCAAAACATCGTGGGACGGGTCCTGTGGGGAGGAAGCGGCAAAGGAGGACTGGCGCTCGCTCGCGGGGTCTCCCCTCTCCAACTGAGAGGCCAGCGGGACGGAGGGGGAGCCTCCGAGGCTCGGATCTGTACAGAGCAGCCCTTGTCTGAGAGAACTATGTTAAACGGGCACAGAGCGTCCCCCCGACACCCAGCCTGAGATGCGGGCTGGCAGCGGCGGGCAGGGCCAGGCTGCACAAGCCGGGCGGAGGACGGGGACGGCTGCACGGAGGCAGCCCCGGGGGACTGCAAGGGGCTGGGTGCCATGGCTGTGGGTGTACAGGGCAGAACAACCTGGGCCCTCCATAAAACAGCAAGGTTGATGTGCTCTCAGGGGAAGGGTGCATACCCCAATCTCTGAAAACCCGCGGAAACTTTTCAGGGGAAGAGAGGCGGAGCTCAGGCACAGCCGCCATATTCCCCGGCGCTTAGCACCAAGGCGGGGGCAGTGGCTAAACCTGCATCCTCACCTAAGGGCTTAGCAACCTCAAGGACCAGACTGAGAAGGGCCTACTGCCCGGGGCAGATAGGATCCTCCCATTCTGGTCCCTCAGAGAACATGCTCCACATGGACAAACAAGGAGCTGGGTCTTGGCTCAGAGCAGCGACGAGGTGGCCCCTCGGTCTTCCCGAAGACCACCCGTGGAGCGCGACC
Source organism: Vicugna pacos (assembly GCF_048564905.1). Classification (NCBI taxonomy): domain Eukaryota; kingdom Metazoa; phylum Chordata; class Mammalia; order Artiodactyla; family Camelidae; genus Vicugna; species Vicugna pacos. The sequence goes on from NC_133022.1 coordinate 7,089,968, forward strand.
AGGGCGGAGCGTGCAGCCGCACAGAGCAGCGGCGCTACGGTGGCGCAAGCAGAGTGAGAGTGGCCCCCCGCCTGTCGGGCAGGAACACAGCCCCTGACCGAGGTGCTGGGAGGGGGCACGACCCGCCCTCCTGCCTGGCCAGTCTGCAACATCTGACTGCGGCATCCGGAGGGGCAGTGTCCCGCCCGCCCACAGCAGAGGAGAGCTGCACCTGACCCCGTGTTAGGCGGAGGCGCGATCTGCTTGCCGACAGGTGCTGGGAGCAGCACAGAAGAGGGCGCCAACGGAGGGCCTCTGAAAACAAGCTGAGCTTCCAAAACAGGACGAAGACAGAAAGACTACACATTAAAAGCCCACAGACTCCAGGAGAACACCGACAACACCTTTTTTGTTTTGTTTTGTTTTGTTTTGTTTTTTCTTAAATCTGTTTTTACCTGTTCTATTTTCAATAACTCTCTTAATTTTTACTTCTTAATTCATTTCTATTTCTCTTGGGTTCTGATGTCGTTTTATTGATTAGACACAGGCTTCAAACACATATATTCATCTCCCCACCCCCTTTTTTTTCCTTTCTTTTTTCTTTAGGTTTTAAAAGGACGTTTCTACCCAATTAATACTCTGCTTCAACCCGCTCTTCTATTATTCATTATACACTGTTTTCAAACCCACTTTCTCCCTTCTTTTAAAAATCTTTCTCTCTCTCTACTTTTTCTATTTTTCTTTATTATTCTTTCTTTTTTTTTTATAAGTTCTATTCCTAAATAGGCATTAGATAGATAAAATCCTTAAGATCCAAAATAGACAACTGATACTCCATAAACCACAGTGCCAGAGAGGTATGAGCAAGATGAAGAAGCAGAGAAACCTTTCCCAATTAAAAGAACAAGAGGAATCCCCTGAAAGAAAGATCAATGAAATAGACATCGATAGCCTGTTAGATCAAGATTTCAAAAAAGGAGTGATCAAATTGCTAAAGGAATTAAAAGAGACAGTGCTTAGAGAAATAAAATATGTAAAAAATGAAATTGAAGCTATAAAGAAGAGCCAAGCAGAATAGGTAAACTCATTGACAGATATGAAGAATGATCTAATGGCTGTGCAATGCCGACTAGTTAATGCAGAGGAACGAATTAGTGATCTAGAAGACAGGGCAACAGAAAGCACCCATTTAGAAGAACTACAAGACAAGCAAATAAAAAACAATGATAATAGCATAAGGGACCTATGGGATAATATAAAGCGTCCCAAACTTCACATAATAGGGGTCCCAGAAGGGGAAGAAGGATCAAAGGGGATTGAAAAGGTTTTTGAAGAAATCATGACTGAAAACTCCCCAAACTTAAAGAAGGAATCAGATATCCAAGTACAGGAAGCTCAGAGGGTCCCAAACAGGAAGAACCCAAATAGACACACACCAAGACATATCATAATCAACATGGCCAGAGTCAAGGATAAAGAAAGGATTCTAAAGTCAGCAAGAGAAAAGCAAAAACTAAGTTACAAGGGAACCCCCATAAGGCTCTCAGCTGATTTCTCTACACAAACACTACAAGCCAGAAGGGAGTGGCAACATATATTCACAGTCCTGAATGAAAAAAAGATACAGCCTAAGATACTTTACCCAGCATGGCTATCCTTTAGGATAGAAGGAGAAATAAAGAGTTTCACAGACAAGAAAAAAGCTGCAGCAGTTTAGCAACACTAAACCCATGCTAAAAGAAATATTGAAAGGGCTATTCTAAATAGAAAAGCAGCAGGATGCTACAGAAATGAGAAACTCACCACTGGAAAGGTGAAAACTCATGAATTACAAATAAAGAAACATGAAATTATAAAAGAAGACATACAAATCACTGAGAGTAGGAGAGAGAGACAGGGAAATATAGAATTTTTTTTCTTTCTTTAAAAAATTTTTTTAAGAATACGATGGGTTTGAGATCATCTTATTATCAGTTTAATAAAAACGGGTATAGGATTATAGATTTACAAAAAAGGGTAACCAAAAGTCAAAAATTTACAAGGGAGTCACAGAAATTAAATAAAATCCATGATAATACAAAGGAAAATTATCAAACCACAAAAGGAAGAAAAAGGAACAAAGAGGATATACCAATTCAACTGCAAAGATAAGTTCAAAATGGCAGTAGACACACATCTATCATTAATTACTGGAAATGTTAATGGACTAAATGCTCCAGTCAAAAGACATAGAGTGGCAGAGTGGATAATAAAGCAAGAACCGACAATATGCTGCATACAAGAGACCCACTTTAGGGTGAAGGACACATATAGATTGAGAGTGAAAGGATGGAAATGGATATTCCATGCAAATGGAAAAGCCAAAAAAGCAGGTGTTGCAGTACTGGTTCAGACAAAATGGACTTTAAAACAAAGGCCATAAAGAAAGATAAAGAGGGACATTTTATAATGATGAAAGGAGTGATACAAGATGAAGATATTACACTCGTTAATATATATGCACCCAATATAGGAGCACCTAAGTACATACAAGAATTACTAACAGAGATAAAGGGGATTACTGATGGGAATGCAATCATAGTTGGAGATTTTAACACTGCATAACATCACTAGACAGATCTTCCCGACAGAAAATAAACAAGACAATAGAGAAATTAAATAGTACAATAGAAAAACTAGATTTTGTAGATATTTTCAGAGCTTTACACCCCCCAAAAATAGAATATACATTCTTTTCAAGTGCACATGGAACATTTTCCAGGATCGATCATGTACTTGGACACAAAAGAAACCTCAATAACTTTAAGAAGATATAAATTATCTCAATTACCCCTGGCCGGTGCAGCAGCTCCCCTGGCTGGCACGAGGCCCCTGAAGCCTGTAAGTACTGTTGTCAGCTTAGAGCTGGCAGAATTTTGTAGATTTTATGGCGCCTTCTCCTGTAGTTGCTGGTGCAGGGCAGTAGATGGGTTGGTGTGGCCCTGGGTCATGTGCACACTCATTTCCTGATGAACTTAGTCTCATATTTGTGTCATGCTTGGCAGCCTGTGAGAATGCAGGCCACAAACATGCCCATGTACAATGCTTAACTGATTGCTTTTGATGAATTAAATCATAAGGGTATATCAACTGTAGCATTAGTAAACAAAAATGCATTTGGGGAAAATGCAAATGCTGTATGAGTTATAGCACTTAGCTATATGAGTTAAAAAACCCCAGTAGTAAATGCAAATCATTCATAGGACTTGTCAGTATGGGCTTTTATTATAACACACACATCTTTGTTAGGAACCTACCTGGAAGTTTGCCTTCATTGACTCTTAACAGATTGCCAATCTACCTTGGTACTATTCCATTTTCTAAGTAGATTAATAACACAGAGAGCAGAAATTACTAATTTGAGTAGGAAGAGTATCAGAACACCTGAGGGAAGGTAAATTTACAAGACTTTACAAAAAGAAGCAGGGACCATGAACAAAGATAAACACAAGTTGAGCCTGTCCGAATGTTGATTTGCATCCTGTGTGTGGCAGGACGTGTTCAGACATTGATTGTCTTTATCCATCGCATGGAGCAGCTATTTTAATAGAAAAACCTCTCCCTAAGAAGTGTATCTCACGTGTACATGCCTCTGACATTCGGGATGCTTTGGGGTCACTGTCATAAGCCATGGATGTTGTATGTGAGAACCTTCCCCAGGAACCTAAATGGGAGGTTGCTGAAGTTGGCTAAGGGTCAAGTGTGAGCTCGCACTTAATGGAGAGGGAATTTATGAGGGTAAATTACATCTAACGCTGTGGTCTGGGCAGATCACACGAGGTAGCACAGAGGTTGGCATCTGCTGTGTCTGGACTCAGCCCTTTACTATAAATGTTACTATGCTGACTAATAAAAGACTCGGTAAGCATTTGGGTTGTCGACAGACAAAATTAGTCAGGTCCTCCCCTCCAGATTGTGGTGCCAGGAAATACCCACACGGGGCACTTGGAGCAGCTGAGTCCAGAACATCATTGCCCTCCACTTGGATGGAGGGGGCATCCCAGCCCCACCCAGGGCACCAACACATGGGGCTGAAATCCTTTCCACCCAATTCCCTTGTGATTCAGTGAGAAAGGCTGGACAGGTGGGTGGTGAGGGAGGGGTGCTGAGAGCTGCCTCCACCTTGCGCAGGTGAGAGGAGGCTTGGAGCCTACTTCTGCCCGGGTTCCCCACGTTCTCATTCAGGTTGAAGGCCCTCTGGGACTGAGTGAGTGTCACTGGGCCGTCTTCTCATCTGGGACCTTTGTTAAGGAGGTTCCTTCCCTTCTCCTGCCCTGCAGTGGCTCTTCTTACCAACTGGGCACTTTTGAAATGTGAGGGCTTGGCCTCTCATTCAACAGGAAGTGGTCAGAGTAGTTGAAACCCCTTTCTCTCCCAGTCTGTACATTTAGGTTCCAACCTAGTCTCTGTCCCTGAAAGATCAGCACGTAACCAGCTCTGAGTGGAGCACTTTATTTTTAAACAATTTTTTTATTCAGTTATAGTCAGTTTACAGTGTCAATTTCCAGTGTACAGCACGATTTTTCAGTTATACACGAACATACATAATATTCATTGTCACATTCTTTTTCGCTGTGAGCTACCACAAGATCTTGTATTTCTTTCCCTATGCTATACAGTATAACCTTGTTTATCTATTCTACATACGCCTGTCAGTATCTACAAATTTCAAACTCCAAGTCTGCCCCTACCCACCCCTCTCCCCTTTGGCAACCACAAGTTTGTATTCTATGTCTGTGAGTCTGTTTCTGTTTTGTATGTATGTTTTTTTTTTCTGGCTTCCACATATGAGTGATCTCATATGGTATTTTTCTTTCTCTTTCTGGCTCAGTTCACTTAGAATGACATTCTCCAGGAGCATCCACGTTGCTGTAAATGGTGTTATGTTGTCACGTTTTATGGCTGAATAGTATTCCATATTGTAAAAATAAACCACATCTTCTTTATCTAGTCATCTGTCGATGGACATTTAGGCTGTTTCCATGGCTTGGCTTCTGTAAATAGTGCTGCTATGAACATTGGGGTGCAGGTGTCTTTCTGATGTAGGGTTCCTTCTGGATATAAGCCCAGGAGCAGGATTCCTGGGTCATATGGTAAGTCTTTTCCTAGTCTTTTGAGGAATCTCCATACTGTTTTCCACAGTGGCTGCACCAACCTGCATTCCCACCAGCAGTGTAGGAGGGTTCCCTTTTCTCCACAGCCTCTCCAACATTTGTCATTTGTGGACTTTTGAATGATGGCCATTCTGGCTGATGTGAGGTGATACCTCATTGTAGTTTTGATTTGCACTTCTCTGATAATTAGTGATAATGAGCATTTTTTCATGTACCTGTTGATCATTTATATTTCTTCCTTGGAGAATTGCTTGTTTAGGTCTTTGCCCAATTTTGGATTGGGTTGTTTGGTTTTTTCTTAAGTCATATGAGCTGTTTATATATACTGGTGATCAAGTCTTTGTCAGTTTCATCTTTTGCAAAAATTTTCTCCCATTCTGTAGGTTGTCATTTTGTTTTGTTCGTGGTTTCCTTTGCTGTGCAGAAGTTTGTACGTCTAATTAGGTCCCATTTGTTTATTCTTGCTTTTATTTCTATTTTTTGGGTAGACTGCCTGAGGAGAATATTTTTGAGATGTATATGAGGCAGTGTTTTGCCTATATTTTCTTCTAGGAGGTTTATTGTATCTTGTCTTATGTTTAAGTTTTTGATGCATTTTGAGTTTATTTTTGTGTATGGTGTAAGGGAGTGTTCTAGCTTCATTGTTTTACATGCTGCTGTCCAGTTTTCCCAACACCATTTGCTGAAGAGACTGTCTTTATTCCATTGTATATTCTTGCCTCCTTTGTCGAAGATCAGTTGACCAAAAGTTTGTGGGTTCATTTCTGGCTCTCTGTTCTGATACTCATTCATTTGAACATTTTGTAACATGTTGCCTGGTTGGAGGATGAAATTAAGCTTTGTTCTTCAGGAAGTACTGTGATGACAGTTGAGTCTTGTCTCTTGTGTTATAGTCTGATATTGTGTCCTGTGTGACTCTCATGTGACAGTCACATTTTGTATGACTTTTTCTGACCTGGCCAATCAGAATCCTCCCCAGCTTGGGGGTGGTGACTTGGGGCTATGCTTGGCGGTGCAGTGGGGGCCAAGACTGAGGCAGGAGACCTGGAGCCCCCACTGGAAGTCCTGGGCCTGGGACCCTCCCCCACAGCAGGGGGCGCTGTCACCTCCCTGGTGGTCCTGCCTCCTGGCATCTTGTCTTGGGGCCCTGCTGGGATCCTCTCACCTGGCCCTGCATCAGGAGAGTTACCTTTCAGGAGTTCTGTCAGCCTCTTGGGCTTATTTTTCTTCGTATGGTCTTCTCACTTTCCTGTTGGTTCTTTGTGCTTTTCTTATACTGATTTGAAGACTTATTTTTAAAATTTCTATTACCCAGAGCCCCTGGGCTCAGAGGCGGTGGACATCTGACTAGGGCCAGTATTGTGCGAGTGCCAGCTGTACAGGGAGGCCGATATTGGGCCCCTGCCCGGCCTGTGCACGTGCCCTGCAGCCTGGGCTGGACCCAGCCTGGCTGGAGAGGACTCACAGCCCCTGAGGAGAGGGCAGACCAGGTGCAAGAAGGCCTGAAGCATTATTTTTTAATGTTGTGCAGGTTAATCTTTTATTGGTTCTTTTCTCCTGTGGATACTCATTTCCTTGTCTGCTGTTTGCAGGTTAATTTTATTTTGTTTCTTGCTTACAGACAGAAAAATTTGCTTGATTTTATACTGATCCTCAATCCAATAACCATGCTTTAATTCACTGACTAATTATAAATGTCTTTGGATTGTGGTGGATTTTCCATGCATATGATAATGCCATGCACATACAATGACCGGTTTCTTGCTTACAATTTGATCTTTATGCCTATTTTATTGTTGTTATTGCATTATTATCCTGTCTTCAGTACATATTGAATAGAAGGGGTGAAAGCTGGCATCTGGTTCCAGTTACAGGGAAAACTCGTTCAATATTTGCTCATTAATTATATCATTTGTTATTGTTACTGAGTCCAAACTCATTCCGCTCAGTGCACAACAGGCCAATAAATCAGAAGACAAGGTTTTGGGGCAAGCACTAGTGACTTTATTCAGAAAGTTGGCTGACCCAGAAGATGGTAGGCTGATGTCCTGCAGAACCATTTTCTGCAAGTCAGAATTCAGGCTTCTTTTATACCCAAAAGAAGAGGGGGAATTCTTGGTTGTTGCAAACTTCTTGGTGTAGGAATTCTTTGTTCTTGGAATCCTGTGTTCTTGCAGCTGTCCCTGTGGGTCGGATTGTGGTGTTTCTGTAAGCCTCCAATGAAACAAATGTTATTTTCTGTATTGCAACTTACTATCTTTATATGAATGGAAACATGTTAATATCCTTAGGGCAGAACCTTGAGAATAGGCTCTCTTATACATTTCAGGCTATTGGCAGCTTTATTTTATAAAAGGTGCAGAGCCAGCAAGAGGAAGCCTAGGAAACAGCACAGGGTTAAAGTCAAAGGAACAGATCTAAAATGGAGTCAGATTTGTTCTTTTCTATTCCATTATCAGTTCACTTAGATAATCAGATTCAGGAAGTTGCTTTCTTTCCTTTTGTTTTCTTTATGGTTCATGGTGTTCTGAGTGTGTTTCTTCCTGTCTGGATTCTAAACATTACTGGACTCATCATGCTCAATCATGTTAGATTCATTGTTCTGTTTCCTTCCTCTGCACCTTGCTTTGCTTTTCTGTCTAGTAAAAAGCCAGTTTTCAGTCTATTTCTTCCCAGAAAATTTGAACAATACTGTTAATGGGGTTTCTGTTGGTAAAGAAATAAAGATGGCAATCTTTACTAGAGAACTTCTACTGCAGAAGGAGGAGTAACTACAGCTGAAGTGACCTGGGTAATTGCAGCCCCCTGCAGGACCTGCCTGCACGGTTTCAGGTTTCTGTAAAGCAGAATGGAATTGTCACTTTTGTTTCTGAACAAAAGGCGAGAGAACTTGCTGTGTTTTTATGTTTCTCTCCTGTGCTGTTTGCATTTTCTTGGACTGCTGAGTGTGTGATTTCGGTACTTGGGCACCTGGACTCTGAAACTTAACGTCTCGTGCAGGATGCCTTCTCTTTATTCCCACGTTGCTCATCCTGAAGTGCTTGTGCTGACTCATCAGGATGGGGTGTTAGAGTGGACATATGTTACTGTGCTGTAGAGTAAGCCCACCCCCTGCCACCCCCACCGTCCTCACCCACTCCAGAAATAGCAATAAGACCCAAAGTATATTTTTGTTACAGAACCACAATTAGAGAGTTGCTCAGAGTTAATAATAGCAGCCCTCTTCTTTGTAGCAAAACAAAACACACACATCAAACCCTCAACAGTTAATGAGCTGATTCTGGATGTGCTGTACTTCATTTAAGTTTCACTTAGATATTTTTGTTTAGCAGGAAGATGCCTAAGAACAATGGAGTGTCTAATTTTTATCTTGTGTGGAGACCAGAGCTACCCTGTGCTGATGCTCTTACCAGGCTGCTGTGGCTGGTGCTGCCACCACGCTGTGACGACTGCCTGTCTTCCTGGTTTTTATTCATCTTATTACAGTTTTCAAAGCATCATTAACCCCATTCTTTCTTAGTACAGCTTTGCAGGATAAGCAATGCAGGTTTTCACATCCTAAGTTTTATATGTAAATGAAAATTGAAGGTCAGAGACTTGAAGTGGCTGGAATCAGAACTGATTAAGTAGTAAGACGTAGTCTAGTAGGATGAAGGTCTGTGCACTTTTGTTCTGGTTCCAAGACAGGTCTGAGTCCTGGTTGTGCCACTGTCTTGGGAAAATTGCGTAACTTCCCCAAGCCACAGTTTCATTCTTTGTAAAATTACCTATGGTAAAGATCTTTTTACGATTGATTGTCTTATAAGTGAGATAATGTGAATTAAGCTCTTAGCACAATGATCACCAAAGGATGTACCCAAGGTTACCATAATTATTATTGTTGTTGTTGTTATTATTACTAATGTTGCTAAATGTTCACATTATCCCAAATATATCCTTTTACAAATTGCATAGCTGTTAGGTTCGTTTGTTTTTATTGAGACATAATAGACATATAACTTTATATTAGGTTCTGGTAAACAACATAATAATTGATTTGTATATATATTGTGAAGTGATTACCACAGTGAATTTGCTTAACTTCTATCATTACATATATTTACACATTTTTTTCTTGTGATAAGATTCTACTCCCTTAGTAATATCAAATATTTTATGTGGTATTATTACTTACAGTCACCACAGTGTATGTGTCATGACCCCATGTTATTTATTTTGTAAGTGGAAGTTTATGTCTTTTGGCCGCGTTTACCAGAATTGCTCCTCTCCTCCTCCCCACACCTGGCAACCACCAGTCTGTTCTCTGTATCTGTGAGCTTGTTTTTGGTTTTGTCTTAGTTCCCATCTGTAAGTGAAACCATGCATGTTTCTCTCTGTCTAATTTATTTCATTTAGCATAATGCCCTCAGGGTCAATCCACATTGATGCAAATAGCAAGATTTCATTCTTTCTAATGACTCAATAGTGTTTTGTTAGATATATACAGGCATACCAGATTTTCTTCATCCATTTCATCCACTGATGGACACTTCAGTTGTTTCTGCATCTTGATTGTTGCAATTAATGCTGCAGTGAAGATGGGCCTACAGAACTCCTCTCAAATTAGTGTTTTCATTTCTTTCAGAGAAGTAAGAATGGAGTTGCTGGATCATATTGTAGCCCTGTGCTTAATATTTTGGGAAACTTCCATGTGGTTTTTATATTGTGGCTCCACTAATTTATATTCCCGACAGTCACAGGGTCCCTTTTCTCCATGTCTTGCCAACACTTGTTATGTCTCGTCTTTTTGATAACAGTCATCCTAACACGTGGGAGGTGATACCTTGTTGTGGCATTGATTTCTGTTTCCCTGGTGACTAGTGATATTGATCCTTTTCATGTTTTAATCAGATTGGGGTTTTTTGTTTCGTTGTTGTTACTGAGCTGTAGGAGCTTTTTAATATATTTTGTATGTCAGCCCCTTTTCGGTTGTTTTGTTTGCAGTTCTCTTCTCCCGTTCAGTTAGGTATTTTTTCATGTTTTTGTTAATTTCCTTTGCTGTGCAGGAGCTTTCTAGTTTGATACAATCACACATGCTTATCTTTAGTTTTGTTTCTTTTGCTTTTGGGTGTCAAATCCAAAAGCTCATCACCAAGATTGATGTCAGGGAGCTTACTGACTATGATTTCTTACAGTAGTTTTATGGTTTCAGGTCTTGCGTTCAAGTCCTTCATGCATTTTGAGTTGAATTTGGGGTATGGTAATAAGATAGGGGTCCATTTTCATTCTTTTGCACGTAGCTATACAGGTTTTCCCACACCACTTAGTGAAGAAACTCTCTTTTCCCCATTGAATATTTTTGACTCCCTTGTTGTAAATTATTGATGATATATGCCTGGGTTTATTGATGAGCTGTATTCTATTCCATTGATACATGTGTCTGTTTCCAAGCCAACGCCAGACTGTTTTGATTATTTTCACTTTGTCATGGAAGTTGCTTTCTTTTACAGTTTTGCTAAGAGTTATTTTCATGACTGATTGATGAAGTTTATTAAATGCCTTTTTATATTTATCCTACTTAATCATTATTTTATCATTGCTTTTCTGCTAATGGGATAATTTAGTTATTTTTGTATCTTGACTAGTATTGCATTTTCCAGTATAGCCTATTATTCTGTTATGTTTACATAATGGCTTAATTCATATAATAATACTTCATTTGAGTATGTACAGCATAGTTCTTTAGTTATATATATTATACAAATATATTCCTTTTCATATTTTTCACTGTGGTTTATTACAGGATATTGAAAAGTTTTCCTGTGCTATACAGGAAGACCTTGTTTTTTATTTATTTTATATGTAGTAGTTTGTATCTATTGTTGTTTGTATCTGCTCATCCCAAACATCTAATGTATCTTCCTTCTTGCTTTCCACCTGGTAATCATAAGTTTTTTTTCATGTCTCTGAGTCTGTTCTGTTTTGTAAATAAGTTCACTTGTGGCATGTGTTAAATTCCACATACAAATGATATAATGTGATATTTATCTTTCTGTAACCAACTTACTTAGTGTAATCTCTAGGTCCATGCATGTTGCTGCAAATAGTATCATTTCATTCTTTTTTTATGGCTGAGTACTATTTTAGTGTGTGTGTACAAAATGTATGTATATATAAAACACTTCTTCTTTATCCACTTATGTGACAAGGGACATGTAGGTTGCTTCCCTGTCTTGGCTGCTGTAAATAATGTTGAACATTGGGATGCATATATCCTTTTAATTTAGTGCTTTCTCTGGATAAGTCCAAGAATGGGATTGTTGGATCACATGGTAGCTCCACTTTTAGTTTTTTAAGGAACCGCCATGCTGTTTTTTGTAATAGTTGTACCAATTTGCAGTACCACCAGCAGTGTAGGAGAGTTCCCTTTTCCCAGTGTCTCCAGCATTTGTTATTTGTAGACATTTTAATGATGGCCATTCTGACTGGTGTGAAGTGATATCTCATTGTAGTTTTGATGTGAATTTCTCTGATAATTAGCAATGTTCAGCATCTTTTCATGCGCTTGTTGGCCATTTGCAGTTTTCTTTGGAGAAATGACTATTTAGGTCTTCAGCCTGTTTTGGGGTTTGAGTCATCTGTTTTGTTGTTGTTACTGAGTTTTATGTGCTGTTTGTGTATTTTGGAAATTAAGCCCTTTTTGGTCACATTGATTGCAAATATTTTCTTCAGTTTCATAGTTTGTCTTTTCATTTTCTTTATGGTTTGATGGTTTGCTTTGTTGTGCAAAAACTTACAAGTTTGATTAGGTCCCATCTGTTTATTTGTGCTTTTATTTCTTGCCATGGGAGACTGACCTAAGAACACATTGCTATAATTTATGTCAGAGAAAGTTTTGCCTGTGTTCTATTCTAGGAGTTCTATGGTGTTATGTCTTATATTTCAATCTTGAAGCCATTTTGAGTTTATTTTTAAGTATGGTGTGAGGGAGTGTCCTAACTTCATTCATTTACATGCTGCTATCCAGTTTTCCCAACACCTGCTGAAGAGACTGCCATTTCTCCACTGTATATCTTGCCTTCTTTGCCGAAGATGAACTGTAGGTCTGTGTGTTTATTTCTGGGCTCTCTATTCTGTTCCATTGATCCAACACCACAGTGTTTTGAGTACTGTAGCTCTGCAGTATTGTCTGAAGTTTGGAGGATCATTCCTCTAGCTTTATTCTTTTTCTTCAGTAATGCTTTGGCAATTCTGCATCTTTTATGATTCCATATAAATTTTAGGCTTACTTGCTCTAGTTCTGTGAAAAATGTCCTGGGTAGCCTGATAGGGATTGTGTTAAATCTGTAGATTGCCTTGGACAGTATGGCCAATTTAATAATATTAATTCTTCCAATCCAAGAATATAGGATATCTTTCCATTTCTTTAAGTCATCTTTCATTTCTTTAATCAATGTTTTGTAGTTCTTCATGTATATAAGTCTTTCACCTGCTTGGCCAAATTTTTTCATAAGTATTTTATTGTTTTGGATGTGATTTTTTTTTTACTTTCTTTTCCTACCATTTCATTGTTAATGTAAAGAAATGCAAACTTACTTGTGTATGTTAATCTTCTATCCTTCTGCTTTGCCAAGTGTTTATGTAGTCCTTCTCTGTCTTTCTTCCTTCATACTCTTCTGTTATGGTTAGTTGATTTTCTTTATTGTTACATTTGTGTTTCTCTAGTTTGTTTTTGCACATCTAATGTAGGTTTTTGATTTATGGTTACCATGAAGTTCATATACTTTGCTCCATTACAATATCTGATTGTCTTAAAGTGATTGTCATTTAAGGTCATATAAATTCTAAATGATCTCCTGTTTTACTCCCCCACCCTTTTTTTTGTTTTTGATTTCATTTTTTACATCTTCATATGCCTCATGTAAGTGTTTACTGTAATTATAGTTGCTTTTACAATTTTTGTTTTTGCCCTTAAAGTGGGATTTTCCCCTTCACACAAGTTCTTATTTCTTACTCTGTTTCACATAAAGAAAACCTTTTAATACATCTTGTAAGGTTAGTTTAGGATTGATGAACTCTTAATTTTTGCTTATCTGAGAAGCTCTTTAATTGTCTTTCAATTGTGATTAATCTTTGCTGAGTAGGTAGCCTTGGTTCTAAGTTTTTCCTTTTAAGTAATTTAAATATATCGTGACTGTTCCTTATGGCCTGCAGTGACTCTGTTGAAAAACAGATGATTGGCCTCCATGACCTCTCCTCACAACTGCAATGAAACAACTGACTTCTAAACAAGCATCAAATAAAAGACTGGAACCTAGCAAAAAAGATCTTCAACTGGAAATATAAAAAGGGAGCCACAGCAGGACGGTGCGAGAGGCATTCTCATGATATAATCAGGCCCCATACCCCTCAGGGTGGGTGAACCAGAAGCTGAAGAATAAATCACAGAGACCCTCTCACCGGACTGAGTTCTAAACCCCACGTCAGGTTCTGCAGCCCAGGATTCCAGCATCGGGAGGTGGAGGAGACCCCAGGACATCTGGTTTTGAAGGCCAGTGGGGCTTAGCTCTAGGAGCTACACAGGACTTGGGGGAAACAGGCTTAATTCTCTTGGGAAGTATACACACAATCTCAAGTGTGTCAGGTTCAAGGGCAGAGGTAGTGATTTCATAGGAACCTGGGCCAGACCTGCCTATTGGCTTTGGAAGGTCTGGGGACATAGAGGACATCTGTGGCTCACCCAGGGGACATAAAAGCTGGTAGAAGACATTCTGGGAGTGTTCATCTACACGAGCTTTCCTGGAGGCTGACATCTTGATTGGATCATTAGAACCAAGACCAGCCCCACCCAACAGCCTGTAGGGAAGCCTCAGGCCAAACGACATACAGGGTGGGAACACAGCCCCACCCATCAGCAGACTTCCTGAGCCACAGAGGCTTCTGAACAGGGCTCTACCCACCAGAGGTCCAGGACCGAGCTTCACCCAGCAGTGGGCAGGCACTGGCTCCTCCAGCCAGGAAACCTGCGTAAGCCTCTAGTCCAGCCTCATCCACCAGGGAGCAGATACCAGAAAGAAGGAAACAACAGTCCCAAAACCTGTAGAAGGAATCCACACACAAGCCAGATTCCACACTGGGACTGGCTGGAACTTGGCCCTTGGGTGACAAGAGAGGAGCATACTGCTGGGACACACAGGACATCTGCCACAGAACGCTGCTTCTTCAAGGTCAAGAAATGTAACTAAACTACCTAAAAATACATACAGAAAGGATGAGGCAGCAGACAATATCTCCCAGGCCAAGGCACAAAGATAAAATCCCACAAGAAATAAGTGATGAGGAGACAGGAATTTTTTCTGAGAAAGTTTTAAAGTGATGATGGTGAAGATGTTTAGAGAACTGAGGAGGTGTACAGATGCACAGAGCAAAATTTTTAGCAAAAAGTTGGAAAATAGAAAGAATACCCAAACAGTTGAAGAATAAAATCACTGAAATGACTTTAATGATCTAACACAGTAGAAGGAACCAAGAATAGACTAAATGAAGCAGAACTAGAACTGATCAGTGAGCTAGAAGACAAATTAGTGGAAGTCACTACTGCAGAACAGAAAAAAAAATGAAAAGGAATGAAAACAGTTTAAGAGAACCCTGGGACAAGGTGGAGCACACTAGTATTCACATTATAGGGGTCCCTGAAAGAGAAGAGAGAGAGAAAGGACCTGAGAAAAATTTTGGTGAGATAATAACCAAAAACGTTCCCAGCTTGGGAAAGGAAACAGTCACCCAAGTCCTGGATCAACACAAAGAGGAACACACCAAGAAGGCACATAGTCGTCAAATTGGCAAAAATTATGAATAAGGAGAAAATGTTAAAATCAGTAAGAGGAAAGCAACAAAACAACACACAAGGGAACTCACATAAGGTTATCAGCTGATTTCTCAGCAGAAAGTCTACAGACCAGAAGGGATCAGCACGACATATTTAAAGAGATAAGAAGAGAAAAATGTACAATGAAGAATAAACACTCTATCCAGAAAGGCTCATGTTCAGACTTGATGCAGAAATCAAAAGCTTCACAGATAGACAAAAGCTAGAAGAATTCAGCACCTCCAAACCAGCTTTACAGCAAATGTTAAAGGAACTTCTCTAGTCATCAAACCACAAGAAAAGACAACAAAAAAGAAGAAAGCAGGAAAGGAAAAAAAAAGACATAGACAAGATTGTTTTGGCTGTTAGGGGTCTTTTATTGTTCCACATAAATTTTGTAATTGTTCTAGTTCTGTGAAAAATGCCATGAGTGTTGACAGGGGTTGCATTGAATCTGTAGATTTCTTTGGGTAGATGGCCATTTTGATAATGTTGTTGCTTCCAATCCAAGAGCATAAGATATCTTTCCATTTCTTTATGTCATCTTCAATTTCCTTCATCAATGTTTTACAGTTTTCAGAATATACGTAACCTCCTTGAATAAGTTTATTTCTAGGTATTTTGTTGGTTTTGATGCAATGGAAATGTTTATGCCAGTTCTAAAATTCTGGGTTTTGAAGTGAAAAAAATTGGTGAACGAAGGGCCACAAATGGAAAAATACCCTTCTCTCTTATGGGTGAACTGTATTCCATTACCTACATATGGTGCATCTCCTTTCTCCATTCATCTGTTGATGTGCACTTGGAATGCTTTCATGTCTTGGCAATTGTAAATAGTGTTGCTGTTAATAGTGGGATGCGTGTATCTTTCTGAATTTTTATTTTGTGTTTGGTTTTATTCCTTTAATAACTACGTAAGTTTAAAAAGCTAAAGCTCTATAAACATTCTTAGAGACAATGAACAGTGCATATACATAAATTTAAAAAATATGTGCAGTAAAAGCAGCTGATAGGCTCATGAGGGATTTCCTTTTCTGTGACACTCCTTTTTTCTTGCTGCCTTTAGAAATTCTATCATTATCTTTAAATTCTGCTTTTTGAATGATGGTATGTCTTGATGTGGGTCTGTCTCAGCTGATCCTGTTTGAGACTCTCTGATTCCTGTGCCTGGATATTCGTTTCCTTCTTCAGATTAGGGGAGTTTTCAGCCTTAATCTTATCCAATGTTTTCTCAGCCTTTCTCTCTTCAGGGACCCCAGTAATGTGAGTCTTACTATGCTTGATGCTGTCTCAGAAGTGCCTTAAACTCATGTAACAGGCCTTTTCTTCTTGCTTTTTTGATTGGGTGTTTTACATTCTGACTTCCGGATTGCTAATGGATCATCTGCATTGCCTAATCTTCTGTACTACCTGCAGTTCTGCTCTGATTGGTTCTTTTTTATATTTTCTAGTTGTTTTTGAAAATTCTCCCTGTGCTCATCTGTTCTTTTTCCCAGTTCAGTTATCATTCTTGTTGCTATTGCTTTGACCTCTTTGTCAGGTAAATTATTTCTTTTCATTATGTTTGTTTTGTTATTCTTTCATTGAAAACATGTTCTTGTGTCTTCTCATTTTAACTTTCTGTATTTCTGTGAAATTAGGTGAAACAGGTACCTGCTCCAGAATGAAAGGTGTCCTTGTGTGAGAGCACTCCTGTGCAGTCTTCTGTGCCCAGCGGGCTTGTTGGGAAGAGCTGGACCTGAAGTGATCCTGGGCTGCCCTCTTCCCCCGGGACGTGCTGGCAGCTGCTGCAGTGGGGCGGCAGGGCTGGAGTCAGAGGCACTGGAGCCAGTTCCAGGTTGAAGCAGGGGCTTCTCTGCTCAGTGACTGTTCCAGCCCTATCAGGGGTGGCACAGGGTCCCATGGGGCTGGAGCAGGATCTCTGTGGGAGTGGGGTTCTCCTGGGTGTGATGGCAGTCTCTGTTTTGGTTTGGGTTGTGGCTGAGGCCTGAGGGCTTGCGGTGGCCCTTCTGTACTGGTTTTACCTTTCCTCCAGTGTGCACACCTTGGCTAGAGGGTGGGTCGGGGCCAGAGAGATTGGGGCCGCACCACTGAGCTGGCCCCACCCCGTCAGGTGTGCACAGGAAAGTGAGTTCTGGGGATGGCAGGCTCTGCCCTGGTGCTGGTGCTGTTCCCTGCAGAGGGTGTGCGGGGACGCTAGCTGGCTGTGACTGCCGGCCGTTTTTTCAGAGGCAGGGCCACACCCAGGCCTCCACCTGAGTGGGAAGCAGCACCAGAACATGGAGGGTGGGAGCAGGAGCCTGGGGGAGTCCGGGGGCCCCCCTGAGCCACCTCTGCCAGCCGACTGGAGCTGAAGGCAGTTTTCAGCCTGCTGTGTCCCTGCCATGATGGGGAGTCAGCGAGTCTCTGCACAGGCTCTTCAAAAGCAGTGGCTCCGTGTCTTACAGTGCCCCAGCAAGCTCGCTGGTTTTCACCCCAGCTGAGGGGGCTCCTTGTCCCGGTTCTGAACCCCGTGCCTGGGTGCCTGACATGTGGTTCAGACCATGACTTAAGGCGTGGGCGGTTGTCAGGGCTGGAGCACTGCTGTGACACCATGCTTCTGAGCACGGATGCCCACAGCTCCTGCTGTGTGTGGCTGGTGGGGAGCCCTGCAGGGAGCGGCTGTACGTCTGTCTGGCACAGACAGATGGGGCTCGTTATGATCATTCCTCATAAAGATAGTATAAGGACAAGATATGCGGTCTGGTTTTCCAAGGGATTGAATATTTTAATGTGTGATGTGCCCCAGCTGCCTAGTGTGAGGAACATGACTGCAGGTGCTCTGGGTCCAGGAATGCAAACTCCAGTTATGCCCTTGGGAACCAAAGGAGCAGGTCCTAAAGGGGTCTGCTTACTGTAAATGCTCTTACAGATGTCAGTCGTAGGGAAACACCAGATTAGGAAATGGATGCTGCCTGTGTTTAGTGTTGAATTATTATAAAATGTAAGGAACCTACAAGATTCTGGGTAAAAATTAGTGTAGTGACAAGTGGAAGTGATCCAAGGAGTACATACAGTAAGAAACAGAGTCCTGAATTAAATCACCTTGTCTGATTTTCTTAGTGGGTAGTAAATGATTAGGGTTTTGACTCATGTTGTTTTGATTAAACTCTAGAATGTGGTCAGTTGTGAAGTGTAAAAGCCTAAGGATGTTTGTAGTAAGGGTACTTGTGATGATATGGTTTTGGGGATTAATGATTGCTGGGATGGATGAAATAGGCTGGCTCTGTGTGCTGGTGGAAGAAGAGAAGTTGTTGATGCAAGTGGAGGCACTAACAGGAGGCTAGTGAAAAGTGAATGCTAGTGTCAGTTGATTCAGGAAGAATGAGCTGATAAGGCTGGTTAATAGACCATAAGGTTTAGTGTTAATTCAGAGGGTATAATTTTTGGTAATCATGTTAATTGTATTAATATAATGTTTGGAATAATGAGTTTTAGCCTTGAAGAAGGTTAAGATTTTGTACATAATCAGTACCGTAGGCGTTGGATCCCACAGCTGTTACTGATGGTCCCGGTGTAGCCACACAGGCGGGAGCACTGATGGTAGGTGTTATGCCAGCTCATATAGAATGGGTGCTGAGCATGGTGACAGCAGATGTAATGAAAAACGATGTTATTGTGCCATATAAGCATAGTAATGGGGATGTTAAGTGTGATTTATATATTAGTATCCATATAGGGTACTGTAAATGCAAAAAGGATAGTAATATAGATGAATGCCATTTGATAATTATGAAGTTAATTATAGTTTTATGAGTCAAAATGTTTTTGTTTAAAGTAATTATCATACGTTCATTCTAATCCTTTTAAATTCATTCATAGGCTAATCTTAGGGCTACTAGTAATGCGATTACAGTTTGTGCCATGTGAAGAGTTTAGTTTCTACGCTACTCTTGAGATGCTCAGGGTAAGGGTAGGAGGAGGGCAACTTTTAGGTCAAATAATAGGAAAGTAGTGACAACTGAGAGTAAGTAAATGGAGAAGGTGGGTGTGCTGGCCCTAGAGTCACAGCCGCATGCGTGTGGGATTGGTGTTCTGGGACACTGACCAGAGGAGGTCAGAGTGTGGTCAGGACAAGCTGTGAGTCTGGTCATGTGTGGTGAGTGACATCAGTGTAAGCTTTATTAATGTTTCTGCAGCTACAGGAAAAGCTGTAGATTGGAAGTCAGTTGTTCTACTTAATACTAAAAGAATAAAATGCTCATCGATAGATAGCGATCTATAGGAACAATCACACTTTACCTTACCTACAAAATGCACTATCAAGCCACTGACTGAATTCCAAAATAATTAGGTGTATAGGGAAATTTTAATTGGCATAGAAAGCACAGAAGGAGAAAAGTGGAGCCAATAATTCTGTGTAGTCAGTGGAAGCTTTTAACCTTGAAAACTACTGAGCCAGAAACTCCTTCTGAAATTGTGAATTGTATATTCTTCTGACACTTGGAATAATATAAGTTCCTAGAAGAACTGTGATGAATGAGACTTGAAGTATTGTTTATGATTTCTTTCTGTTAGATGATGGTGAGTGCAAGTGAGGGGAATTTCAGAGGCTCATAGAACTGAAGTATTAAGAAGTTACTGTGGGAACTGTGTGTGTGGTCAGTGTGTTGTTAGGTGGTATGAGTACATATCTTTATCTTTTTTCTGATCAGAAGGTAGATGGTCATTTTAGGATCTGTGTGCATTTATTTGCCTTTGTGTGTGTGTGCATGTGTGTGGTGTGTGTTTGCGTGTGTGTGTGTGTTGAGAGTTTGGTCATGGGGAGAAGCACTGTGAACTTAACCCACCCTGTACTGAGAGCTGTAGGACCTCCTTCCCTGCTAAAAATGACCCTGCTCTTGTCACCACATCCCCACCCATGACAGCACTTCTTTGTAATGAATGTATGTAATGTCCTGTTTGTCATGGACCAATGCAATGCATCCATTTATAGTTCATAAAGTTATTTATATTTTTAATTAAATACTCATATGTATGATAGATTTTATGTTTTTACTCTTATTTACCTTGGTGCCAAAATTAATAATAGAAGACCCGTTTCCTGAGACAAAGTTGACTTGCCGTTAAGACACAGGATCCCTCGTGAACACATCCTCACCGTTTGTCCTGACTGATGCATGACTTAATGCCATTGCAAGAGGAATTTCCCAAGGAAAAGCCAACAGTCTTCCTCAGAACCCCAGGGAGCAGGTCACAGGATGGGCTCCAGGTGGATCCCTTTCCAAGGTAGACCTTGGTTCAGGGTAAAGTTACAGCGCTCGCCAGCCCCGAGACCCTTAGCTGATTCACATCCCCTCGGTCTTCTCATCCATAAAATGGGTTGTTGAGAATGTTGTGTAGTTGGAACACTGCACTTTTGAATTTGGTCAGTTGGCACATTTTATTGCTTAGTTTGAGACCTCAATACCTTTGACCTGATGTTAATTGATTTATAGGGGGTCCCGACTCCTGAGGGTTGGAAGGAATTCTGATTGACAGTAGAAGGAGATCCAGGATCCCTGAAGCCTGCTCACCCTGGATGGGACTCAGTCCCTCCAGACCAGGGGATCCTGGAGCCAGCACAGCACCTGAAGCCTGGCTGTGGGACCAGGAAGGCCCAGCAGTGTGGTTGGAAACGCAGCCCCACTGGGTCTGTGAGGAGTTAGGGTCAGCTCTCCACAGGGCAGGCTCTGGAGTTTCCTCCCCAAGGGCAGGCCATTCTCCTGGACGTCAGCCCTGATAGGGACAGACACAGAGGCTGCTACCAGCAGTCCCAAGAAAAATGGGAGGTACCAGTCTTTGCAAGTACAGTGACCCCTGGGGAGCTCAGCTCCAGGGAGGTGAGAGCCTTGGCGTGGGAGGGACTGTGATGCCAGGATTCCTGCCTTTTCTGCCCCCTCCACTCAGGGCCCCTTCCCAGAGTCAGGCCACCCTGGCCCTTCATCCTCCACCATGCACTGTGGGCTGGCTCCCTCTTTTCTTCTTGCCTTGTCTTGTACTTGCTCTCCCTACGTGGTTCCCCCTGTCAATGTCTGTCACTCTAGGACTTGACCCCCACCTCCCTTTCTCAGTCACTCATGCACTGTCTCTCTCCCTGCCTGCCTCTCTCTGTCTTTCTCCACAGGCCCCTTAGGCCCTGGGCTCTGGTCCAGACCTGTCCAGGGCCACAGGGCTGCACCTCTCCCAGCCCTCCCACCCTCACTGCCATGTTTTGGCCCCAGCCCTGCTCACAGTGGAGGAGCCCGGTTACAGAGGCTGCTCCTGCTGGTATGGCTGGACTGCTGTTCCCCCTCTTCCCGGGCAGCACAGTCACACCTTGACCTGTTGGTGGCCCTTGACCAGCTGGTGGCCCAACCTGGACCCCAGAGCTGCTGCAGGGCTAGCCACCTGCCCCAGCTGGAAGGAGGGAGGGCACTGCGGGCTTAAGGGGCTCCTGGGGGATTGGATTGAGGAACGTGTAATGAGCCAGGTATTTTCACCCAACTCCTCTTTGTCAATGGCAGAGCGTCCCAAACCACTGACTGCCCCCTGCCCATTTCTCACTAAGAACACTGGGCACACTGTGGGAGCTCCTGAGACTTAGGAGCGAGCTGCTGCCCTCAGCCCCCCTCAGGGTTTGCTTGGAATTGGGGCTCCTGGGGGCAGCTGGCAGGGCTGGGGCCCAAAGCCTGGATGAGCACGGGGCCCTCTCACTGGACTGAGCACGGGGCCCTCTCACTGGACTCTGGTGGCCAGTCCAGGCATCTCATCCCTTCCTCGCTGTCAGCAGTTGGTCACTTCATGGGGACAGATACGAGGGTCTCTCTGACCCTTAAGACTGGCAGACCCCACGTGCTCAGTATTTCTTGATTGAGTGAACACAACCACCTCCCATATCTAGACACCAAGTCTTCCCACTGCCCCAAAAGGGTTTCTCAGTCCCCCTCAGAGCCAGTACTGCCCCAAAGCACAACTTTGCTTCTGTCCCACATGGTAGTTTCTGCCTCCTTGGACCTGGGTGTACACAAATCACCCAAGTGTAGGGGGTGTGACAATATATAACTATTTTTTATAGTTATATATATATTTGGCAAAAACCATAGGGCTTATTTATATGCATATAAGATAGGTACTTAAAATCAATGTGTCACCTACAGGTGTACTACAGATAAGGACGGCCACATGGGTGTGGTGGTGTGATTAAGATGGTGTGCTGTTAGGATCTTCTCCACCTTGTGGACGTTCTCTCTGCATTTTGTGTGCAGTGCTGAGTGAAGGGGAGTGAGGACCTCCCACCCTGCCTGTATATTTGATTCCTCTTGGTTCTGTCATTCTTTGCCTCACATGGTTTTCAGCCACTGCCCAAGGGAAATCCTGGGAATTTGGAAAAGGAGGAGGGAGCACCCCAGAAGTAGGGGGCAGGGGACATGGGTTGGGCAGGACCAGAAAGCATAAGGTCAGAAAAGTTTGCAGAGAGGACCCAGGGTTGGATGGCAGTTGGTGTTGGGGGATCAGCTAGGCAGGGCACGTTCTAAAAGTGAGGTCACGCGGAATGTCCACTGTGAGGTAGCAGGGGCAAAGGCAGGTGATTGGTCAGAGAGAGGGCATAAGGCACTGGCGTTGCTAAGGCAGCGTTCAGACAGGAGGAGGCTTGGAGGGAGGCGTCTCGTCCCCTCCAGCTGCTCCTGAGAGTTCGCTTGCCTGCTGTTTGTTTTCCTGACCTGACTGAACCCTCCTTCCTCCCCTCAAGAGCTTGATTGGCCCTCATCCTTTCTGTGGTCCCCTTCTCCTCCTCCCAAGTGCCCAACCCCTCTTCCTATTACACTCCTTCCCCAATCCCCTCCCCTCCCCTCCCCTCCCCTCCATGTTCCTCCCCCTCCCCTCCCCCCACCTCCTGCCTGGGGACCTCAGGCATGGAGATGATGGGGATGTTCTGGCCCCACGTGCTGGGGTGTACCGGATATGAAAACACAACTGTGAGTAAACATCCTTTTCCCTGGGCTCTTTCACTCTGTGGTTAAATCCCTGCTTTCTCATGGGGTCCTTGATGGGAACGCATCGTTGGTGAAGCCTGAGGCCCTCAGGACAGGTTTCTTGACCAACCTGCACCAGCCCTGGCCACTGGCGTCCTCAAGATCTGAGTCCTGTCAGGACCTCTTGGACCAAGCACAGCAGGTTGACAGGATGAAACCTGAAATAGTTACTTTATTGCATCAAAGAAGGAAATGTGAATGTACTAAAAGCCACTGAGATGTATGCCTAAAATGGGGGAATGGGGGAATTATATCTCACTAAAGCAGTTTTTTAAAAAGCGAGAAACTCTTATTTACTAGAAGCCATAGTGAGACTTTCTCCCGGAAAGCTGGTCAGGATCCTGCTTCAAGTTATGCACATTCTGGTGCCGTCCCCGTCCCCGTGTGGTGCGCTGTCCTGTGCATGCGCCCTTCCTGGTGGTGACGTCTGGCAGTCCTGGGAGCAGTGGGGTCTCAGCACTGTGTTGGTGCTGGTTTGTTAAACAGTGAAATGTCATCTGTGCTCTGTGTTTTCTGGTTTGTTGACTTACAGCAACTTTGTTTTTTCTTTGAAGTGTGTTTTTTTCAGGAATTTTAATGTAACAAATATTCAATAGCCATATAAATTTAAAATATTTTTATTGAAGTATAGTCAGCTTATCATGTTGTGTCCATTTCTGGTGTACAACAGAATGCTTTATTCATATAGGAAAATGCATATATTCATTTTCATATTCTTTTTTACCATAAATTACAGGATATTAAATAGACTTCCCTGTGCTGTACAGTGTAAACTAGTTGTCTACTTTATATAGATTAGTATCCATGAATCTCAAACTTCCAATTTTTCCCTTCCCACTCCCTTCCCCCTGGTAACCATAAGTTTGTTTTCTTTGCTGTAAGTCTGTTTCTGTTTTGTAAATAAGTTTGTCTTTTTTTTTTTGATTCCACATATAAGTGATATCATATGGTATTTTTCTTTTGCTTTCTGACTACTTCACTTAGAATGATAATCTCCAGGTCCGTCCATTCCCTGTTGCTGCAAATGGCATCATTTTATCCTTTTTTATGACTGAGTTATATTCCATTGTATAAATATACCACATCTTCTTTATCCAGTGATCTGTTGATGGACATTTAAGCTGGTTCCATGTCTTGGCTATTGTAAATAGTGCTGCTAGAACATTGGGGTGCAGGTGTCTTTTTGAAGTAGGGTTCCTTCTGGATATATGCCCAGGAGCAGGATTCCTGGGTCATACAGTAAGTCTATTCCTAGTCTTTTGAGGAACCTCCATACTGTTTTCCACAGTGGCTGCACCAACCTGCATTCCCACCAGCAGTGTAGGAGGGTTCCCTTTTCTCCACAGCCTCTCCAGCATTTGTCATGTGTGGACGTTTGAATGATGGCCATTCTGACTGGTGTGAGGTGATACCTCGTTGTAGTTTTGGTTTGCATTTCTCTGATAATTAGTGATAATGAGCATTTTTTTCATGTGCCTGTTGGCCATTTGTATGTCTTCACTGGAGAGCTGCTTGTTTAGGTCTTCTGCCCATTTTTGGATTGAGTTGTTTGTTTTTCTTATTTAGTTGTGTGAGCTGTTTATATATTCTGGCAATTAAGCCTTTGTCAGTTTCATCTTTTGCAAAAATTTTCTCCCATTCTGTAGGTTGTCTTTTTGTTTTGCTTATGGTTTCCATTGCTGTGCAAAAACTTCCAAGTTTAATTAGGTCCCATTTGTTTATTTTTGCTTTTATTTTTATTGTACTTCTAGCAAATTCTTAGTTATCCCTTTCCTTCTCATCTTGGAGGCTGCCCCCAGGGACTCTGTGTCCAGCTAGGTTGATGGGAGCCCTGATAGCCGAGCTGATGTGAAAACCAGTGGCTGCAACCTGCTGTGATGTTTATAATGAGGAAATGCTTAGGAGGGACATGACCAGGAGGTGGACAAGTTGTTTTATTTTTAGTGACGTATCCCTGTGAAGAATGTTGATTTCCCCAAAGCAGAAAGTGTCCTTCCTTAGAATTGTCCAAATATAAAGAAAATTCATTTACATGCTGTGAAATTTTTACTGTGTCAGGAAAAAGCACCTCCACACCCCAAAAAAGAAAGACTGAGAACACCTCATGGATTTAAATGGGTTTGTTCAGATAGGCTTGCAGCAGATTCTTATGGACCTGGAAAAATCACGTGTCAGGAACAATCTTTGCACTGAGGCAGAATCACACCATGTGAACAGTCCACCCAAAGAAAAGCGTGTTCTGTGTCTTCTGAGCCTGCTAAAGAGGGCGTTTCTAGGTCATCTTTATTGGGATTTTTTCCCTTAGAGGGAATGAGGCTGAGTTCTCATAGGTTAGTTAGCCCTCTTTCCCTACCACATCTTTGAGCATTTGGATAAACTAACTTGTCCTTCTCCACTGTTGCTCACAGAACCTGAGTCCATCGGCCCTGGTGGGTAGACTCTAGGTAGGAGGCACCTACTGACGTCAGCGCTCAGACAGTGCCCTGTGTAACAAGCATGCCCACGACGGAGGGGGTTCTACCAGTTAGCGACTAGATGGTGTTTGTGTTTTTGTGCCTTTGATCTTCATGTCTCTCCTTTGTGCTGAGACCCACTGCTTTCTCAGGCAGCGTCTACTCAAAAACAGTGCATGTTTCCCACCAGCACACATTTTACTGACCTCAACTGTGAGAGCTGTCAAAAACGATATTATCGATTTCAGAGGCTGCTTTCTAGAGAGGTTTTGTTTGCACAAGACTGAAGCTTAGTGTCTAGATTAGTACAAATTACATCGCACATTTATTCCCTCCTATAGTACTTACAAATCTAGTTTTTACAAAACTATGTGTTTGCCTTTTGTTTTCGTGACTGTACATTCCAGAAATACAAATTAATTTTTGTGGTGGCTGTTAATGGATGTAGGTGCAGTTCTGTGAAATATGCATGTAAATTATTTGTACTTATTATTTTGAGTTCTCTTTTTATGTAACTTCATTCTTTGAGTGATCTTGTATAATATAATTAAAACTCTATTATACAAATTCTTATTTATTTCAGAAGTCTGACGTGCTCTGGTTCAGAACCAAAGGGAATATTGAAGAAAACCTCCATGGTTTTTAGATAGTTGGGCTAAAATAAATCATTAATTTTTGCTGGAATAGTAATTTTGACATTATTTTTAAGCGCTCGTCTGCTTTCTCACTCATGTCCAGTCTATAAATGTAGAAATACATCTCTGTACAGCTCTCTGTATTTTAACACATACCTTCATTGCTCTTTCCCCATAATGTTGGGTGTATTTTTGGAGACATTTCATAGGGGTTTGTCCAGGTACTTCGTGAACATACAATAGAAAATGAAGGCGTCCCATGCCCTGTAGGTTTGTTTTTGCTTATTTTCAATTTCAAGTTGTCTTCTACATACATAAGTTCTGTTAACTATTTTAAAAATATTTACTGTGTGTCTGTCAGCAAAGTCAAAGCTCTAACATTTTGTGTATCAGATATTTGACATATGTGAGCAGCAGTGAAACTATCACCAAACAAAGACAGTAGACATACCCACACTCCCAAGAGCATCCTCCTGCTCCTTTTGAACTCGTGTCCCTTCTCGCCTCTCTGTGGAGCTATTTGAGGGGTGTGGTTGAGGGTTTCTAAAGATGATTCTCTGTGACAAATACACTGTGAATGTCTTTGAGGTTCCTCATTATCTCCAATGTCTTTTCAGATCCTCCACTCTCTCGTTCTCCTTTCCCATACTGGGTCTGATGTTTATGAACTTCTGTGGAAGCTTATTCTTCTTGCTGCCTTCTGGGGAGTATGTAGTTTTCTCTTGTTCGTCTGGAGGACCGTCCTTGTGGTGAGTATTACTAAAGTACCTTATAGTGTCCTTTTAATCACACCTAACAGGAATTTTTATAGTCACTGGACATTTTATTTGCCTGCCTGGGCCAGAATCCAGAAGTCTTTTTTTCGTTTCCTTTTAGATTACTACCTTGAACAGAAATTAGTTTTGAAATGGAAATTTGTTGCAAAATCTTTATAGTAAGAACTCATTGAGCAAGATAACAGTATATTCTCAATGAGCAAATGACAATTTATAAACTCTTCTATTCAATAATAAAATAGGAGGGTTAAGTGTTTGGTGAGCCCATCTCTCTCCCCACCTGCCCCACCTGTGTGTTGGGTGACAGGGGACAGGGACTCTCAGTGTTCCCTGAGCAAGTGTGAAGTGAAGGGAACATCTGTGGCTTTCTGTTTGCCCTCCATGGGTGCATTCTTCTACAGCCACGGTATTGCCCCTGGAGCTTCGATACTGTGATGATGCTCCAGTGTCTTGGCAAAGTTAGGGCTGGCCTCAGTCTCTGATCATCACTTACAGTTTTGAATGAAGAAATATGTGTTAAGGGTCAGGAAAATGTGTCTTTACGTGGTATTACAGTGGAGTCCTGCCTGGGTTTTATTGAGCTATGTTTCCTCAAATGATGACTCATGTCTGAGTCAAGAAGCACGTTCACTTCTTGAAAATGGTCACTGTCTGTCCTGCTGCTGCGTGTGCTTTTGTTACAGCCATTGCTCACTTTCATTCTCATCTGATGTCTCATTTGATGTCTGTTTGTTTTTAGTGGTCTTGACAAATCTTATGACCTATTATGTTACAATTGCTTGTCAATTCAACAGTAAACTCTATAAGATATCAGAAAACCTTTCATTGAATGAAAGGGGTGCATCTTAGTATAAAGATTTTGCCTTTATTTTTCTTTTAGTTTTTCTCCTCTGTCTCTCTCTCTTTTGAAAGTTACACAACAATCCAGGTTCTGCACTTAAGTGTGGATGTTTGGTTTGCCAAAAAGAATCAGATAAATGGTGCATTAGAAGAACGTATTATGATAATAATATAATTCAGTGTTATGAAACATGAATATGCATTATGAAAATTGAATAGAGTGGTGTTTATTTAACAAACTGTAAACAGATCTTTTGTGTAAAATAAGTTATTTACCAGTGTGCTATCAGAAATGGTGAGTGAAAGATCATGCCTGAAGTAGGAAATTCGATTTTTCCTGAGTTTTAATCATATAAATCATTATTCTGAACCAAAGTGGTAATCGTAATTTCAATGGATTACTGTTTTGATAGTTTATTAGAAACTGTATGTTTACTAATTATATGTTTTGACTTCAAATTTAATGTTTCTTCCTCTCTAGGTAAAGCCTCCAATGTTTCAAGGTAAAATATTAGGGTTTAGTTTCCTTTGTAATGTTTTATCAATACCAGGATTCAATGTGGGTTTTAGTTCAACTAAAAGCAAACACAATGACTTCTGATGTCAGACTCCTTAACTCTTGAAAATTCTACTCCTGTGATGGTGTCTGAATGACATTGTAGAGGAAGTTGGCATCTATTGAGATAAGAGACCAGAATGGTCACAGGCGTAGGGAAACTAGGAAGAGTTTAATTTTGCATAGCAACCTTGAGGAAGCAGGTGATGAGAAGAGTCTAATATTCGGAGTGAGTCCCTGACATGACCTGGCTCCTGGTGAAAAGGAAAGACACTGAAACATGACTTGAGCCTGTCAGGACTCTCCAGGCTCAGGGAGGGATGCAGAAGTGGCCAGGCGTGTGTGTCACAGCAGAGGGGAAGCATGGGTGAAGGGAGCCACTCCTGGCAATGAGGACTTAATGGAATGTGTGATCCAGCCTGAGGATGATGCTTTCTGTGCAGGCTTCACAGGCTCTGCTGACTGAGTGGGGCTGTGTGTGGTGGACAGGGTGGCTGCCTGATGCTCAGTAGGCCCTCGAGGGCTGGTGTTGGTGACAGTGGATGCACAAGTGCTGGTGCTGAGAAGAGGAATCTTAGCATCAGAGCGTCCCCGCTGAGCAGAGAGAAGACACGTGTGCACTGTGCAGTCAGATGAGGGAATTAGATGCCCAAGAGAGGAGGCTGATTCTGACAGCCGCGTTCTAGAGCGTCACATGTGGAGTCACCTGTGACCGGCTGCTTTATGTGTGCTTTTTTCCTGAAGCAGTGATGGGAGCATTCTCATCCTGGCGATGGAAAACTTGTCATTTAGGGACTGTGTGTTACCAGGTCCTCCAGTGACTAGGTGGGGAAGCCCACATGGTATCAAAGTGTTTAATTCCAGTGACCTTGTCCTCCAGGGCCCCCAGCATGGTTTTCATGAAATACGATCTGACAGGCAGCAGGACAACACTGGGGGCCTGTGCGGGCCCAGTCAGGCGACATGTTGAACTTGCCTTCTGTGGTGCTGCAGATAGGGCCTGGCTGTGCAGTGAACCTGCGTGGGATGAGGGTTCTTTTTTTTTCTTTTCTTTTAAGCAGGGTCATGTTTACTTAGGAGGAGAGAATGTTAAGAGGACAGGATGCTTGGTTTTTCTTTTTCATCTCTGGTGATGTCAGAAGTATTTGAATGATTGAATTTTCTAAGAATGGTGCTTAACTTATAGCCAGGAGAGAATTTAGGAGAAGACTTTTTATTGTGTTTCTGCATCTTTGAAAAAAATTGAACTAGGAAGCTCAGCAATCTCACATTTAGAATGCCACTAAGATTTGCTTCCTTTAGGCACAGTAGTAAAGTTACAAAGTTAATTACACTCATAGTGCCAGCCAGAGAGATGTCTCTGCTGCTAATAAATTGGGATAATTGTATTTTACTGGGTTTTCCTGCCAAAATGCTTTACCTCCTTTTAGTTACTTTAAAGCAGATGACTGAGAAGATCAAGAATTTTGAGAAAGAAAACAAAGAACTTGAAGAAAATGTATCCTCTTGGGAGCAGAAGGTATCATTGTCCTTTTGATTTTTTGTGTGTGTGTGTGACTTCACCTTCAGTTCCTTCCCCCTTCTGGCAGTTCAGTTCTTGGCTCTCTTTTCTTTCATCCTTAACTGTCCTGTTCCGTATGTTCTATAAGAGGTCTAGATTCAAAGCAAAGCAAGTGTCCTAGATAAAAAGAAAACAAAACAAAACAAATTTCTTCTGTAGAGCACAGGGAACTCTACTTGTTATCTTGAAATGTATAATGAAAAAGAATGTGAAGACAAGCATAGGTATATATATATATGTGACTGAAAGACATTATGCTGTACACCAGAAAATTGACACATTGTAACTGACTATATTTCAGAAAAAAAATAAACTAAGCAAATGTCGTAGATGTAAAGCACCACTTGCTGTATTAGTGGAAGGGGTCACACACAAGATAGGTTCGGCTAGCAGAGTAATTAGTATTTGTAATTCTGTTTCCTTCATTACGTATTTGCATAGACCAACAACGCAAAGAAATGCTTAGAGGCCATTAGGCAAAAGAAGATGCTCTCTGAGGAAGCAGTGAAGTTTAAGGTACAAGCCTCTTCTTCTAGATTACATTCTGAAAACAGAATTGAAAGTAATAAGTAATTGTTACTAATTCAATGTTTCATTGAAGGAGAACTTGAAAATCATTAAGAGGAAGAGTGAGTATTTGAACGACATCATTCAGATTGCTCGAGCTAAGCTGCAGGCAGCGAGGGACCAGAACGCCAAGAGCCCACACTTGGTAAGAGCTTGGCTGCCACATTGACCACAGCTGGGCGAGATGCGTGCTCCCACTCCTCCTGTTTTTTTGCCACAGCAGTGTGTGAGAGCCCAGGAGCAGAACCTCCCTGTGAACAATGACCCAGAATTTCATGGACTAAAGCCTCTGTGACTTTTCCTATTTTGGAGACTAGGAAATATGTCTTATTTTCA
This sequence comes from Vicugna pacos, assembly GCF_048564905.1. NCBI lineage: Eukaryota > Metazoa > Chordata > Mammalia > Artiodactyla > Camelidae > Vicugna > Vicugna pacos. The sequence continues at coordinate 7,120,704 of NC_133022.1, forward strand.
CAACCTAGAGAGTTTTCTCACCACTCACACTGCCCTCCAAGATACATGGAAAATGCCAGGAAATACCTGAGAGGTGAAGGAAGTTACTAGCTGAGTTGTAGAGCCCCTTGCCCTGTTGATGTTAAACAGAGAATTTTCCACATGAATTTGGGTAAACTTTGTTTACATTTCACTAGGGATGCTCATTTGTGAGCTCTTTGACATGAGCAGTTTCCCACCCTTGCTTCCCCTTGTCGTCCAGTCATGCCCTCCATTGTCCAGTGAGGAGGAAGTCTGTGGAGGTGAGGAAATATCTGTGCCTGGAGGTCTCTTCTTTCCACATTTCTTCATGGGTTTGACATCTGTCCTGGGCCCAGCCTGGATCAGCTGCCATCACAGGAAACTTAGGGGCGGCTGTGGGAACTGGCTGAGAAGAGACAGGACTCCAAAAGGGTTGAAGAGAAGCAAGTGCCCATCAGAACAAACCAAGACTTGCTGGAAGAGCTTGGCAGGCTGGCAGTGGAAGAGGACCCGCTGAGGAAGGAAATTCAAGGCGCAGGGTGTCAGAACGAGCTGCTAGGACGCCTGGTGCTAGAACTCGAAGGAGAGGCCCTGTCTGCTGTAAACTCTCAAACGGAACACTGTCTTCAGCCCCAAACTGAAACTCAGGGAAAGTCCCAGATGCTTTCAAGCATGTGTAAGGGAACGTATGACACTTGCTTTCTTTATAAAACTTGAATGTTCAGAATCATTTCGCTGCCTTAATATCTTCTGGAGAGAATGCTCAGCAAAGTCTTTGGACGTGCACCAGGGCTAATATATTTATTTTCTATGGTTTGTTTTGTAGTTAACAAAATACTTTGTTTTTGGGAAAAAAGTTACACTTTTTAAGCATATCACCCTGAGTTTTCATTGAAATCATAATACATGCTTTAATTCTGTCCTGTGTGAAGATACTGGAAAAAAGAACGTCTCCAGAGACCTTGAAATTTGCTGTTTCAATGAACACTTCAGGAATCTGAGGTAAATTCCTCCAGTTGCAGCAGGATTTTCACTGTACACATGAGCTTTCACAAGGAACAACAATCTCATGCCTTAGAAGTTTAAATGTTGATGTCTATTCAAGTTACTTTTCTTGGGATTTAGTCATCAATGAGAGAGTTTTAGGTTGAAATTGCTCTTAATAAATCTCTTGTCTGTGAAGCCACAGTGAAATCTGAAGAAATGCATGTGCAGGAGGATGTTCAGCTCAGCAGCAAGAAGAGAGTAAGAGATGTTACTCAACCCCAGAGGTACTTAACTCAAGAGAACTGAGCATCACTGTGTCAGTGTCTAATTGTGCTGTGACACACATAAAGCAGATGGCCCATCTTAGCTGATTCCAAGTGTACGATCCTCTCACGTTAAGTACGTTCACGTTGCTGTGGAGCAGTACTTCTTGAACGTCTTTTCTCACATGTCTTGCAGCCACGTGTTTTGAAGACCAGATCTGAGGATACGATGCAGAGAGCCGAGACAACTGAGGACTGCAGCCTGGAAGGTATGTTGCTTGTTGGGAAGAAAACCTCATATGCAGGCTTCCTGGGAGATGTTATGGCTTCAGTTCTAGACCCCTAGAATCAAGTTAATATCATAGTAAAGAGAATCAAATGTACACTATACTGTAGTCTATTAAGTGAGCAACAACACTGTGTCTAAAACCCCCAATGTTCGTAACTTAATGAAAATATACTTTATTACTAAAAGCTACTAGCCATCATCTGAGCCTCCAGTGAGGTGTTATCTTTTTGTTGGTGGATGGTATTTTTTTTAAACTTTTTTTTTTTATTGAGTTACAGTCATTTTGGTGGATGGTCTGGAATTGATAATGACTGCTGACCGATCATTGTGGTGGTTGCTGAAGATTGGTGTGGCTTTTTGCAATTTCTTAAAGTAAGACCACAATGAAGTTTGTCACAGGATTAACTCTCCCTTTCAGGAGCAAGTCCTCTGTAGCAGGAAGTGCTATTTGATACATTTTACACACAGGAGGACTTCTTTACAAATTGGAATCAATCCTCTCAAACCCTGTGGTAGTTTCTCAGCTAAGTTTGTGCACTCTTATAAGTCCTTTGTTATTTCAACCTTCTTCATGGCATCTTCACCAGTAGAGTCCATCTCAAGAAAACAACTTCTTTGCTCGTGCATAAGAAACAGCTCCTCATTCATGCACATTTATCATGAGACTGCAGCCATTCAGTCACGTCTTCAGGCTCCACTTCTAACTCTAGTTCTCCTGCTGTTTTCAGCACATCTGCAGTTCCTTCCTGCACTGAAGTCTTGAGCCCCTCAAAGTCACACATCAAGATTGGAATCAATTCCGTCCAAACCCTGGTTGTTGATATTTTGACTTCTTCTCATGAATCATGAATGTTCTTAATGGCACCTAAAATGCTGAATCCTTTCCAGAAAGTTTTCCATTTATTTACCCAGACCCATCAGTCGTATCACTGTCTGTGGCAGCTAAAGCCTTCCAAAATGTATTTTAAATAAGACTTGAAAGTCATAATTACTCCTGATCCATGGGCTCCAGAATGGATGTCATATTAAGCATGGAAACAGCACTCATCTCATATGTCTCCATCAGAGCTCATGGGTGACCCTGTGCATTGTCCATGAGCAGTAATATTTTGAAAGAATTTTTTTTCTGAGTATTAGTTCTCAACAGTGGGCTAAAATATTCATGTTGTAAACAGATGTGCTGTCATCCAGGCTTTATTCCATTTATAGAGCACAGATAGATTTCCCATGATTCTCATGGGACAGAGGATTTTCAGAATGTTAAATGGGCATTGGCTTCAACTTTACAACCATCAGCTGCATTAGCCCCTAACAAGAAAATCAGCCTGTCCATTGAAGCTTTGATGCCAGGCACTGACTTCTCCTCTCCAGCTATGAAAGTGCTGGATGGCTTCCCCTTGCAGTTCTCTGCATTGAAAATCTGTTGTTTAGTGTATCCACCTTCATTATTAGCTGTCTTAGCTTCATCTCCTAGAGAACGTGCAGCAGCTTCTGGTTTAGCTCTTCCTGCTTTACCTTGCACAGGTATGCAGTGGAGATGGAATCTTGCCTTAAACTTCATGGACCAATCCCTGCTGGCTTCAGAGTTTCCTTTTGTAGCCTCTTCATCTCTCAGGCTTGCAGAATTGCTGAGAATTAAGGACTTCCACTGGCTTAGGCTTTGCCTTAAAAGAATGTCATGCCTATTTTAATGAAAATGATAAAGAATGAAGTATTTCAAGAATTACCAAAATGTGACACAGAGATAAGAAATGAGTAAATGCTGTCAGAAAAAATAGTCACCAATAAAATTGCTGGACTCAGGGTTGCTACAGGTCTTCAATTTGTTTTAAAAAATGCATTATTGGGAAGGACAATAAAGTGAGACACACCTATAGTAGACATGAGTTTACACTGGGAAGGTAAAAAATGGGTTCCTGCATTCAGGATTCTCTCCTTTCTCCACTGCCCAGCACAGCCAAGCTGTTGAGTGCACATACATAGACAAACTGTCTCATGTTCACAGAACTTGAAAAGAAAATGCAAGACCACCATGCCACATCGGGATCTGTGACAGGAGAGGAAGCCAATTTCCAGAGGCTGGAGCAGAGAATATGTTTCCCTAACGATATTTCTGGACAGACAGACGGGCACATTGAAGAGTAAGATGTTCCCATGTTAATTATGACAAATGTGTGAATGAATGTGTGAAATCACGTAGATATTATATTTCAGAATACTTAACCACCATATTTCCTTTACCACATTCAGCCAGCACAGATTTGTGTTTCCTTTTCTGCCTTGCTTTCTGTAACCTGCTGCTTCTGTTCATTCTGACTGGTTACCAGAGTTCTTGTTGTATTTAGTTTGAGATCTTAGCGGGTTCTTGGGCCAGATTTAGTCACTTCATTATCTAGATCCCCCAGATCCATTTTCATTGTCCTTAGGTTTCAACTGCATCATGCTGTCATGACCTGCCATGTGTCTATCATTTTTACTGAACTCTAGATATGGGGTAGAAAATAGAGAAAATTTGAGGCCTGGTGTGAGGTTAATTTGCTGCAGAGAAGGTGGGCGTGACAGCTGGCAGGTGATCAGGGTACCAGCAGTGCTACATCCTGTTAACCCAGTTAGCAGCTGAGATCAGTCAGTGCAGCCAGCCCTCCTGAGGCCAGTGTGTCTGCTGTCCAGCTTTATTCCTGGCATGTAGCTCTCATGGATCCCAGCTAAGGCCTGCAGGTGTCACTAGGGATTGCCTGTGCTGACAGGCTGCGAGCTCCAGCCATCTGACTGTGATGCCCATGTTGGGGGGGGCACCAGCTGCCGGGCTGCTCTGCATCTCAGTGGCTTCCCCTGCAGTTAACAGGTGACCCTCGGGGAAGGTGGACCTAGTCCTCAGCTTCCTTTTCCCATCTTGGCCTCATGTTCCTTCCTGGCTTGTTAGCAATTTGGTACATTTGAGCATGGATTTCATAATTTGTACAGAGTTCCTGTCATTCTCAGGGAGAGGTCATGGACATCACACCCACTAGCCCACATTCAAAACCAAACATTTTCTCATATTCCCTGAAAAACCAGGTTTGCCCCAAGCTTTGACTGAAATCAGGGCTCTCTGTGGGAGAAATCAAACAAGTCATGAACGCTTGCTTCACCCTAATGTGTTTGGTAGTGAAGACTTGGTCAGACCCTGAGTCCCACATTGAAACGTGAACTCACACTGTCCCCCTCACAGGAGCCTGAGCCAAGGAGGGGCACAGAGTGCACCTCATGTGGGCTTTTCCTGTGTGTTTACTTTATGCACAGATTAGAATAGGTGTGGGGACGCTGAAGGGAAGGCCAGATACCAAACACTTGCCAGAGGCCTGAGTGTAGCTTTTTCATATGTATTAGTGGGGGCCTTTAATTCTTTCCTCTGTATCTGTCAGTCTGAGCACTTATGGGGAAGGGCAAAAGGAACATTGAATTGTTCCCCTCCAATTTCTGGGAGGGAAACTGGCAGAATTTTGCAGAGTTTCTTTCCCCTCTCAGGAAGGTGGACATGAAAGGATGTGAGCTGGTGGAGAAGCAGCAGCTATTGGCAGCAGAGGAGAAGGCAAAACTGGCTGAAGACGAGACACGACAGTACAAGTGAGTTCAGCTCCTGTGCACCTGCGGTGCTGACACCACTGTTGGGTTTTTAAAAACTTTTCTAAAATGTTCAGGCACAATATCACACACAGACCAAAACACATGTTTAGAAGAGATTTGTATAGATACTTCACACAGAAGAAAAAATGTTAAGTTTTACACATGTTAAATTAAAGGTTTAACTTTAAAAAGTATTAAGTTACTAAGAATTTCCTGGTCTCAATGCTGGGCAGACTGAGTGAGTGGAAAGACAGTTCACAGAGATGTTTCTGAAGGTGCTATAAATTGTTCTCAACCTGAGGTAAGCAGTTTGGTGTAGCATCAGTTGGACCAATAAATATGACCATGTCACTGGAGAGACCCACTTGTAAGCCTGAGAAATAGGATAAGGATGTAAGGAAAAGAAGATTCAAGGTTTATGATGAAAGATGCTCAACACAGGATAAGTGAGGGAAGTGTTGAGAACGGGAAAGGAAATTGTGTCAGCGCAGAACCTGGCAGACGTAAAATAATAGTGACTAAGGAGTGACTGCAGTGATAGCTTTGAACCTGATGTGCTTCTACAGCCGTGTGCAGTGTGTCTTGTGTGGTGATACTGTGTGTGAGTGTGCAGTGCAGATAACGTGAGATACTGTGTGTGAGTGTGCAGTGTGTCTTGTACGGTTAGATAATGTATGTGAGTGTGCAGTGCAGATAACATGGACTGGGGCAAGTTATTTAACAGCATGCCCAGCATTGTGTTTTCTCTGATGAAACAATTTGTAACTCGTAGGAGAAGGCTTGAAGAGAAGGCAGATGCAGGGAGCAGACATCGCCTTGAGACTCCAGGTAACCTGCCTTCCTCCTGACACACGGAGTCCTCAGCACCTGAAGCAGATGGTTACTGTGGGCCTGAGAACCCCTTGCCATGGGGTGTTTCTTGATGTGTTGACTTTTTCAGATCACTCGTGCCAAGAAGAAGTCCCAAGACAACTGGGTAAGAATTTGTTTCCTTCCTTCCCTTTGTGCACAGTCTGCCACGGCTGAACATCGATGTGTTTTCCCCCACAGATCAGGGCTCGGGAGCTGGAGAGGGAAAACACTGAGCTTAGAAGGGAGGCCGCCCACCTGAAACAGAGGTACAGAATTTTCACACATTTTTAAGGGTGTTCTGAGATTTTTAAGGATTGGCTGTTTTGTGTCTAGAAGAGGAATTGATGATGTAATTCTCATTGAAGCCATTCTTTCTGTGTCTTTAAGATTGGATGCAATCTGCATACAGAGGCAGGCAGAGAAGTACATGAGGCAGGAGCCCACCCCAGGAGGACCGTACAGGCTGCATCCTTCCCTGAGGCGTAAGGAGCACACTGTGAACTGCAGCAGCTTCATTTCTGCTGCAAAAGCCTCCAAGTGGGCTTCTTGTCCCCGCGGGTGATTGCTGGGTTTCCTGGACACCACACCACACACTCACCACAGGGGGCAGGTTCTCAGCTGGGTGACAAGATGTTTTCTTCACGTGCTGCCAGCCAGCAGGGCTCTGTCTCCTGTGAGCAGTGGAGCTCATGCCCCTCCAGGGACTGTGGGCCACCCTCCAGGCCCTTGGTTGGCTGGCATGGCTGCTTTCTGTGCACTAGAAGACATGAGTGTCAGCACTCTCTTCCAGCCTGGACACAGTGTTGAAGGCTGCTTTCTCCTTGTAGTTGAGAAAAATAACATGCACAGAGTTTTGGAATGAAGGCAGTATGTCCTGATGAGAAAAAATTTTTCTTCATTTGCTTTGGTGGATAAATATTCTATTCAAGATCTGCTTTAAGACAGCAGGCATTTCTTTACTAATTATGCAGGTCCCTTCGTTCTTATAAGAAATGTTGCACGGTGACCTAGAGTAGCCCGCTAGGAAGTGACATGAGTACGTAGTCTCCCTCTTCTAGAGTCACACGTGCAACTCTAAAGCCTTCCAACAGGTTCTCCGTGTAATTCACCGTTCTTCTGCTGATTATTACAATATTAGTCTTTCTAAGGCTACTTGTTTCATAAATGTTTACATAACACGCAGTCACTTGTACAAGACATGTCCTATCGGACGAGGATTGTAACAGCTTACCAGCGGGCTGAGGAGGGAGAGGTGCAGCTCATGGTCAGGGGTTGTTATGCTGTTCCTATGAAAGACACTTCTCACTTTAATAGGTAATATGCAGAGACTGGTTTCCCCTGAACTGCATTGTGAGCCACCTGTGTTAGTGTTGATTTCCAGGGATCTGAGCCCTGAGATCCCATCCAGGGTGATTAGCTATGAAAACACCTGAACCAGGACTCTGTGGTGTCCTCATCACGGGTCAGGGGTCCAGCCTCTCCTCGTCCTCGGGGTCACCTGAGACATGAGGGGGACCTGCGGCCTCTGTGCTGAGCCTGGGGCGCGGGCAGGAGTGACAGCTCCTGGGGAAGGGCATGGACGGCTCGTGCTTCCCCCCACGGCCTCTGTCAGAGAGGACCCGCCCTCAGCGCTGCTCTCCCTTTACAGCCTCAGGGCCTGGTGGTGCCCCTGTGAGGAACGGCAGCGACTTCCGTGCTCAGGAGGCCGAGGAGACACAAGTAAGTGATTTGTTTCCAGTTGTGTCGCAGTGATCACTTTGTGTTGGGATTTGATCTCTGGAGATATCTGCTGTCTTTCCAATCGCCCTCTCCTGCCTTGCATCTGGATTGTGTGTTCCGTGATGGGTCTGCTGTGTCATTTACTTTTCAAAAGCAAACTCTTTGCTGGATCTTCCCCAAGGCCTCAACACACAGCTGGTCATCTTTGGTGGAAACTTTCATGTTTTTATAAAAGTAGGAAAAACACTCTAAATAGTTACATGAATTCTCTACTGGAGAGCCAAAGCAGTCTCCCTGAGAAAGAAAAACACAGTGGGGGCACGACTACTCTGGATTTCAAGCTGTATCCTAAAACTATAGTTATCAGAACTGGCATGAAAACAGACTCAACACCAATGTAACACGCTCAAGAGCCCAGAAATACACCCACGCAAATACAGTCAATTGACATTTGACAAGGGAGCCAACAGTACTAAATGGAGAAAAGGCAGTGTCTGAAATAAATGGTGCTGGGAAAATAGGATGCTCCCGTGTAAAAGGCTTAAATCCCTGTCACATGCTCCTCAAGGGGGTTGACTTGAAATGAATTAAAGACTTAAAGGTAACACCTAAAACCACCATCCTCTCTCATTCTCTCTGCTCATAATATGCAAACAAGGGGCTTTTGTGCTGGTGAAGGGCTGAGTGGAGAGTGGCACTGGGGGTAGAAGCATGCTTGTCTCTGTGATGCCCCAGGACCAGCCCCTTTCCTCCCTACATTTCCAGACACTGGCAGTGGCTTACTGCTGGGCCTAAAACTTCCATAAGCTCGCATGGCGACACAGGAGAGTAGAGATTTCTGGCACTGATGCTGTTCTTTAGAACCCTGGTGCATTTGAAGGTGTTGGGGACTATTCCTGTTCCAGTTGGTGTTTCTCTCTTTTCCAATAATACTGATATATTTAAAAACTGCATCTCTTGTTCTGCAGGACTATGGGCCTAGAAGAGGCCTCAGAACTATCCCAGCACCATGGGAAGATTTCTACCCCTGGGGATGTCCACCAGAACCATTCATTAGATACAGGCCACTGGCACCTAGACGACCCACGTGCCTTCTAGGACCTTATCCACAACCTATATCTCCAGTCATTGGTAAGATGAAAGCGTATGTCTGTTTTCTTGTTGAGTCTCTGCAGAAGCATGGAAGATGCCAAGCCAAGAATTTCCAATGCATGGGAAAATCAGATTGAGTAAATTGTAACTTTCTTTTAGGTAATTAGGATACACATTTATTTCATAGCCCATGTCATTTCCCAATCATGACCTAGAAAGGAGGAGTATCTTGCAGAGAAAAGAAGGTCTGACAGAAGGCAAAAATATCACTACTACATATCTTCAACATACAACATGATATGGGCTCTCTGAGGGATGAAGCACCGCTAATGAATTCTGCAACTAATTTAAGCCGTGAACTTGCACAGCTGATGATAAGTCTCAAAACAGAAAAGAAGAGAAATATGGTCTCTTCCTGAAGAGTCAGAAGACCTGCATTCCTATATTTGTGATGTGGGGACGAGTGGGATACGGGGAAAGAAGGCTCAAAGGTTAAGTGTGGCTTCAGCAAAGTCTTCACAGGCAAGCCTAATCCCCCATCCCTTCTGTGGTTTTCAGCCCACGTAGGACCTGGCCCGGCCCCGGCATTGGCCGGCAGCTCCCGCCCGCCTGCGGCGGCCCCGGAGGCCCAGGTAAGTGGGGTGGCCGTGCTCCGTTGGACGTCGTCCTGGGAAAGGTGAGCTTCCTGTTTTCCCGGAAGCCATTCCCGCCCTCATCTCCAGACTGTGTGTCCTGGGACGGGTCTGGCATGTCGTTCGCTTTCAAATTCAGTCTCCCCAGGGGCCAGTGGGCTGCTTGTCCCTGGAGCCCGTCACCTTGGCCGGTGCCTGCAGAAGCCATGAGGGAGTGCTCAGAAGCCGAGGACCGCAGACTTTGGCTGTGGGTTTGTCGAGATAGCGTGCGGAGGGTGAGCCCTCGCTCCACACTGGCTTCTCCTGGCTCTGCTGACTCCTTCCTGCCGACCTGCACCTGGGGTTGCTCCTGGGTCACTGAGGCAGAGTCCTGTGTCGTCCCTCGTTTGACTTGTTTCCTTGCTGAGGCCAGGTGATTCTCCTGTTTAGCATGCCCATTGAAATGCTCGTAACTGAGAAAGGGGCAAAGCCCTCCCTCCAGCTTTGTCCTGTGTGCTTTGTGCAGCTTTGAGTCTACCTGTTTGATGTGGGGTAAATGTCAGAACCCGTGACCGTCTGTTCTCGGGACGGAGATGTGCCTGGCCCGCTGCGTCCAGTTGTACTCTGGGTAGATGTTGCTTTCGTCGTAAGAAATAGAGGCTTGAAGGGAAAGAGCCCGCAGTGAAGAGGCCTACTTCCCTGCAGGGGAATTGCGACGCGCAGCAGCGTCCTCCCGTCGTGCTCCCCACCCCTGCGCCGGGTCGGGCCTGCCCCGGAAGCTGCCAGAGCTGCTCCTGTGCGTCAGCATGACACGTCGCGGGAGTTTGCGCACGGGCCTGTAGGGTCCTTTTGGTGTCAGTTGTGGGATCCAGACATCCCACTTGAGTTTGCCGAAGGACACAAGTAGTGCGTGCTTCGTAGCGCACTGAAAACCCAGACGTCCCTGAGGATAGCGGTGATTGTAGCGGAGCCTGACTACCTCCCGTGGGTAGCGTTGTCCCCTCAGGAGCACTTGGGCAGCTCCCCCGCAGGACTCCGGGGTGCCCAGCTCCCCAGTGCACGTTGCGCCCAGGGGAAGCCCCTGCCGGTTGGAGGAGATTACTTCGTTTGGGGGGAAGGAGAGGGCCAGGCAGGGTCCTGGAGGCAGAGCGGTGACCCAGGTGCGGCTCTGATTGCACGTGTGGAGGACGAGCTTTTCACGTCCGTCCCTTCTGCGTGTTCCTGGTCCGCGCCGGGCCAGCTCCCGTGGAGCTGGGGTGGTGGCGAGGAGGGCTGTCCTGCCCAAAGGGGCTGCCTGTTGGGAAGGCGCTGCTTTTGTCAGAGTGCTGGAAGCTCTGTGTGCATCCTCGCAGGCAGGACCCTTGTCTTCGTCCAATTGGAGACACCGGCGGCGGCGTGTGGCGCCATTGTTGTCCCCCCGTGTCCTGCTGCGCGGCCGGGGCTGCCGGCTGCAGGCCCCAGAGGGCTGGGTGGAGCGTGGGGCACTGTGCTGCTGGGTGGGCACCCGGCGGGGTGTGGGGAGGGTGCCCGGTGCCGACAGCTGATGCGTTGGGTTTCGGCTTTTGTCGGTGGTCGCTCCGTTTCTGTCGCCTGACACGGCTCTCCCTTCTGCCCTGCAGGTTACCTTGCAGCGTCCCGGCGTTTGCAGGGACCGGCCCGTGTTGCCACCAGCACCTGGGCCCCCCTTGGGCCCTGTGCAGCCTCGCTCACCAGTACCGGATGCTCCACTTGGTAAGAGGAAAGCGTCCATTCCTCTGTTTGTTCCTTGCGTCACTGCAGGAGAAGGGCAGATCGCTCTCCAGGTCCCTCCCAGGGCATGGGCCACCCTGACTGGGCTGTCGGCCGTGCTCCCCTGGTCCCTTAGCGGACGCAATTGATGGACCGCGTCTTCCCCTCCCCCATCCTGCCCTGGGGAGGAGGTGTCTCTTGTAGAGTGGTAAGGAGTAAGAGGCCTGTGACAGAAGGCAGGCGTGTCAGTTCTGCACACGGGGCTTCAACAGGGAGCACGTTCCGGGCTCCCCGAAGGAGAAGCCCACCCCTGCCATTGTCTGCAGCGTGTGGAGCCCTGACCTTCCACGGCCGTTGATCGGCTATGGAAGAGACACCTGAACCCGTGGCCTGTGGTGTCTCCCTCAGGGTCACGAGACCCGTCTCCCACTCGGTCTGATGCGGGGACGAGTGGGATACGGGGAAGGAAGGCTCACCAGGTTTTGTGTGGCTTCAGCAAAGTCTTCGCAGGCGAGCCTAATCCTCCATCCCTTCTGTGGTTTTCAGCCCACGTAGGACCTGGCCCGGCCCCGGCATTGGCCGGCAGCTCCCGCCCGCCTGCGGCGGCCCCGGAGGCCCAGGTAAGTGGGGTGGCCGTGCTCCGTTGGACGTCGTCCTGGGAAAGGTGAGCTTCCTGTTTTCCCGGAAGCCATTCCCGCCCTCATCTCCAGACTGTGTGTCCTGGGACGGGTCTGGCATGTCGTTCGCTTTCAAATTCAGTCTCCCCAGGGGCCAGTGGGCTGCTTGTCCCTGGAGCCCGTCACCTTGGCCGGTGCCTGCAGAAGCCATGAGGGAGTGCTCAGAAGCCGAGGACCGCAGACTTTGGCTGTGGGTTTGTCGAGATAGCGTGCGGAGGGTGAGCCCTCGCTCCACACTGGCTTCTCCTGGCTCTGCTGACTCCTTCCTGCCGACCTGCACCTGGGGTTTCTCCTGGGTCACTGAGGCAGAGTCCTGTGTCGTCCCTCGTTTGACTTGTTTCCTTGCTGAGGCCAGGTGATTCTCCTGTTTAGCATGCCCATTGAAATGCTCGTAACTGAGAAAGGGGCAAAGCCCTCCCTCCAGCTTTGTCCTGTGTGCTTTGTGCAGCTTTGAGTCTACCTGTTTGGTGTGGGGTAAATGTCAGAACCCGTGACAGACTGTTCTCGGGACGGAGATGTGCCTGGCCCGCTGCGTCCAGTTGTACTCTGGGTAGATGTTGCTTTCGTCGTAAGAAATAGAGGCTTGAAGGGAAAGAGCCCGCAGTGAAGAGGCCTACTTCCCTGCAGGGGAATTGCGACGCGCAGCAGCGTCCTCCCGTCGTGCTCCCCACCCCTGCGCCGGGTCGGGCCTGCCCCGGAAGCTGCCAGAGCTGCTCCTGTGCGTCAGCATGACACGTCGCGGGAGTTTGCGCACGGGCCTGTAGGGTCCTTTTGGTGTCAGTTGTGGGATCCAGACATCCCACTTGAGTTTGCCGAAGGACACAAGTAGTGCGTGCTTCGTAGCGCACTGAAAACCCAGACGTCCCTGAGGATAGCGGTGATTGTAGCGGAGCCTGACTACCTCCCGTGGGTAGCGTTGTCCCCTCAGGAGCACTTGGGCAGCTCCCCCGCAGGACTCCGGGGTGCCCAGCTCCCCAGTGCACGTTGCGCCCAGGGGAAGCCCCTGCCGGTTGGAGGAGATTACTTCGTTTGGGGGGAAGGAGAGGGCCAGGCAGGGTCCTGGAGGCAGAGCGGTGACCCAGGTGCGGCTCTGATTGCACGTGTGGAGGACGAGCTTTTCACGTCCGTCCCTTCTGCGTGTTCCTGGTCCGCGCCGGGCCAGCTCCCGTGGAGCTGGGGTGGTGGCGAGGAGGGCTGTCCTGCCCAAAGGGGCTGCCTGTTGGGAAGGCGCTGCTTTTGTCAGAGTGCTGGAAGCTCTGTGTGCATCCTCGCAGGCAGGACCCTTGTCTTCGTCCACTTGGAGACACCGGCGGCGGCGTGTGGCGCCATTGTTGTCCCCCCGTGTCCTGCTGCGCGGCCGGGGCTGCCGGCTGCAGGCCCCAGAGGGCTGGGTGGAGCGTGGGGCACTGTGCTGCTGGGTGGGCACCCGGCGGGGTGTGGGGAGGGTGCCCGGTGCCGACAGCTGATGCGTTGGGTTTCGGCTTTTGTCGGTGGTCGCTCCGTTTCTGTCGCCTGACACGGCTCTCCCTTCTGCCCTGCAGGTTACCTTGCAGCGTCCCGGCGTTTGCAGGGACCGGCCCGTGTTGCCACCAGCACCTGGGCCCCCCTTGGGCCCTGTGCAGCCTCGCTCACCAGTACCGGATGCTCCACTTGGTAAGAGGAAAGCGTCCATTCCTCTGTTTGTTCCTTGCGTCACTGCAGGAGAAGGGCAGATCGCTCTCCAGGTCCCTCCCAGGGCATGGGCCACCCTGACTGGGCTGTCGGCCGTGCTCCCCTGGTCCCTTAGCGGACGCAATTGATGGACCGCGTCTTCCCCTCCCCCATCCTGCCCTGGGGAGGAGGTGTCTCTTGTAGAGTGGTAAGGAGTAAGAGGCCTGTGACAGAAGGCAGGCGTGTCAGTTCTGCACACGGGGCTTCAACAGGGAGCACGTTCCGGGCTCCCCGAAGGAGAAGCCCACCCCTGCCATTGTCTGCAGCGTGTGGAGCCCTGACCTTCCACGGCCGTTGATCGGCTATGGAAGAGACACCTGAACCCGTGGCCTGTGGTGTCTCCCTCAGGGTCACGAGACCCGTCTCCCACTCGGTCTGATGCGGGGACGAGTGGGATACGGGGAAGGAAGGCTCACCAGGTTAAGTGTGGCTTCAGCAAAGTCTTCGCAGGCGAGCCTAATCCTCCATCCCTTCTGTGGTTTTCAGCCCACGTAGGACCTGGCCCGGCCCCGGCATTGGCCGGCAGCTCCCGCCCGCCTGCGGCGGCCCCGGAGGCCCAGGTAAGTGGGGTGGCCGTGCTCCGTTGGACGTCGTCCTGGGAAAGGTGAGCTTCCTGTTTTCCCGGAAGCCATTCCCGCCCTCATCTCCAGACTGTGTGTCCTGGGACGGGTCTGGCATGTCGTTCGCTTTCCAATTCAGTCTCCCCAGGGGCCAGTGGGCTGCTTGTCCCTGGAGCCCGTCACCTTGGCTGGTGCCTGCAGAAGCCATGAGGGAGTGCTCAGAAGCCGAGGACCGCAGACTTTGGCTGTGGGTTTGTCGAGATAGCGTGCGGAGGGTGAGCCCTCGCTCCACACTGGCTTCTCCTGGCTCTGCTGACTCCTTCCTGCCGACCTGCACCTGGGGTTGCTCCTGGGTCACTGAGGCAGAGTCCTGTGTCGTCCCTCGTTTGACTTGTTTCCTTGCTGAGGCCAGGTGATTCTCCTGTTTAGCATGCCCATTGAAATGCTCGTAACTGAGAAAGGGGCAAAGCCCTCCCTCCAGCTTTGTCCTGTGTGCTTTGTGCAGCTTTGAGTCTACCTGTTTGGTGTGGGGTAAATGTCAGAACCCGTGACCGTCTGTTCTCGGGACGGAGATGTGCCTGGCCCGCTGCGTCCAGTTGTACTCTGGGTAGATGTTGCTTTCGTCGTAAGAAATAGAGGCTTGAAGGGAAAGAGCCCGCAGTGAAGAGGCCTACTTCCCTGCAGGGGAATTGTGACGCGCAGCAGCGTCCTCCCGTCGTGCTCCCCACCCCTGCGCCGGGTCGGGCCTGCCCCGGAAGCTGCCAGAGCTGCTCCTGTGCGTCAGCATGACACGTCGCGGGATTTTGCGCACGGGCCTGTAGGGTCCTTTTGGTGTCAGTTGTGGGATCCAGACATCCCACTTGAGTTTGCCGAAGGACACAAGTAGTGCGCGCTTCGTAGCGCACTGAAAACCCAGACGTCCCTGAGGATAGCGGTGATTGTAGCGGAGCCTGACTACCTCCTGTGGGCAGCGTTGTCCCCTCAGGAGCACTTGGGCAGCTCCCCCGCAGGACTCCGGGGTGCCCAGCTCCCCAGTGCACGTTGTGCCCAGGGGAAGCCCCTGCCGGTCGGAGGAGATTACTTGGTTTGGGGGGAAGGAGAGGGCCAGGCAGGGTCCTGGAGGCAGAGCGGTGACCCAGGTGCGGCTCTGATTGCACGTGTGGAGGACGAGCTTTTCACGTCCGTCCCTTCTGCGTGTTCCTGGTCCGCGCCGGGCCAGCTCCCGTGGAGCTGGGGTGGTGGCGAGGAGGGCTGTCCTGCCCAAAGGGGCTGCCTGTTGTGAAGGCGCTGCTTTTGTCAGAGTGCTGGAAGCTCTGTGTGCATCCTCGCAGGCAGGACCCTTGGCTTCGTCCACTTGGAGACACCGGCGGCGGCGTGTGGCGCCATTGTTGTCCCCCCGTGTCCTGCTGCGCGGCCCGGGCTGCCGGCTGCAGGCCCCAGAGGGCTGGGTGGAGCGTGGGGCACTGTGCTGCTGGGTGGGCACCCGGCGGGGTGTGGGGAGGGTGCCCGGTGCCGACAGCTGATGCGTTGGGTTTCGGCTTTTGTCGGTGGTCGCTCCGTTTCTGTCGCCTGACACGGCTCTCCCTTCTGCCCTGCAGGTTACCTTGCAGCGTCCCGGCGTTTGCAGGGACCGGCCCGTGTTGCCACCAGCACCTGGGCCCCCCTTGGGCCCTGTGCAGCCTCGCTCACCAGTACCGGATGCTCCACTTGGTAAGAGGAAAGCGTCCATTCCTCTGTTTGTTCCTTGCGTCACTGCAGGAGAAGGGCAGATCGCTCTCCAGGTCCCTCCCAGGGCATGGGCCACCCTGATTGGGCTGTCGGCCGTGCTCCCCTGGTCCCTTAGCGGACGCAATTGATGGACCGCGTCTTCCCCTCCCCCATCCTGCCCTGGGGAGGAGGTGTCTCTTGTAGAGTGGTAAGGAGTAAGAGGCCTGTGACAGAAGGCAGGCGTGTCAGTTCTGCACACGGGGCTTCAACAGGGAGCACGTTCCGGGCTCCCCGAAGGAGAAGCCCACCCCTGCCATTGTCTGCAGCGTGTGGAGCCCTGACCTTCCACGGCCGTTGATCGGCTATGGAAGAGACACCGGAACCCGTGGCCTGTGGTGTCTCCCTCAGGGTCACGAGACCCGTCTCCCACTCGGTCTGATGCGGGGACGAGTGGGATACGGGGAAGGAAGGCTCACCAGGTTTTGTGTGGCTTCAGCAAAGTCTTCGCAGGCGAGCCTAATCCTCCATCCCTTCTGTGGTTTTCAGCCCACGTAGGACCTGGCCCGGCCCCGGCATTGGCCGGCAGCTCCCGCCCGCCTGCGGCGGCCCCGGAGGCCCAGGTAAGTGGGGTGGCCGTGCTCCGTTGGACGTCGTCCTGGGAAAGGTGAGCTTCCTGTTTTCCCGGAAGCCATTCCCGCCCTCATCTCCAGACTGTGTGTCCTGGGACGGGTCTGGCATGTCGTTCGCTTTCCAATTCAGTCTCCCCAGGGGCCAGTGGGCTGCTTGTCCCTGGAGCCCGTCACCTTGGCCGGTGCCTGCAGAAGCCATGAGGGAGTGCTCAGAAGCCGAGGACCGCAGACTTTGGCTGTGGGTTTGTCGAGATAGCGTGCGGAGGGTGAGCCCTCGCTCCACACTGGCTTCTCCTGGCTCTGCTGACTCCTTCCTGCCGACCTGCACCTGGGGTTGCTCCTGGGTCACTGAGGCAGAGTCCTGTGTCGTCCCTCGTTTGACTTGTTTCCTTGCTGAGGCCAGGTGATTCTCCTGTTTAGCATGCCCATTGAAATGCTCGTAACTGAGAAAGGGGCAAAGCCCTCCCTCCAGCTTTGTCCTGTGTGCTTTGTGCAGCTTTGAGTCTACCTGTTTGGTGTGGGGTAAATGTCAGAACCCGTGACCGTCTGTTCTCGGGACGGAGATGTGCCTGGCCCGCTGCGTCCAGTTGTACTCTGGGTAGATGTTGCTTTCGTCGTAAGAAATAGAGGCTTGAAGGGAAAGAGCCCGCAGTGAAGAGGCCTACTTCCCTGCAGGGGAATTGCGACGCGCAGCAGCGTCCTCCCGTCGTGCTCCCCACCCCTGCGCCGGGTCGGGCCTGCCCCGGAAGCTGCCAGAGCTGCTCCTGTGCGTCAGCATGACACGTCGCGGGAGTTTGCGCACGGGCCTGTAGGGTCCTTTTGGTGTCAGTTGTGGGATCCAGACATCCCACTTGAGTTTGCCGAAGGACACAAGTAGTGCGCGCTTCGTAGCGCACTGAAAACCCAGACGTCCCTGAGGATAGCGGTGATTGTAGCGGAGCCTGACTACCTCCTGTGGGCAGCGTTGTCCCCTCAGGAGCACTTGGGCAGCTCCCCCGCAGGACTCCGGGGTGCCCAGCTCCCCAGTGCACGTTGCGCCCAGGGGAAGCCCCTGCCGGTCGGAGGAGATTACTTGGTTTGGGGGGAAGGAGAGGGCCAGGCAGGGTCCTGGAGGCAGAGCGGTGACCCAGGTGCGGCTCTGATTGCACGTGTGGAGGACGAGCTTTTCACGTCCGTCCCTTCTGCGTGTTCCTGGTCCGCGCCGGGCCAGCTCCCGTGGAGCTGGGGTGGTGGCGAGGAGGGCTGTCCTGCCCAAAGGGGCTGCCTGTTGGGAAGGCGCTGCTTTTGTCAGAGTGCTGGAAGCTCTGTGTGCATCCTCGCAGGCAGGACCCTTGTCTTCGTCCACTTGGAGACACCGGCGGCGGCGTGTGGCGCCATTGTTGTCCCCCCGTGTCCTGCTGCGCGGCCGGGGCTGCCGGCTGCTGGCCCCAGAGGGCTGGGTGGAGCGTGGGGCACTGTGCTGCTGGGTGGGCACCCGGCGGGGTGTGGGGAGGGTGCCCGGTGCCGACAGCTGATGCGTTGGGTTTCGGCTTTTGTCGGTGGTCGCTCCGTTTCTGTCGCCTGACACGGCTCTCCCTTCTGCCCTGCAGGTTACCTTGCAGCGTCCCGGCGTTTGCAGGGACCGGCCCGTGTTGCCACCAGCACCTGGGCCCCCCTTGGGCCCTGTGCAGCCTCGCTCACCAGTACCGGATGCTCCACTTGGTAAGAGGAAAGCGTCCATTCCTCTGTTTGTTCCTTGCGTCACTGCAGGAGAAGGGCAGATCGCTCTCCAGGTCCCTCCCAGGGCATGGGCCACCCTGACTGGGCTGTCGGCCGTGCTCCCCTGGTCCCTTAGCGGACGCAATTGATGGACCGCGTCTTCCCCTCCCCCATCCTGCCCTGGGGAGGAGGTGTCTCTTGTAGAGTGGTAAGGAGTAAGAGGCCTGTGACAGAAGGCAGGCGTGTCAGTTCTGCACACGGGGCTTCAACAGGGAGCACGTTCCGGGCTCCCCGAAGGAGAAGCCCACCCCTGCCATTGTCTGCAGCGTGTGGAGCCCTGACCTTCCACGGCCGTTGATCGGCTATGGAAGAGACACCGGAACCCGTGGCCTGTGGTGTCTCCCTCAGGGTCACGAGACCCGTCTCCCACTCGGTCTGATGCGGGGACGAGTGGGATACGGGGAAGGAAGGCTCACCAGGTTTTGTGTGGCTTCAGCAAAGTCTTCGCAGGCGAGCCTAATCCTCCATCCCTTCTGTGGTTTTCAGCCCACGTAGGACCTGGCCCGGCCCCGGCATTGGCCGGCAGCTCCCGCCCGCCTGCGGCGGCCCCGGAGGCCCAGGTAAGTGGGGTGGCCGTGCTCCGTTGGACGTCGTCCTGGGAAAGGTGAGCTTCCTGTTTTCCCGGAAGCCATTCCCGCCCTCATCTCCAGACTGTGTGTCCTGGGACGGGTCTGGCATGTCGTTCGCTTTCAAATTCAGTCTCCCCAGGGGCCAGTGGGCTGCTTGTCCCTGGAGCCCGTCACCTTGGCCGGTGCCTGCAGAAGCCATGAGGGAGTGCTCAGAAGCCGAGGACCGCAGACTTTGGCTGTGGGTTTGTCGAGATAGCGTGCGGAGGGTGAGCCCTCGCTCCACACTGGCTTCTCCTGGCTGTGCTGACTCCTTCCTGCCGACCTGCACCTGGGGTTGCTCCTGGGTCACTGAGGCAGAGTCCTGTGTCGTCCCTCGTTTGACTTGTTTCCTTGCTGAGGCCAGGTGATTCTCCTGTTTAGCATGCCCATTGAAATGCTCGTAACTGAGAAAGGGGCAAAGCCCTCCCTCCAGCTTTGTCCTGTGTGCTTTGTGCAGCTTTGAGTCTACCTGTTTGGTGTGGGGTAAATGTCAGAACCCGTGACCGTCTGTTCTCGGGACGGAGATGTGCCTGGCCCGCTGCGTCCAGTTGTACTCTGGGTAGATGTTGCTTTCGTCGTAAGAAATAGAGGCTTGAAGGGAAAGAGCCCGCAGTGAAGAGGCCTACTTCCCTGCAGGGGAATTGCGACGCCCAGCAGCGTCCTCCCGTCGTGCTCCCCACCCCTGCGCCGGGTCGGGCCTGCCCCGGAAGCTGCCAGAGCTGCTCCTGTGCGTCAGCATGACACGTCGCGGGATTTTGTGCACGGGCCTGTAGGGTCCTTTTGGTGTCAGTTGTGGGATCCAGACATCCCACTTGAGTTTGCCGAAGGACACAAGTAGTGCGCGCTTCGTAGCGCACTGAAAACCCAGACGTCCCTGAGGATAGCGGTGATTGTAGCGGAGCCTGACTACCTCCTGTGGGCAGCGTTGTCCCCTCAGGAGCACTTGGGCAGCTCCCCCGCAGGACTCCGGGGTGCCCAGCTCCCCAGTGCACGTTGCGCCCAGGGGAAGCCCCTGCCGGTCGGAGGAGATTACTTGGTTTGGGGGGAAGGAGAGGGCCAGGCAGGGTCCTGGAGGCAGAGCGGTGACCCAGGTGCGGCTCTGATTGCACGTGTGGAGGACGAGCTTTTCACGTCCGTCCCTTCTGCGTGTTCCTGGTCCGCGCCGGGCCAGCTCCCGTGGAGCTGGGGTGGTGGCGAGGAGGGCTGTCCTGCCCAAAGGGGCTGCCTGTTGGGAAGGCGCTGCTTTTGTCAGAGTGCTGGAAGCTCTGTGTGCATCCTCGCAGGCAGGACCCTTGGCTTCGTCCACTTGGAGACACCGGCGGCGGCGTGTGGTGCCATTGTTGTCCCCCCGTGTCCTGCTGCGCGGCCCGGGCTGCCGGCTGCAGGCCCCAGAGGGCTGGGTGGAGCGTGGGGCACTGTGCTGCTGGGTGGGCACCCGGCGGGGTGTGGGGAGGGTGCCCGGTGCCGACAGCTGATGCGTTGGGTTTCGGCTTTTGTCGGTGGTCGCTCCGTTTCTGTCGCCTGACACGGCTCTCCCTTCTGCCCTGCAGGTTACCTTGCAGCGTCCCGGCGTTTGCAGGGACCGGCCCGTGTTGCCACCAGCACCTGGGCCCCCCTTGGGCCCTGTGCAGCCTCGCTCACCAGTACCGGATGCTCCACTTGGTAAGAGGAAAGCGTCCATTCCTCTGTTTGTTCCTTGCGTCACTGCAGGAGAAGGGCAGATCGCTCTCCAGGTCCCTCCCAGGGCATGGGCCACCCTGACTGGGCTGTCGGCCGTGCTCCCCTGGTCCCTTAGCGGACGCAATTGATGGACCGCGTCTTCCCCTCCCCCATCCTGCCCTGGGGAGGAGGTGTCTCTTGTAGAGTGGTAAGGAGTAAGAGGCCTGTGACAGAAGGCAGGCGTGTCAGTTCTGCACACGGGGCTTCAACAGGGAGCACGTTCCGGGCTCCCCGAAGGAGAAGCCCACCCCTGCCATTGTCTGCAGCGTGTGGAGCCCTGACCTTCCACGGCCGTTGATCGGCTATGGAAGAGACACCTGAACCCGTGGCCTGTGGTGTCTCCCTCAGGGTCACGAGACCCGTCTCCCACTCGGTCTGATGCGGGGACGAGTGGGATACGGGGAAGGAAGGCTCACCAGGTTTTGTGTGGCTTCAGCAAAGTCTTCGCAGGCGAGCCTAATCCTCCATCCCTTCTGTGGTTTTCAGCCCACGTAGGACCTGGCCCGGCCCCGGCATTGGCCGGCAGCTCCCGCCCGCCTGCGGCGGCCCCGGAGGCCCAGGTAAGTGGGGTGGCCGTGCTCCGTTGGACGTCGTCCTGGGAAAGGTGAGCTTCCTGTTTTCCCGGAAGCCATTCCCGCCCTCATCTCCAGACTGTGTGTCCTGGGACGGGTCTGGCATGTCGTTCGCTTTCCAATTCAGTCTCCCCAGGGGCCAGTGGGCTGCTTGTCCCTGGAGCCCGTCACCTTGGCCGGTGCCTGCAGAAGCCATGAGGGAGTGCTCAGAAGCCGAGGACCGCAGACTTTGGCTGTGGGTTTGTCGAGATAGCGTGCGGAGGGTGAGCCCTCGCTCCACACTGGCTTCTCCTGGCTGTGCTGACTCCTTCCTGCCGACCTGCACCTGGGGTTGCTCCTGGGTCACTGAGGCAGAGTCCTGTGTCGTCCCTCGTTTGACTTGTTTCCTTGCTGAGGCCAGGTGATTCTCCTGTTTAGCATGCCCATTGAAATGCTCGTAACTGAGAAAGGGGCAAAGCCCTCCCTCCAGCTTTGTCCTGTGTGCTTTGTGCAGCTTTGAGTCTACCTGTTTGGTGTGGGGTAAATGTCAGAACCCGTGACCGTCTGTTCTCGGGACGGAGATGTGCCTGGCCCGCTGCGTCCAGTTGTACTCTGGGTAGATGTTGCTTTCGTCGTAAGAAATAGAGGCTTGAAGGGAAAGAGCCCGCAGTGAAGAGGCCTACTTCCCTGCAGGGGAATTGCGACGCGCAGCAGCGTCCTCCCGTCGTGCTCCCCACCCCTGCGCCGGGTCGGGCCTGCCCCGGAAGCTGCCAGAGCTGCTCCTGTGCGTCAGCATGACACGTCGCGGGATTTTGCGCACGGGCCTGTAGGGTCCTTTTGGTGTCAGTTGTGGGATCCAGACATCCCACTTGAGTTTGCCGAAGGACACAAGTAGTGCGCGCTTCGTAGCGCACTGAAAACCCAGACGTCCCTGAGGATAGCGGTGATTGTAGCGGAGCCTGACTACCTCCTGTGGGCAGCGTTGTCCCCTCAGGAGCACTTGGGCAGCTCCCCCGCAGGACTCCGGGGTGCCCAGCTCCCCAGTGCACGTTGCGCCCAGGGGAAGCCCCTGCCGGTCGGAGGAGATTACTTGGTTTGGGGGGAAGGAGAGGGCCAGGCAGGGTCCTGGAGGCAGAGCAGTGACCCAGGTGCGGCTCTGATTGCACGTGTGGAGGACGAGCTTTTCACGTCCGTCCCTTCTGCGTGTTCCTGGTCCGCGCCGGGCCAGCTCCCGTGGAGCTGGGGTGGTGGCGAGGAGGGCTGTCCTGCCCAAAGGGGCTGCCTGTTGGGAAGGCGCTGCTTTTGTCAGAGTGCTGGAAGCTCTGTGTGCATCCTCGCAGGCAGGACCCTTGGCTTCGTCCACTTGGAGACACCGGCGGCGGCGTGTGGCGCCATTGTTGTCCCCCCGTGTCCTGCTGCGCGGCCCGGGCTGCCGGCTGCAGGCCCCAGAGGGCTGGGTGGAGCGTGGGGCACTGTGCTGCTGGGTGGGCACCCGGCGGGGTGTGGGGAGGGTGCCCGGTGCCGACAGCTGATGCGTTGGGTTTCGGCTTTTGTCGGTGGTCGCTCCGTTTCTGTCGCCTGACACGGCTCTCCCTTCTGCCCTGCAGGTTACCTTGCAGCGTCCCGGCGTTTGCAGGGACCGGCCCGTGTTGCCACCAGCACCTGGGCCCCCCTTGGGCCCTGTGCAGCCTCGCTCACCAGTACCGGATGCTCCACTTGGTAAGAGGAAAGCGTCCATTCCTCTGTTTGTTCCTTGCGTCACTGCAGGAGAAGGGCAGATCGCTCTCCAGGTCCCTCCCAGGGCATGGGCCACCCTGACTGGGCTGTCGGCCGTGCTCCCCTGGTCCCTTAGCGGACGCAATTGATGGACCGCGTCTTCCCCTCCCCCATCCTGCCCTGGGGAGGAGGTGTCTCTTGTAGAGTGGTAAGGAGTAAGAGGCCTGTGACAGAAGGCAGGCGTGTCAGTTCTGCACACGGGGCTTCAACAGGGAGCACGTTCCGGGCTCCCCGAAGGAGAAGCCCACCCCTGCCATTGTCTGCAGCGTGTGGAGCCCTGACCTTCCACGGCCGTTGATCGGCTATGGAAGAGACACCGGAACCCGTGGCCTGTGGTGTCTCCCTCAGGGTCACGAGACCCGTCTCCCACTCGGTCTGATGCGGGGACGAGTGGGATACGGGGAAGGAAGGCTCACCAGGTTTTGTGTGGCTTCAGCAAAGTCTTCGCAGGCGAGCCTAATCCTCCATCCCTTCTGTGGTTTTCAGCCCACGTAGGACCTGGCCCGGCCCCGGCATTGGCCGGCAGCTCCCGCCCGCCTGCGGCGGCCCCGGAGGCCCAGGTAAGTGGGGTGGCCGTGCTCCGTTGGACGTCGTCCTGGGAAAGGTGAGCTTCCTGTTTTCCCGGAAGCCATTCCCGCCCTCATCTCCAGACTGTGTGTCCTGGGACGGGTCTGGCATGTCGTTCGCTTTCCAATTCAGTCTCCCCAGGGGCCAGTGGGCTGCTTGTCCCTGGAGCCCGTCACCTTGGCTGGTGCCTGCAGAAGCCATGAGGGAGTGCTCAGAAGCCGAGGACCGCAGACTTTGGCTGTGGGTTTGTCGAGATAGCGTGCGGAGGGTGAGCCCTCGCTCCACACTGGCTTCTCCTGGCTCTGCTGACTCCTTCCTGCCGACCTGCACCTGGGGTTGCTCCTGGGTCACTGAGGCAGAGTCCTGTGTCGTCCCTCGTTTGACTTGTTTCCTTGCTGAGGCCAGGTGATTCTCCTGTTTAGCATGCCCATTGAAATGCTCGTAACTGAGAAAGGGGCAAAGCCCTCCCTCCAGCTTTGTCCTGTGTGCTTTGTGCAGCTTTGAGTCTACCTGTTTGGTGTGGGGTAAATGTCAGAACCCGTGACCGTCTGTTCTCGGGACGGAGATGTGCCTGGCCCGCTGCGTCCAGTTGTACTCTGGGTAGATGTTGCTTTCGTCGTAAGAAATAGAGGCTTGAAGGGAAAGAGCCCGCAGTGAAGAGGCCTACTTCCCTGCAGGGGAATTGCGACGCGCAGCAGCGTCCTCCCGTCGTGCTCCCCACCCCTGCGCCGGGTCGGGCCTGCCCCGGAAGCTGCCAGAGCTGCTCCTGTGCGTCAGCATGACACGTCGCGGGATTTTGCGCACGGGCCTGTAGGGTCCTTTTGGTGTCAGTTGTGGGATCCAGACATCCCACTTGAGTTTGCCGAAGGACACAAGTAGTGCGCGCTTCGTAGCGCACTGAAAACCCAGACGTCCCTGAGGATAGCGGTGATTGTAGCGGAGCCTGACTACCTCCTGTGGGCAGCGTTGTCCCCTCAGGAGCACTTGGGCAGCTCCCCCGCAGGACTCCGGGGTGCCCAGCTCCCCAGTGCACGTTGCGCCCAGGGGAAGCCCCTGCCGGTCGGAGGAGATTACTTGGTTTGGGGGGAAGGAGAGGGCCAGGCAGGGTCCTGGAGGCAGAGCAGTGACCCAGGTGCGGCTCTGATTGCACGTGTGGAGGACGAGCTTTTCACGTCCGTCCCTTCTGCGTGTTCCTGGTCCGCGCCGGGCCAGCTCCCGTGGAGCTGGGGTGGTGGCGAGGAGGGCTGTCCTGCCCAAAGGGGCTGCCTGTTGGGAAGGCGCTGCTTTTGTCAGAGTGCTGGAAGCTCTGTGTGCATCCTCGCAGGCAGGACCCTTGGCTTCGTCCACTTGGAGACACCGGCGGCGGCGTGTGGCGCCATTGTTGTCCCCCCGTGTCCTGCTGCGCGGCCCGGGCTGCCGGCTGCAGGCCCCAGAGGGCTGGGTGGAGCGTGGGGCACTGTGCTGCTGGGTGGGCACCCGGCGGGGTGTGGGGAGGGTGCCCGGTGCCGACAGCTGATGCGTTGGGTTTCGGCTTTTGTCGGTGGTCGCTCCGTTTCTGTCGCCTGACACGGCTCTCCCTTCTGCCCTGCAGGTTACCTTGCAGCGTCCCGGCGTTTGCAGGGACCGGCCCGTGTTGCCACCAGCACCTGGGCCCCCCTTGGGCCCTGTGCAGCCTCGCTCACCAGTACCGGATGCTCCACTTGGTAAGAGGAAAGCGTCCATTCCTCTGTTTGTTCCTTGCGTCACTGCAGGAGAAGGGCAGATCGCTCTCCAGGTCCCTCCCAGGGCATGGGCCACCCTGACTGGGCTGTCGGCCGTGCTCCCCTGGTCCCTTAGCGGACGCAATTGATGGACCGCGTCTTCCCCTCCCCCATCCTGCCCTGGGGAGGAGGTGTCTCTTGTAGAGTGGTAAGGAGTAAGAGGCCTGTGACAGAAGGCAGGCGTGTCAGTTCTGCACACGGGGCTTCAACAGGGAGCACGTTCCGGGCTCCCCGAAGGAGAAGCCCACCCCTGCCATTGTCTGCAGCGTGTGGAGCCCTGACCTTCCACGGCCGTTGATCGGCTATGGAAGAGACACCTGAACCCGTGGCCTGTGGTGTCTCCCTCAGGGTCACGAGACCCGTCTCCCACTCGGTCTGATGCGGGGACGAGTGGGATACGGGGAAGGAAGGCTCACCAGGTTTTGTGTGGCTTCAGCAAAGTCTTCGCAGGCGAGCCTAATCCTCCATCCCTTCTGTGGTTTTCAGCCCACGTAGGACCTGGCCCGGCCCCGGCATTGGCCGGCAGCTCCCGCCCGCCTGCGGCGGCCCCGGAGGCCCAGGTAAGTGGGGTGGCCGTGCTCCGTTGGACGTCGTCCTGGGAAAGGTGAGCTTCCTGTTTTCCCGGAAGCCATTCCCGCCCTCATCTCCAGACTGTGTGTCCTGGGACGGGTCTGGCATGTCGTTCGCTTTCCAATTCAGTCTCCCCAGGGGCCAGTGGGCTGCTTGTCCCTGGAGCCCGTCACCTTGGCCGGTGCCTGCAGAAGCCATGAGGGAGTGCTCAGAAGCCGAGGACCGCAGACTTTGGCTGTGGGTTTGTCGAGATAGCGTGCGGAGGGTGAGCCCTCGCTCCACACTGGCTTCTCCTGGCTCTGCTGACTCCTTCCTGCCGACCTGCACCTGGGGTTGCTCCTGGGTCACTGAGGCAGAGTCCTGTGTCGTCCCTCGTTTGACTTGTTTCCTTGCTGAGGCCAGGTGATTCTCCTGTTTAGCATGCCCATTGAAATGCTCGTAACTGAGAAAGGGGCAAAGCCCTCCCTCCAGCTTTGTCCTGTGTGCTTTGTGCAGCTTTGAGTCTACCTGTTTGGTGTGGGGTAAATGTCAGAACCCGTGACCGTCTGTTCTCGGGACGGAGATGTGCCTGGCCCGCTGCGTCCAGTTGTACTCTGGGTAGATGTTGCTTTCGTCGTAAGAAATAGAGGCTTGAAGGGAAAGAGCCCGCAGTGAAGAGGCCTACTTCCCTGCAGGGGAATTGCGACGCGCAGCAGCGTCCTCCCGTCGTGCTCCCCACCCCTGCGCCGGGTCGGGCCTGCCCCGGAAGCTGCCAGAGCTACTCCTGTGCGTCAGCATGACACGTCGCGGGAGTTTGCGCACGGGCCTGTAGGGTCCTTTTGGTGTCAGTTGTGGGATCCAGACATCCCACTTGAGTTTGCCGAAGGACACAAGTAGTGCGCGCTTCGTAGCGCACTGAAAACCCAGACGTCCCTGAGGATAGCGGTGATTGTAGCGGAGCCTGACTACCTCCTGTGGGCAGCGTTGTCCCCTCAGGAGCACTTGGGCAGCTCCCCCGCAGGACTCCGGGGTGCCCAGCTCCCCAGTGCACGTTGCGCCCAGGGGAAGCCCCTGCCGGTCGGAGGAGATTACTTCGTTTGGGGGGAAGGAGAGGGCCAGGCAGGGTCCTGGAGGCAGAGCGGAGACCCAGGTGCGGCTCTGATTGCACGTGTGGAGGACGAGCTTTTCACGTCCGTCCCTTCTGCGTGTTCCTGGTCCGCGCCGGGCCAGCTCCCGTGGAGCTGGGGTGGTGGCGAGGTGGGCTGTCCTGCCCAAAGGGGCTGCCTGTTGGGAAGGCGCTGCTTTTGTCAGAGTGCTGGAAGCTCTGTGTGCATCCTCGCAGGCAGGACCCTTGGCTTCGTCCACTTGGAGACACCGGCGGCGGCGTGTGGCGCCATTGTTGTCCCCCCGTGTCCTGCTGCGCGGCCCGGGCTGCCGGCTGCAGGCCCCAGAGGGCTGGGTGGAGCGTGGGGCACTGTGCTGCTGGGTGGGCACCCGGCGGGGTGTGGGGAGGGTGCCCGGTGCCGACAGCTGATGCGTTGGGTTTCGGCTTTTGTCGGTGGTCGCTCCGTTTCTGTCGCCTGACACGGCTCTCCCTTCTGCCCTGCAGGTTACCTTGCAGCGTCCCGGCGTTTGCAGGGACCGGCCCGTGTTGCCACCAGCACCTGGGCCCCCCTTGGGCCCTGTGCAGCCTCGCTCACCAGTACCGGATGCTCCACTTGGTAAGAGGAAAGCGTCCATTCCTCTGTTTGTTCCTTGCGTCACTGCAGGAGAAGGGCAGATCGCTCTCCAGGTCCCTCCCAGGGCATGGGCCACCCTGACTGGGCTGTCGGCCGTGCTCCCCTGGTCCCTTAGCGGACGCAATTGATGGACCGCGTCTTCCCCTCCCCCATCCTGCCCTGGGGAGGAGGTGTCTCTTATAGAGTGGTAAGGAGTAAGAGGCCTGTGACAGAAGGCAGGCGTGTCAGTTCTGCACACGGGGCTTCAACAGGGAGCACGTTCCGGGCTCCCCGAAGGAGAAGCCCACCCCTGCCATTGTCTGCAGCGTGTGGAGCCCTGACCTTCCACGGCCGTTGATCGGCTATGGAAGAGACACCTGAACCCGTGGCCTGTGGTGTCTCCCTCAGGGTCACGAGACCCGTCTCCCACTCGGTCTGATGCGGGGACGAGTGGGATACGGGGAAGGAAGGCTCACCAGGTTTTGTGTGGCTTCAGCAAAGTCTTCGCAGGCGAGCCTAATCCTCCATCCCTTCTGTGGTTTTCAGCCCACGTAGGACCTGGCCCGGCCCCGGCATTGGCCGGCAGCTCCCGCCCGCCTGCGGCGGCCCCGGAGGCCCAGGTAAGTGGGGTGGCCGTGCTCCGTTGGACGTCGTCCTGGGAAAGGTGAGCTTCCTGTTTTCCCGGAAGCCATTCCCGCCCTCATCTCCAGACTGTGTGTCCTGGGACGGGTCTGGCATGTCGTTCGCTTTCCAATTCAGTCTCCCCAGGGGCCAGTGGGCTGCTTGTCCCTGGAGCCCGTCACCTTGGCCGGTGCCTGCAGAAGCCATGAGGGAGTGCTCAGAAGCCGAGGACCGCAGACTTTGGCTGTGGGTTTGTCGAGATAGCGTGCGGAGGGTGAGCCCTCGCTCCACACTGGCTTCTCCTGGCTCTGCTGACTCCTTCCTGCCGACCTGCACCTGGGGTTGCTCCTGGGTCACTGAGGCAGAGTCCTGTGTCGTCCCTCGTTTGACTTGTTTCCTTGCTGAGGCCAGGTGATTCTCCTGTTTAGCATGCCCATTGAAATGCTCGTAACTGAGAAAGGGGCAAAGCCCTCCCTCCAGCTTTGTCCTGTGTGCTTTGTGCAGCTTTGAGTCTACCTGTTTGGTGTGGGGTAAATGTCAGAACCCGTGACCGTCTGTTCTCGGGACGGAGATGTGCCTGGCCCGCTGCGTCCAGTTGTACTCTGGGTAGATGTTGCTTTCGTCGTAAGAAATAGAGGCTTGAAGGGAAAGAGCCCGCAGTGAAGAGGCCTACTTCCCTGCAGGGGAATTGCGACGCGCAGCAGCGTCCTCCCGTCGTGCTCCCCACCCCTGCGCCGGGTCGGGCCTGCCCCGGAAGCTGCCAGAGCTGCTCCTGTGCGTCAGCATGACACGTCGCGGGAGTTTGCGCACGGGCCTGTAGGGTCCTTTTGGTGTCAGTTGTGGGATCCAGACATCCCACTTGAGTTTGCCGAAGGACACAAGTAGTGCGCGCTTCGTAGCGCACTGAAAACCCAGACGTCCCTGAGGATAGCGGTGATTGTAGCGGAGCCTGACTACCTCCTGTGGGCAGCGTTGTCCCCTCAGGAGCACTTGGGCAGCTCCCCCGCAAGACTCCGGGGTGCCCAGCTCCCCAGTGCACGTTGCGCCCAGAGGAAGCCCCTGCCGGTCGGAGGAGATTACTTCGTTTTGGGGGAAGGAGAGGGCCAGGCAGGGTCCTGGAGGCAGAGCGGTGACCCAGGTGCGGCTCTGATTGCACGTGTGGAGGACGAGCTTTTCACGTCCGTCCCTTCTGCGTGTTCCTGGTCCGCGCCGGGCCAGCTCCCGTGGAGCTGGGGTGGTGGCGAGGTGGGCTGTCCTGCCCAAAGGGGCTGCCTGTTGGGAAGGCGCTGCTTTTGTCAGAGTGCTGGAAGCTCTGTGTGCATCCTCGCAGGCAGGACCCTTGGCTTCGTCCACTTGGAGACACCGGCGGCGGCGTGTGGCGCCATTGTTGTCCCCCCGTGTCCTGCTGCGCGGCCCGGGCTGCCGGCTGCAGGCCCCAGAGGGCTGGGTGGAGCGTGGGGCACTGTGCTGCTGGGTGGGCACCCGGCGGGGTGTGGGGAGGGTGCCCGGTGCCGACAGCTGATGCGTTGGGTTTCGGCTTTTGTCGGTGGTCGCTCCGTTTCTGTCGCCTGACACGGCTCTCCCTTCTGCCCTGCAGGTTACCTTGCAGCGTCCCGGCGTTTGCAGGGACCGGCCCGTGTTGCCACCAGCACCTGGGCCCCCCTTGGGCCCTGTGCAGCCTCGCTCACCAGTACCGGATGCTCCACTTGGTAAGAGGAAAGCGTCCATTCCTCTGTTTGTTCCTTGCGTCACTGCAGGAGAAGGGCAGATCGCTCTCCAGGTCCCTCCCAGGGCATGGGCCACCCTGACTGGGCTGTCGGCCGTGCTCCCCTGGTCCCTTAGCGGACGCAATTGATGGACCGCGTCTTCCCCTCCCCCATCCTGCCCTGGGGAGGAGGTGTCTCTTGTAGAGTGGTAAGGAGTAAGAGGCCTGTGACAGAAGGCAGGCGTGTCAGTTCTGCACACGGGGCTTCAACAGGGAGCACGTTCCGGGCTCCCCGAAGGAGAAGCCCACCCCTGCCATTGTCTGCAGCGTGTGGAGCCCTGACCTTCCACGGCCGTTGATCGGCTATGGAAGAGACACCTGAACCCGTGGCCTGTGGTGTCTCCCTCAGGGTCACGAGACCCGTCTCCCACTCGGTCTGATGCGGGGACGAGTGGGATACGGGGAAGGAAGGCTCACCAGGTTTTGTGTGGCTTCAGCAAAGTCTTCGCAGGCGAGCCTAATCCTCCATCCCTTCTGTGGTTTTCAGCCCACGTAGGACCTGGCCCGGCCCCGGCATGGGCCGGCAGCTCCCGCCCGCCTGCGGTGGCCCCGGAGGCCCAGGTAAGTGGGGTGGCCGTGCTCCGTTGGACGTCGTCCTGGGAAAGGTGAGCTTCCTGTTTTCCCGGAAGCCATTCCCGCCCTCATCTCCAGACTGTGTGTCCTGGGACGGGTCTGGCATGTCGTTCGCTTTCAAATTCAGTCTCCCCAGGGGCCAGTGGGCTGCTTGTCCCTGGAGCCCGTCACCTTGGCCGGTGCCTGCAGAAGCCATGAGGGAGTGCTCAGAAGCCGAGGACCGCAGACTTTGGCTGTGGGTTTGTCGAGATAGCGTGCGGAGGGTGAGCCCTCGCTCCACACTGGCTTCTCCTGGCTCTGCTGACTCCTTCCTGCCGACCTGCACCTGGGGTTGCTCCTGGGTCACTGAGGCAGAGTCCTGTGTCGTCCCTCGTTTGACTTGTTTCCTTGCTGAGGCCAGGTGATTCTCCTGTTTAGCATGCCCATTGAAATGCTCGTAACTGAGAAAGGGGCAAAGCCCTCCCTCCAGCTTTGTCCTGTGTGCTTTGTGCAGCTTTGAGTCTACCTGTTTGGTGTGGGGTAAATGTCAGAACCCGTGACCGTCTGTTCTCGGGACGGAGATGTGCCTGGCCCGCTGCGTCCAGTTGTACTCTGGGTAGATGTTGCTTTCGTCGTAAGAAATAGAGGCTTGAAGGGAAAGAGCCCGCAGTGAAGAGGCCTACTTCCCTGCAGGGGAATTGCGACGCGCAGCAGCGTCCTCCCGTCGTGCTCCCCACCCCTGCGCCGGGTCGGGCCTGCCCCGGAAGCTGCCAGAGCTGCTCCTGTGCGTCAGCATGACACGTCGCGGGAGTTTGCGCACGGGCCTGTAGGGTCCTTTTGGTGTCAGTTGTGGGATCCAGACATCCCACTTGAGTTTGCCGAAGGACACAAGTAGTGCGCGCTTCGTAGCGCACTGAAAACCCAGACGTCCCTGAGGATAGCGGTGATTGTAGCGGAGCCTGACTACCTCCTGTGGGCAGCGTTGTCCCCTCAGGAGCACTTGGGCAGCTCCCCCGCAGGACTCCGGGGTGCCCAGCTCCCCAGTGCACGTTGCGCCCAGGGGAAGCCCCTGCCGGTCGGAGGAGATTACTTGGTTTGGGGGGAAGGAGAGGGCCAGGCAGGGTCCTGGAGGCAGAGCGGTGACCCAGGTGCGGCTCTGATTGCACGTGTGGAGGACGAGCTTTTCACGTCCGTCCCTTCTGCGTGTTCCTGGTCCGCGCCGGGCCAGCTCCCGTGGAGCTGGGGTGGTGGCGAGGAGGGCTGTCCTGCCCAAAGGGGCTGCCTGTTGGGAAGGCGCTGCTTTTGTCAGAGTGCTGGAAGCTCTGTGTGCATCCTCGCAGGCAGGACCCTTGGCTTCGTCCACTTGGAGACACCGGCGGCGGCGTGTGGCGCCATTGTTGTCCCCCCGTGTCCTGCTGCGCGGCCCGGGCTGCCGGCTGCAGGCCCCAGAGGGCTGGGTGGAGCGTGGGGCACTGTGCTGCTGGGTGGGCACCCGGCGGGGTGTGGGGAGGGTGCCCGGTGCCGACAGCTGATGCGTTGGGTTTCGGCTTTTGTCGGTGGTCGCTCCGTTTCTGTCGCCTGACACGGCTCTCCCTTCTGCCCTGCAGGTTACCTTGCAGCGTCCCGGCGTTTGCAGGGACCGGCCCGTGTTGCCACCAGCACCTGGGCCCCCCTTGGGCCCTGTGCAGCCTCGCTCACCAGTACCGGATGCTCCACTTGGTAAGAGGAAAGCGTCCATTCCTCTGTTTGTTCCTTGCGTCACTGCAGGAGAAGGGCAGATCGCTCTCCAGGTCCCTCCCAGGGCATGGGCCACCCTGACTGGGCTGTCGGCCGTGCTCCCCTGGTCCCTTAGCGGACGCAATTGATGGACCGCGTCTTCCCCTCCCCCATCCTGCCCTGGGGAGGAGGTGTCTCTTGTAGAGTGGTAAGGAGTAAGAGGCCTGTGACAGAAGGCAGGCGTGTCAGTTCTGCACACGGGGCTTCAACAGGGAGCACGTTCCGGGCTCCCCGAAGGAGAAGCCCACCCCTGCCATTGTCTGCAGCGTGTGGAGCCCTGACCTTCCACGGCCGTTGATCGGCTATGGAAGAGACACCTGAACCCGTGGCCTGTGGTGTCTCCCTCAGGGTCACGAGACCCGTCTCCCACTCGGTCTGATGCGGGGACGAGTGGGATACGGGGAAGGAAGGCTCACCAGGTTTTGTGTGGCTTCAGCAAAGTCTTCGCAGGCGAGCCTAATCCTCCATCCCTTCTGTGGTTTTCAGCCCACGTAGGACCTGGCCCGGCCCCGGCATGGGCCGGCAGCTCCCGCCCGCCTGCGGTGGCCCCGGAGGCCCAGGTAAGTGGGGTGGCCGTGCTCCGTTGGACGTCGTCCTGGGAAAGGTGAGCTTCCTGTTTTCCCGGAAGCCATTCCCGCCCTCATCTCCAGACTGTGTGTCCTGGGACGGGTCTGGCATGTCGTTCGCTTTCAAATTCAGTCTCCCCAGGGGCCAGTGGGCTGCTTGTCCCTGGAGCCCGTCACCTTGGCCGGTGCCTGCAGAAGCCATGAGGGAGTGCTCAGAAGCCGAGGACCGCAGACTTTGGCTGTGGGTTTGTCGAGATAGCGTGCGGAGGGTGAGCCCTCGCTCCACACTGGCTTCTCCTGGCTCTGCTGACTCCTTCCTGCCGACCTGCACCTGGGGTTGCTCCTGGGTCACTGAGGCAGAGTCCTGTGTCGTCCCTCGTTTGACTTGTTTCCTTGCTGAGGCCAGGTGATTCTCCTGTTTAGCATGCCCATTGAAATGCTCGTAACTGAGAAAGGGGCAAAGCCCTCCCTCCAGCTTTGTCCTGTGTGCTTTGTGCAGCTTTGAGTCTACCTGTTTGGTGTGGGGTAAATGTCAGAACCCGTGACCGTCTGTTCTCGGGACGGAGATGTGCCTGGCCCGCTGCGTCCAGTTGTACTCTGGGTAGATGTTGCTTTCGTCGTAAGAAATAGAGGCTTGAAGGGAAAGAGCCCGCAGTGAAGAGGCCTACTTCCCTGCAGGGGAATTGCGACGCGCAGCAGCGTCCTCCCGTCGTGCTCCCCACCCCTGCGCCGGGTCGGGCCTGCCCCGGAAGCTGCCAGAGCTGCTCCTGTGCGTCAGCATGACACGTCGCGGGAGTTTGCGCACGGGCCTGTAGGGTCCTTTTGGTGTCAGTTGTGGGATCCAGACATCCCACTTGAGTTTGCCGAAGGACACAAGTAGTGCGCGCTTCGTAGCGCACTGAAAACCCAGACGTCCCTGAGGATAGCGGTGATTGTAGCGGAGCCTGACTACCTCCTGTGGGCAGCGTTGTCCCCTCAGGAGCACTTGGGCAGCTCCCCCGCAGGACTCCGGGGTGCCCAGCTCCCCAGTGCACGTTGCGCCCAGGGGAAGCCCCTGCCGGTCGGAGGAGATTACTTGGTTTGGGGGGAAGGAGAGGGCCAGGCAGGGTCCTGGAGGCAGAGCGGTGACCCAGGTGCGGCTCTGATTGCACGTGTGGAGGACGAGCTTTTCACGTCCGTCCCTTCTGCGTGTTCCTGGTCCGCGCCGGGCCAGCTCCCGTGGAGCTGGGGTGGTGGCGAGGAGGGCTGTCCTGCCCAAAGGGGCTGCCTGTTGGGAAGGCGCTGCTTTTGTCAGAGTGCTGGAAGCTCTGTGTGCATCCTCGCAGGCAGGACCCTTGGCTTCGTCCACTTGGAGACACCGGCGGCGGCGTGTGGCGCCATTGTTGTCCCCCCGTGTCCTGCTGCGCGGCCCGGGCTGCCGGCTGCAGGCCCCAGAGGGCTGGGTGGAGCGTGGGGCACTGTGCTGCTGGGTGGGCACCCGGCGGGGTGTGGGGAGGGTGCCCGGTGCCGACAGCTGATGCGTTGGGTTTCGGCTTTTGTCGGTGGTCGCTCCGTTTCTGTCGCCTGACACGGCTCTCCCTTCTGCCCTGCAGGTTACCTTGCAGCGTCCCGGCGTTTGCAGGGACCGGCCCGTGTTGCCACCAGCACCTGGGCCCCCCTTGGGCCCTGTGCAGCCTCGCTCACCAGTACCGGATGCTCCACTTGGTAAGAGGAAAGCGTCCATTCCTCTGTTTGTTCCTTGCGTCACTGCAGGAGAAGGGCAGATCGCTCTCCAGGTCCCTCCCAGGGCATGGGCCACCCTGACTGGGCTGTCGGCCGTGCTCCCCTGGTCCCTTAGCGGACGCAATTGATGGACCGCGTCTTCCCCTCCCCCATCCTGCCCTGGGGAGGAGGTGTCTCTTGTAGAGTGGTAAGGAGTAAGAGGCCTGTGACAGAAGGCAGGCGTGTCAGTTCTGCACACGGGGCTTCAACAGGGAGCACGTTCCGGGCTCCCCGAAGGAGAAGCCCACCCCTGCCATTGTCTGCAGCGTGTGGAGCCCTGACCTTCCACGGCCGTTGATCGGCTATGGAAGAGACACCTGAACCCGTGGCCTGTGGTGTCTCCCTCAGGGTCACGAGACCCGTCTCCCACTCGGTCTGATGCGGGGACGAGTGGGATACGGGGAAGGAAGGCTCACCAGGTTTTGTGTGGCTTCAGCAAAGTCTTCGCAGGCGAGCCTAATCCTCCATCCCTTCTGTGGTTTTCAGCCCACGTAGGACCTGGCCCGGCCCCGGCATTGGCCGGCAGCTCCCGCCCGCCTGCGGCGGCCCCGGAGGCCCAGGTAAGTGGGGTGGCCGTGCTCCGTTGGACGTCGTCCTGGGAAAGGTGAGCTTCCTGTTTTCCCGGAAGCCATTCCCGCCCTCATCTCCAGACTGTGTGTCCTGGGACGGGTCTGGCATGTCGTTCGCTTTCCAATTCAGTCTCCCCAGGGGCCAGTGGGCTGCTTGTCCCTGGAGCCCGTCACCTTGGCCGGTGCCTGCAGAAGCCATGAGGGAGTGCTCAGAAGCCGAGGACCGCAGACTTTGGCTGTGGGTTTGTCGAGATAGCGTGCGGAGGGTGAGCCCTCGCTCCACACTGGCTTCTCCTGGCTCTGCTGACTCCTTCCTGCCGACCTGCACCTGGGGTTGCTCCTGGGTCACTGAGGCAGTGTCCTGTGTCATCCCTCGTTTGACTTGTTTCCTTGCTGAGGGCAGGTGATTCTCCTGTTTAGCATGCCCATTGAAATGCTCGTAACTGAGAAAGGGGCAAAGCCCTCCCTCCAGCTTTGTCCTGTGTGCTTTGTGCAGCTTTGAGTCTACCTGTTTGGTGTGGGGTAAATGTCAGAACCCGTGACCGTCTGTTCTCGGGACGGAGATGTGCCTGGCCCGCTGCGTCCAGTTGTACTCTGGGTAGATGTTGCTTTCGTCGTAAGAAATAGAGGCTTGAAGGGAAAGAGCCCGCAGTGAAGAGGCCTACTTCCCTGCAGGGGAATTGCGACGCGCAGCAGCGTCCTCCCGTCGTGCTCCCCACCCCTGCGCCGGGTCGGGCCTGCCCCGGAAGCTGCCAGAGCTGCTCCTGTGCGTCAGCATGACACGTCGCGGGATTTTGCGCACGGGCCTGTAGGGTCCTTTTGGTGTCAGTTGTGGGATCCAGACATCCCACTTGAGTTTGCCGAAGGACACAAGTAGTGCGCGCTTCGTAGCGCACTGAAAACCCAGACGTCCCTGAGGATAGCGGTGATTGTAGCGGAGCCTGACTACCTCCTGTGGGCAGCGTTGTCCCCTCAGGAGCACTTGGGCAGCTCCCCCGCAGGACTCCGGGGTGCCCAGTTCCCCAGTGCACGTTGCGCCCAGGGGAAGCCCCTGCCGGTCGTAGGAGATTACTTGGTTTGGGGGGAAGGAGAGGGCCAGGCAGGGTCCTGGAGGCAGAGCGGTGACCCAGGTGCGGCTCTGATTGCATGTGTGGAGGACGAGCTTTTCACGTCCGTCCCTTCTGCGTGTTCCAGGTCCGCGCCGGGCCAGCTCCCGTGGAGCTGGGGTGGTGGCGAGGAGGGCTGTCCTGCCCAAAGGGGCTGCCTGTTGGGAAGGCGCTGCTTTTGTCAGAGTGCTGGAAGCTCTGTGTGCATCCTCGCAGGCAGGACCCTTGGCTTCGTCCACTTGGAGACACCGGCGGCGGCGTGTGGCGCCATTGTTGTCCCCCCGTGTCCTGCTGCGTGGCCCGGGCTGCCGGCTGCAGGCCCCAGAGGGCTGGGTGGAGCGTGGGGCACTGTGCTGCTGGGTGGGCACCCGGCGGGGTGTGGGGAGGGTGCCCGGTGCCGACAGCTGATGCGTTGGGTTTCGGCTTTTGTCGGTGGTCGCTCCGTTTCTGTCGCCTGACACGGCTCTCCCTTCTGCCCTGCAGGTTACCTTGCAGCGTCCCGGCGTTTGCAGGGACCGGCCCGTGTTGCCACCAGCACCTGGGCCCCCCTTGGGCCCTGTGCAGCCTCGCTCACCAGTACCGGATGCTCCACTTGGTAAGAGGAAAGCGTCCATTCCTCTGTTTGTTCCTTGCGTCACTGCAGGAGAAGGGCAGATCGCTCTCCAGGTCCCTCCCAGGGCATGGGCCACCCTGACTGGGCTGTCGGCCGTGCTCCCCTGGTCCCTTAGCGGACGCAATTGATGGACCGCGTCTTCCCCTCCCCCATCCTGCCCTGGGGAGGAGGTGTCTCTTGTAGAGTGGTAAGGAGTAAGAGGCCTGTGACAGAAGGCAGGCGTGTCAGTTCTGCACACGGGGCTTCAACAGGGAGCACGTTCCGGGCTCCCCGAAGGAGAAGCCCACCCCTGCCATTGTCTGCAGCGTGTGGAGCCCTGACCTTCCACGGCCGTTGATCGGCTATGGAAGAGACACCTGAACCCGTGGCCTGTGGTGTCTCCCTCAGGGTCACGAGACCCGTCTCCCACTCGGTCTGATGCGGGGACGAGTGGGATACGGGGAAGGAAGGCTCACCAGGTTTTGTGTGGCTTCAGCAAAGTCTTCGCAGGCGAGCCTAATCCTCCATCCCTTCTGTGGTTTTCAGCCCACGTAGGACCTGGCCCGGCCCCGGCATTGGCCGGCAGCTCCCGCCCGCCTGCGGCGGCCCCGGAGGCCCAGGTAAGTGGGGTGGCCGTGCTCCGTTGGACGTCGTCCTGGGAAAGGTGAGCTTCCTGTTTTCCCGGAAGCCATTCCCGCCCTCATCTCCAGACTGTGTGTCCTGGGACGGGTCTGGCATGTCGTTCGCTTTCCAATTCAGTCTCCCCAGGGGCCAGTGGGCTGCTTGTCCCTGGAGCCCGTCACCTTGGCCGGTGCCTGCAGAAGCCATGAGGGAGTGCTCAGAAGCCGAGGACCGCAGACTTTGGCTGTGGGTTTGTCGAGATAGCGTGCGGAGGGTGAGCCCTCGCTCCACACTGGCTTCTCCTGGCTCTGCTGACTCCTTCCTGCCGACCTGCACCTGGGGTTGCTCCTGGGTCACTGAGGCAGAGTCCTGTGTCGTCCCTCGTTTGACTTGTTTCCTTGCTGAGGCCAGGTGATTCTCCTGTTTAGCATGCCCATTGAAATGCTCGTAACTGAGAAAGGGGCAAAGCCCTCCCTCCAGCTTTGTCCTGTGTGCTTTGTGCAGCTTTGAGTCTACCTGTTTGGTGTGGGGTAAATGTCAGAACCCGTGACCGTCTGTTCTCGGGACGGAGATGTGCCTGGCCCGCTGCGTCCAGTTGTACTCTGGGTAGATGTTGCTTTCGTCGTAAGAAATAGAGGCTTGAAGGGAAAGAGCCCGCAGTGAAGAGGCCTACTTCCCTGCAGGGGAATTGCGACGCGCAGCAGCGTCCTCCCGTCGTGCTCCCCACCCCTGCGCCGGGTCGGGCCTGCCCCGGAAGCTGCCAGAGCTGCTCCTGTGCGTCAGCATGACACGTCGCGGGAGTTTGCGCACGGGCCTGTAGGGTCCTTTTGGTGTCAGTTGTGGGATCCAGACATCCCACTTGAGTTTGCCGAAGGACACAAGTAGTGCGCGCTTCATAGCGCACTGAAAACCCAGACGTCCCTGAGGATAGCGGTGATTGTAGCGGAGCCTGACTACCTCCTGTGGGCAGCGTTGTCCCCTCAGGAGCACTTGGGCAGCTCCCCCGCAGGACTCCGGGGTGCCCAGCTCCCCAGTGCACGTTGCGCCCAGGGGAAGCCCCTGCCGGTCGGAGGAGATTACTTGGTTTGGGGGGAAGGAGAGGGCCAGGCAGGGTCCTGGAGGCAGAGCGGTGACCCAGGTGCGGCTCTGATTGCACGTGTGGAGGACGAGCTTTTCACGTCCGTCCCTTCTGCGTGTTCCTGGTCCGCGCCGGGCCAGCTCCCGTGGAGCTGGGGTGGTGGCGAGGAGGGCTGTCGTGCCCAAAGGGGCTGCCTGTTGGGAAGGCGCTGCTTTTGTCAGAGTGCTGGAAGCTCTGTGTGCATCCTCGCAGGCAGGACCCTTGGCTTCGTCCACTTGGAGACACCGGCGGCGGCGTGTGGCGCCATTGTTGTCCCCCCGTGTCCTGCTGCGCGGCCCGGGCTGCCGGCTGCAGGCCCCAGAGGGCTGGGTGGAGCGTGGGGCACTGTGCTGCTGGGTGGGCACCCGGCGGGGTGTGGGGAGGGTGCCCGGTGCCGACAGCTGATGCGTTGGGTTTCGGCTTTTGTCGGTGGTCGCTCCGTTTCTGTCGCCTGACACGGCTCTCCCTTCTGCCCTGCAGGTTACCTTGCAGCGTCCCGGCGTTTGCAGGGACCGGCCCGTGTTGCCACCAGCACCTGGGCCCCCCTTGGGCCCTGTGCAGCCTCGCTCACCAGTACCGGATGCTCCACTTGGTAAGAGGAAAGCGTCCATTCCTCTGTTTGTTCCTTGCGTCACTGCAGGAGAAGGGCAGATCGCTCTCCAGGTCCCTCCCAGGGCATGGGCCACCCTGACTGGGCTGTCGGCCGTGCTCCCCTGGTCCCTTAGCGGACGCAATTGATGGACCGCGTCTTCCCCTCCCCCATCCTGCCCTGGGGAGGAGGTGTCTCTTGTAGAGTGGTAAGGAGTAAGAGGCCTGTGACAGAAGGCAGGCGTGTCAGTTCTGCACACGGGGCTTCAACAGGGAGCACGTTCCGGGCTCCCCGAAGGAGAAGCCCACCCCTGCCATTGTCTGCAGCGTGTGGAGCCCTGACCTTCCACGGCCGTTGATCGGCTATGGAAGAGACACCTGAACCCGTGGCCTGTGGTGTCTCCCTCAGGGTCACGAGACCCGTCTCCCACTCGGTCTGATGCGGGGACGAGTGGGATACGGGGAAGGAAGGCTCACCAGGTTTTGTGTGGCTTCAGCAAAGTCTTCGCAGGCGAGCCTAATCCTCCATCCCTTCTGTGGTTTTCAGCCCACGTAGGACCTGGCCCGGCCCCGGCATTGGCCGGCAGCTCCCGCCCGCCTGCGGCGGCCCCGGAGGCCCAGGTAAGTGGGGTGGCCGTGCTCCGTTGGACGTCGTCCTGGGAAAGGTGAGCTTCCTGTTTTCCCGGAAGCCATTCCCGCCCTCATCTCCAGACTGTGTGTCCTGGGACGGGTCTGGCATGTCGTTCGCTTTCAAATTCAGTCTCCCCAGGGGCCAGTGGGCTGCTTGTCCCTGGAGCCCGTCACCTTGGCCGGTGCCTGCAGAAGCCATGAGGGAGTGCTCAGAAGCCGAGGACCGCAGACTTTGGCTGTGGGTTTGTCGAGATAGCGTGCGGAGGGTGAGCCCTCGCTCCACACTGGCTTCTCCTGGCTCTGCTGACTCCTTCCTGCCGACCTGCACCTGGGGTTGCTCCTGGGTCACTGAGGCAGTGTCCTGTGTCATCCCTCGTTTGACTTGTTTCCTTGCTGAGGGCAGGTGATTCTCCTGTTTAGCATGCCCATTGAAATGCTCGTAACTGAGAAAGGGGCAAAGCCCTCCCTCCAGCTTTGTCCTGTGTGCTTTGTGCAGCTTTGAGTCTACCTGTTTGGTGTGGGGTAAATGTCAGAACCCGTGACCGTCTGTTCTCGGGACGGAGATGTGCCTGGCCCGCTGCGTCCAGTTGTACTCTGGGTAGATGTTGCTTTCGTCGTAAGAAATAGAGGCTTGAAGGGAAAGAGCCCGCAGTGAAGAGGCCTACTTCCCTGCAGGGGAATTGCGACGCGCAGCAGCGTCCTCCCGTCGTGCTCCCCACCCCTGCGCCGGGTCGGGCCTGCCCCGGAAGCTGCCAGAGCTGCTCCTGTGCGTCAGCATGACACGTCGCGGGATTTTGCGCACGGGCCTGTAGGGTCCTTTTGGTGTCAGTTGTGGGATCCAGACATCCCACTTGAGTTTGCCGAAGGAC
Organism: Vicugna pacos; assembly: GCF_048564905.1. Taxonomy (NCBI): domain Eukaryota; kingdom Metazoa; phylum Chordata; class Mammalia; order Artiodactyla; family Camelidae; genus Vicugna; species Vicugna pacos. Next base: position 7,161,273 of record NC_133022.1, read on the forward strand.
ACAAGTAGTGCGCGCTTCGTAGCGCACTGAAAACCCAGACGTCCCTGAGGATAGCGGTGATTGTAGCGGAGCCTGACTACCTCCTGTGGGCAGCGTTGTCCCCTCAGGAGCACTTGGGCAGCTCCCCCGCAGGACTCCGGGGTGCCCAGTTCCCCAGTGCACGTTGCGCCCAGGGGAAGCCCCTGCCGGTCGTAGGAGATTACTTGGTTTGGGGGGAAGGAGAGGGCCAGGCAGGGTCCTGGAGGCAGAGCGGTGACCCAGGTGCGGCTCTGATTGCATGTGTGGAGGACGAGCTTTTCACGTCCGTCCCTTCTGCGTGTTCCTGGTCCGCGCCGGGCCAGCTCCCGTGGAGCTGGGGTGGTGGCGAGGAGGGCTGTCCTGCCCAAAGGGGCTGCCTGTTGGGAAGGCGCTGCTTTTGTCAGAGTGCTGGAAGCTCTGTGTGCATCCTCGCAGGCAGGACCCTTGGCTTCGTCCACTTGGAGACACCGGCGGCGGCGTGTGGCGCCATTGTTGTCCCCCCGTGTCCTGCTGCGTGGCCCGGGCTGCCGGCTGCAGGCCCCAGAGGGCTGGGTGGAGCGTGGGGCACTGTGCTGCTGGGTGGGCACCCGGCGGGGTGTGGGGAGGGTGCCCGGTGCCGACAGCTGATGCGTTGGGTTTCGGCTTTTGTCGGTGGTCGCTCCGTTTCTGTCGCCTGACACGGCTCTCCCTTCTGCCCTGCAGGTTACCTTGCAGCGTCCCGGCGTTTGCAGGGACCGGCCCGTGTTGCCACCAGCACCTGGGCCCCCCTTGGGCCCTGTGCAGCCTCGCTCACCAGTACCGGATGCTCCACTTGGTAAGAGGAAAGCGTCCATTCCTCTGTTTGTTCCTTGCGTCACTGCAGGAGAAGGGCAGATCGCTCTCCAGGTCCCTCCCAGGGCATGGGCCACCCTGACTGGGCTGTCGGCCGTGCTCCCCTGGTCCCTTAGCGGACGCAATTGATGGACCGCGTCTTCCCCTCCCCCATCCTGCCCTGGGGAGGAGGTGTCTCTTGTAGAGTGGTAAGGAGTAAGAGGCCTGTGACAGAAGGCAGGCGTGTCAGTTCTGCACACGGGGCTTCAACAGGGAGCACGTTCCGGGCTCCCCGAAGGAGAAGCCCACCCCTGCCATTGTCTGCAGCGTGTGGAGCCCTGACCTTCCACGGCCGTTGATCGGCTATGGAAGAGACACCTGAACCCGTGGCCTGTGGTGTCTCCCTCAGGGTCACGAGACCCGTCTCCCACTCGGTCTGATGCGGGGACGAGTGGGATACGGGGAAGGAAGGCTCACCAGGTTTTGTGTGGCTTCAGCAAAGTCTTCGCAGGCGAGCCTAATCCTCCATCCCTTCTGTGGTTTTCAGCCCACGTAGGACCTGGCCCGGCCCCGGCATTGGCCGGCAGCTCCCGCCCGCCTGCGGCGGCCCCGGAGGCCCAGGTAAGTGGGGTGGCCGTGCTCCGTTGGACGTCGTCCTGGGAAAGGTGAGCTTCCTGTTTTCCCGGAAGCCATTCCCGCCCTCATCTCCAGACTGTGTGTCCTGTGACGGGTCTGGCATGTCGTTCGCTTTCAAATTCAGTCTCCCCAGGGGCCAGTGGGCTGCTTGTCCCTGGAGCCCGTCACCTTGGCCGGTGCCTGCAGAAGCCATGAGGGAGTGCTCAGAAGCCGAGGACCGCAGACTTTGGCTGTGGGTTTGTCGAGATAGCGTGCGGAGGGTGAGCCCTCGCTCCACACTGGCTTCTCCTGGCTCTGCTGACTCCTTCCTGCCGACCTGCACCTGGGGTTGCTCCTGGGTCACTGAGGCAGAGTCCTGTGTCGTCCCTCGTTTGACTTGTTTCCTTGCTGAGGCCAGGTGATTCTCCTGTTTAGCATGCCCATTGAAATGCTCGTAACTGAGAAAGGGGCAAAGCCCTCCCTCCAGCTTTGTCCTGTGTGCTTTGTGCAGCTTTGAGTCTACCTGTTTGGTGTGGGGTAAATGTCAGAACCCGTGACCGTCTGTTCTCGGGACGGAGATGTGCCTGGCCCGCTGCGTCCAGTTGTACTCTGGGTAGATGTTGCTTTCGTCGTAAGAAATAGAGGCTTGAAGGGAAAGAGCCCGCAGTGAAGAGGCCTACTTCCCTGCAGGGGAATTGCGACGCGCAGCAGCGTCCTCCCGTCGTGCTCCCCACCCCTGCGCCGGGTCGGGCCTGCCCCGGAAGCTGCCAGAGCTGCTCCTGTGCGTCAGCATGACACGTCGCGGGAGTTTGCGCACGGGCCTGTAGGGTCCTTTTGGTGTCAGTTGTGGGATCCAGACATCCCACTTGAGTTTGCCGAAGGACACAAGTAGTGCGCGCTTCGTAGCGCACTGAAAACCCAGACGTCCCTGAGGATAGCGGTGATTGTAGCGGAGCCTGACTACCTCCTGTGGGCAGCGTTGTCCCCTCAGGAGCACTTGGGCAGCTCCCCCGCAGGACTCCGGGGTGCCCAGCTCCCCAGTGCACGTTGCGCCCAGGGGAAGCCCCTGCCGGTCGGAGGAGATTACTTGGTTTGGGGGGAAGGAGAGGGCCAGGCAGGGTCCTGGAGGCAGAGCGGTGACCCAGGTGCGGCTCTGATTGCACGTGTGGAGGACGAGCTTTTCACGTCCGTCCCTTCTGCGTGTTCCTGGTCCGCGCCGGGCCAGCTCCCGTGGAGCTGGGGTGGTGGCGAGGAGGGCTGTCCTGCCCAAAGGGGCTGCCTGTTGTGAAGGCGCTGCTTTTGTCAGAGTGCTGGAAGCTCTGTGTGCATCCTCGCAGGCAGGACCCTTGGCTTCGTCCACTTGGAGACACCGGCGGCGGCGTGTGGCGCCATTGTTGTCCCCCCGTGTCCTGCTGCGCGGCCCGGGCTGCCGGCTGCAGGCCCCAGAGGGCTGGGTGGAGCGTGGGGCACTGTGCTGCTGGGTGGGCACCCGGCGGGGTGTGGGGAGGGTGCCCGGTGCCGACAGCTGATGCGTTGGGTTTCGGCTTTTGTCGGTGGTCGCTCCGTTTCTGTCGCCTGACACGGCTCTCCCTTCTGCCCTGCAGGTTACCTTGCAGTGTCCCGGCGTTTGCAGGGACCGGCCCGTGTTGCCACCAGCACCTGGGCCCCCCTTGGGCCCTGTGCAGCCTCGCTCACCAGTACCGGATGCTCCACTTGGTAAGAGGAAAGCGTCCATTCCTCTGTTTGTTCCTTGCGTCACTGCAGGAGAAGGGCAGATCGCTCTCCAGGTCCCTCCCAGGGCATGGGCCACCCTGACTGGGCTGTCGGCCGTGCTCCCCTGGTCCCTTAGCGGACGCAATTGATGGACCGCGTCTTCCCCTCCCCCATCCTGCCCTGGGGAGGAGGTGTCTCTTGTAGAGTGGTAAGGAGTAAGAGGCCTGTGACAGAAGGCAGGCGTGTCAGTTCTGCACACGGGGCTTCAACAGGGAGCACGTTCCGGGCTCCCCGAAGGAGAAGCCCACCCCTGCCATTGTCTGCAGCGTGTGGAGCCCTGACCTTCCACGGCCGTTGATCGGCTATGGAAGAGACACCTGAACCCGTGGCCTGTGGTGTCTCCCTCAGGGTCACGAGACCCGTCTCCCACTCGGTCTGATGCGGGGACGAGTGGGATACGGGGAAGGAAGGCTCACCAGGTTTTGTGTGGCTTCAGCAAAGTCTTCGCAGGCGAGCCTAATCCTCCATCCCTTCTGTGGTTTTCAGCCCACGTAGGACCTGGCCCGGCCCCGGCATTGGCCGGCAGCTCCCGCCCGCCTGCGGCGGCCCCGGAGGCCCAGGTAAGTGGGGTGGCCGTGCTCCGTTGGACGTCGTCCTGGGAAAGGTGAGCTTCCTGTTTTCCCGGAAGCCATTCCCGCCCTCATCTCCAGACTGTGTGTCCTGGGACGGGTCTGGCATGTCGTTCGCTTTCCAATTCAGTCTCCCCAGGGGCCAGTGGGCTGCTTGTCCCTGGAGCCCGTCACCTTGGCCGGTGCCTGCAGAAGCCATGAGGGAGTGCTCAGAAGCCGAGGACCGCAGACTTTGGCTGTGGGTTTGTCGAGATAGCGTGCGGAGGGTGAGCCCTCGCTCCACACTGGCTTCTCCTGGCTCTGCTGACTCCTTCCTGCCGACCTGCACCTGGGGTTGCTCCTGGGTCACTGAGGCAGAGTCCTGTGTCGTCCCTCGTTTGACTTGTTTCCTTGCTGAGGCCAGGTGATTCTCCTGTTTAGCATGCCCATTGAAATGCTCGTAACTGAGAAAGGGGCAAAGCCCTCCCTCCAGCTTTGTCCTGTGTGCTTTGTGCAGCTTTGAGTCTACCTGTTTGGTGTGGGGTAAATGTCAGAACCCGTGACCGTCTGTTCTCGGGACGGAGATGTGCCTGGCCCGCTGCGTCCAGTTGTACTCTGGGTAGATGTTGCTTTCGTCGTAAGAAATAGAGGCTTGAAGGGAAAGAGCCCGCAGTGAAGAGGCCTACTTCCCTGCAGGGGAATTGCGACGCGCAGCAGCGTCCTCCCGTCGTGCTCCCCACCCCTGCGCCGGGTCGGGCCTGCCCCGGAAGCTGCCAGAGCTGCTCCTGTGCGTCAGCATGACACGTCGCGGGAGTTTGTGCACGGGCCTGTAGGGTCCTTTTGGTGTCAGTTGTGGGATCCAGACATCCCACTTGAGTTTGCCGAAGGACACAAGTAGTGCGCGCTTCGTAGCGCACTGAAAACCCAGACGTCCCTGAGGATAGCGGTGATTGTAGCGGAGCCTGACTACCTCCTGTGGGCAGCGTTGTCCCCTCAGGAGCACTTGGGCAGCTCCCCCGCAGGACTCCGGGGTGCCCAGCTCCCCAGTGCACGTTGCGCCCAGGGGAAGCCCCTGCCGGTCGGAGGAGATTACTTGGTTTGGGGGGAAGGAGAGGGCCAGGCAGGGTCCTGGAGGCAGAGCGGTGACCCAGGTGCGGCTCTGATTGCACGTGTGGAGGACGAGCTTTTCACGTCCGTCCCTTCTGCGTGTTCCTGGTCCGCGCCGGGCCAGCTCCCGTGGAGCTGGGGTGGTGGCGAGGAGGGCTGTCCTGCCCAAAGGGGCTGCCTGTTGTGAAGGCGCTGCTTTTGTCAGAGTGCTGGAAGCTCTGTGTGCATCCTCGCAGGCAGGACCCTTGGCTTCGTCCACTTGGAGACACCGGCGGCGGCGTGTGGCGCCATTGTTGTCCCCCCGTGTCCTGCTGCGCGGCCCGGGCTGCCGGCTGCAGGCCCCAGAGGGCTGGGTGGAGCGTGGGGCACTGTGCTGCTGGGTGGGCACCCGGCGGGGTGTGGGGAGGGTGCCCGGTGCCGACAGCTGATGCGTTGGGTTTCGGCTTTTGTCGGTGGTCGCTCCGTTTCTGTCGCCTGACACGGCTCTCCCTTCTGCCCTGCAGGTTACCTTGCAGCGTCCCGGCGTTTGCAGGGACCGGCCCGTGTTGCCACCAGCACCTGGGCCCCCCTTGGGCCCTGTGCAGCCTCGCTCACCAGTACCGGATGCTCCACTTGGTAAGAGGAAAGCGTCCATTCCTCTGTTTGTTCCTTGCGTCACTGCAGGAGAAGGGCAGATCGCTCTCCAGGTCCCTCCCAGGGCATGGGCCACCCTGACTGGGCTGTCGGCCGTGCTCCCCTGGTCCCTTAGCGGACGCAATTGATGGACCGCGTCTTCCCCTCCCCCATCCTGCCCTGGGGAGGAGGTGTCTCTTGTAGAGTGGTAAGGAGTAAGAGGCCTGTGACAGAAGGCAGGCGTGTCAGTTCTGCACACGGGGCTTCAACAGGGAGCACGTTCCGGGCTCCCCGAAGGAGAAGCCCACCCCTGCCATTGTCTGCAGCGTGTGGAGCCCTGACCTTCCACGGCCGTTGATCGGCTATGGAAGAGACACCTGAACCCGTGGCCTGTGGTGTCTCCCTCAGGGTCACGAGACCCGTCTCCCACTCGGTCTGATGCGGGGACGAGTGGGATACGGGGAAGGAAGGCTCACCAGGTTTTGTGTGGCTTCAGCAAAGTCTTCGCAGGCGAGCCTAATCCTCCATCCCTTCTGTGGTTTTCAGCCCACGTAGGACCTGGCCCGGCCCCGGCATTGGCCGGCAGCTCCCGCCCGCCTGCGGCGGCCCCGGAGGCCCAGGTAAGTGGGGTGGCCGTGCTCCGTTGGACGTCGTCCTGGGAAAGGTGAGCTTCCTGTTTTCCCGGAAGCCATTCCCGCCCTCATCTCCAGACTGTGTGTCCTGGGACGGGTCTGGCATGTCGTTCGCTTTCAAATTCAGTCTCCCCAGGGGCCAGTGGGCTGCTTGTCCCTGGAGCCCGTCACCTTGGCCGGTGCCTGCAGAAGCCATGAGGGAGTGCTCAGAAGCCGAGGACCGCAGACTTTGGCTGTGGGTTTGTCGAGATAGCGTGCGGAGGGTGAGCCCTCGCTCCACACTGGCTTCTCCTGGCTGTGCTGACTCCTTCCTGCCGACCTGCACCTGGGGTTGCTCCTGGGTCACTGAGGCAGAGTCCTGTGTCGTCCCTCGTTTGACTTGTTTCCTTGCTGAGGCCAGGTGATTCTCCTGTTTAGCATGCCCATTGAAATGCTCGTAACTGAGAAAGGGGCAAAGCCCTCCCTCCAGCTTTGTCCTGTGTGCTTTGTGCAGCTTTGAGTCTACCTGTTTGGTGTGGGGTAAATGTCAGAACCCGTGACCGTCTGTTCTCGGGACGGAGATGTGCCTGGCCCGCTGCGTCCAGTTGTACTCTGGGTAGATGTTGCTTTCGTCGTAAGAAATAGAGGCTTGAAGGGAAAGAGCCCGCAGTGAAGAGGCCTACTTCCCTGCAGGGGAATTGCGACGCGCAGCAGCGTCCTCCCGTCGTGCTCCCCACCCCTGCGCCGGGTCGGGCCTGCCCCGGAAGCTGCCAGAGCTGCTCCTGTGCGTCAGCATGACACGTCGCGGGAGTTTGCGCACGGGCCTGTAGGGTCCTTTTGGTGTCAGTTGTGGGATCCAGACATCCCACTTGAGTTTGCCGAAGGACACAAGTAGTGCGCGCTTCGTAGCGCACTGAAAACCCAGACGTCCCTGAGGATAGCGGTGATTGTAGCGGAGCCTGACTACCTCCTGTGGGCAGCGTTGTCCCCTCAGGAGCACTTGGGCAGCTCCCCCGCAGGACTCCGGGGTGCCCAGCTCCCCAGTGCACGTTGCGCCCAGGGGAAGCCCCTGCCGGTCGGAGGAGATTACTTGGTTTGGGGGGAAGGAGAGGGCCAGGCAGGGTCCTGGAGGCAGAGCGGTGACCCAGGTGCGGCTCTGATTGCACGTGTGGAGGACGAGCTTTTCACGTCCGTCCCTTCTGCGTGTTCCTGGTCCGCGCCGGGCCAGCTCCCGTGGAGCTGGGGTGGTGGCGAGGAGGGCTGTCCTGCCCAAAGGGGCTGCCTGTTGTGAAGGCGCTGCTTTTGTCAGAGTGCTGGAAGCTCTGTGTGCATCCTCGCAGGCAGGACCCTTGGCTTCGTCCACTTGGAGACACCGGCGGCGGCGTGTGGCGCCATTGTTGTCCCCCCGTGTCCTGCTGCGCGGCCCGGGCTGCCGGCTGCAGGCCCCAGAGGGCTGGGTGGAGCGTGGGGCACTGTGCTGCTGGGTGGGCACCCGGCGGGGTGTGGGGAGGGTGCCCGGTGCCGACAGCTGATGCGTTGGGTTTCGGCTTTTGTCGGTGGTCGCTCCGTTTCTGTCGCCTGACACGGCTCTCCCTTCTGCCCTGCAGGTTACCTTGCAGCGTCCCGGCGTTTGCAGGGACCGGCCCGTGTTGCCACCAGCACCTGGGCCCCCCTTGGGCCCTGTGCAGCCTCGCTCACCAGTACCGGATGCTCCACTTGGTAAGAGGAAAGCGTCCATTCCTCTGTTTGTTCCTTGCGTCACTGCAGGAGAAGGGCAGATCGCTCTCCAGGTCCCTCCCAGGGCATGGGCCACCCTGACTGGGCTGTCGGCCGTGCTCCCCTGGTCCCTTAGCGGACGCAATTGATGGACCGCGTCTTCCCCTCCCCCATCCTGCCCTGGGGAGGAGGTGTCTCTTGTAGAGTGGTAAGGAGTAAGAGGCCTGTGACAGAAGGCAGGCGTGTCAGTTCTGCACACGGGGCTTCAACAGGGAGCACGTTCCGGGCTCCCCGAAGGAGAAGCCCACCCCTGCCATTGTCTGCAGCGTGTGGAGCCCTGACCTTCCACGGCCGTTGATCGGCTATGGAAGAGACACCTGAACCCGTGGCCTGTGGTGTCTCCCTCAGGGTCACGAGACCCGTCTCCCACTCGGTCTGATGCGGGGACGAGTGGGATACGGGGAAGGAAGGCTCACCAGGTTTTGTGTGGCTTCAGCAAAGTCTTCGCAGGCGAGCCTAATCCTCCATCCCTTCTGTGGTTTTCAGCCCACGTAGGACCTGGCCCGGCCCCGGCATTGGCCGGCAGCTCCCGCCCGCCTGCGGCGGCCCCGGAGGCCCAGGTAAGTGGGGTGGCCGTGCTCCGTTGGACGTCGTCCTGGGAAAGGTGAGCTTCCTGTTTTCCCGGAAGCCATTCCCGCCCTCATCTCCAGACTGTGTGTCCTGGGACGGGTCTGGCATGTCGTTCGCTTTCAAATTCAGTCTCCCCAGGGGCCAGTGGGCTGCTTGTCCCTGGAGCCCGTCACCTTGGCCGGTGCCTGCAGAAGCCATGAGGGAGTGCTCAGAAGCCGAGGACCGCAGACTTTGGCTGTGGGTTTGTCGAGATAGCGTGCGGAGGGTGAGCCCTCGCTCCACACTGGCTTCTCCTGGCTCTGCTGACTCCTTCCTGCCGACCTGCACCTGGGGTTGCTCCTGGGTCACTGAGGCAGAGTCCTGTGTCGTCCCTCGTTTGACTTGTTTCCTTGCTGAGGCCAGGTGATTCTCCTGTTTAGCATGCCTATTGAAATGCTCGTAACTGAGAAAGGGGCAAAGCCCTCCCTCCAGCTTTGTCCTGTGTGCTTTGTGCAGCTTTGAGTCTACCTGTTTGGTGTGGGGTAAATGTCAGAACCCGTGACCGTCTGTTCTCGGGACGGAGATGTGCCTGGCCCGCTGCGTCCAGTTGTACTCTGGGTAGATGTTGCTTTCGTCGTAAGAAATAGAGGCTTGAAGGGAAAGAGCCCGCAGTGAAGAGGCCTACTTCCCTGCAGGGGAATTGCGACGCGCAGCAGCGTCCTCCCGTCGTGCTCCCCACCCCTGCGCCGGGTCGGGCCTGCCCCGGAAGCTGCCAGAGCTGCTCCTGTGCGTCAGCATGACACGTCGCGGGAGTTTGCGCACGGGCCTGTAGGGTCCTTTTGGTGTCAGTTGTGGGATCCAGACATCCCACTTGAGTTTGCCGAAGGACACAAGTAGTGCGCGCTTCGTAGCGCACTGAAAACCCAGACGTCCCTGAGGATAGCGGTGATTGTAGCGGAGCCTGACTACCTCCTGTGGGCAGCGTTGTCCCCTCAGGAGCACTTGGGCAGCTCCCCCGCAGGACTCCGGGGTGCCCAGCTCCCCAGTGCACGTTGCACCCAGGGGAAGCCCCTGCCGGTCGGAGGAGATTACTTGGTTTGGGGGGAAGGAGAGGGCCAGGCAGGGTCCTGGAGGCAGAGCGGTGACCCAGGTGCGGCTCTGATTGCACGTGTGGAGGACGAGCTTTTCACGTCCGTCCCTTCTGCGTGTTCCTGGTCCGCGCCGGGCCAGCTCCCGTGGAGCTGGGGTGGTGGCGAGGAGGGCTGTCCTGCCCAAAGGGGCTGCCTGTTGGGAAGGCGCTGCTTTTGTCAGAGTGCTGGAAGCTCTGTGTGCATCCTCGCAGGCAGGACCCTTGGCTTCGTCCACTTGGAGACACCGGCGGCGGCGTGTGGCGCCATTGTTGTCCCCCCGTGTCCTGCTGCGCGGCCCGGGCTGCCGGCTGCAGGCCCCAGAGGGCTGGGTGGAGCGTGGGGCACTGTGCTGCTGGGTGGGCACCCGGCGGGGTGTGGGGAGGGTGCCCGGTGCCGACAGCTGATGCGTTGGGTTTCGGCTTTTGTCGGTGGTCGCTCCGTTTCTGTCGCCTGACACGGCTCTCCCTTCTGCCCTGCAGGTTACCTTGCAGCGTCCCGGCGTTTGCAGGGACCGGCCCGTGTTGCCACCAGCACCTGGGCCCCCCTTGGGCCCTGTGCAGCCTCGCTCACCAGTACCGGATGCTCCACTTGGTAAGAGGAAAGCGTCCATTCCTCTGTTTGTTCCTTGCGTCACTGCAGGAGAAGGGCAGATCGCTCTCCAGGTCCCTCCCAGGGCATGGGCCACCCTGACTGGGCTGTCGGCCGTGCTCCCCTGGTCCCTTAGCGGACGCAATTGATGGACCGCGTCTTCCCCTCCCCCATCCTGCCCTGGGGAGGAGGTGTCTCTTGTAGAGTGGTAAGGAGTAAGAGGCCTGTGACAGAAGGCAGGCGTGTCAGTTCTGCACACGGGGCTTCAACAGGGAGCACGTTCCGGGCTCCCCGAAGGAGAAGCCCACCCCTGCCATTGTCTGCAGCGTGTGGAGCCCTGACCTTCCACGGCCGTTGATCGGCTATGGAAGAGACACCTGAACCCGTGGCCTGTGGTGTCTCCCTCAGGGTCACGAGACCCGTCTCCCACTCGGTCTGATGCGGGGACGAGTGGGATACGGGGAAGGAAGGCTCACCAGGTTTTGTGTGGCTTCAGCAAAGTCTTCGCAGGCGAGCCTAATCCTCCATCCCTTCTGTGGTTTTCAGCCCACGTAGGACCTGGCCCGGCCCCGGCATTGGCCGGCAGCTCCCGCCCGCCTGCGGCGGCCCCGGAGGCCCAGGTAAGTGGGGTGGCCGTGCTCCGTTGGACGTCGTCCTGGGAAAGGTGAGCTTCCTGTTTTCCCGGAAGCCATTCCCGCCCTCATCTCCAGACTGTGTGTCCTGGGACGGGTCTGGCATGTCGTTCGCTTTCCAATTCAGTCTCCCCAGGGGCCAGTGGGCTGCTTGTCCCTGGAGCCCGTCACCTTGGCCGGTGCCTGCAGAAGCCATGAGGGAGTGCTCAGAAGCCGAGGACCGCAGACTTTGGCTGTGGGTTTGTCGAGATAGCGTGCGGAGGGTGAGCCCTCGCTCCACACTGGCTTCTCCTGGCTGTGCTGACTCCTTCCTGCCGACCTGCACCTGGGGTTGCTCCTGGGTCACTGAGGCAGAGTCCTGTGTCGTCCCTCGTTTGACTTGTTTCCTTGCTGAGGCCAGGTGATTCTCCTGTTTAGCATGCCCATTGAAATGCTCGTAACTGAGAAAGGGGCAAAGCCCTCCCTCCAGCTTTGTCCTGTGTGCTTTGTGCAGCTTTGAGTCTACCTGTTTGGTGTGGGGTAAATGTCAGAACCCGTGACCGTCTGTTCTCGGGACGGAGATGTGCCTGGCCCGCTGCGTCCAGTTGTACTCTGGGTAGATGTTGCTTTCGTCGTAAGAAATAGAGGCTTGAAGGGAAAGAGCCCGCAGTGAAGAGGCCTACTTCCCTGCAGGGGAATTGCGACGCGCAGCAGCGTCCTCCCGTCGTGCTCCCCACCCCTGCGCCGGGTCGGGCCTGCCCCGGAAGCTGCCAGAGCTGCTCCTGTGCGTCAGCATGACACGTCGCGGGATTTTGTGCACGGGCCTGTAGGGTCCTTTTGGTGTCAGTTGTGGGATCCAGACATCCCACTTGAGTTTGCCGAAGGACACAAGTAGTGCGCGCTTCGTAGCGCACTGAAAACCCAGACGTCCCTGAGGATAGCGGTGATTGTAGCGGAGCCTGACTACCTCCTGTGGGCAGCGTTGTCCCCTCAGGAGCACTTGGGCAGCTCCCCCGCAGGACTCCGGGGTGCCCAGCTCCCCAGTGCACGTTGCGCCCAGGGGAAGCCCCTGCCGGTCGGAGGAGATTACTTGGTTTGGGGGGAAGGAGAGGGCCAGGCAGGGTCCTGGAGGCAGAGCGGTGACCCAGGTGCGGCTCTGATTGCACGTGTGGAGGACGAGCTTTTCACGTCCGTCCCTTCTGCGTGTTCCTGGTCCGCGCCGGGCCAGCTCCCGTGGAGCTGGGGTGGTGGCGAGGAGGGCTGTCCTGCCCAAATGGGCTGCCTGTTGGGAAGGCGCTGCTTTTGTCAGAGTGCTGGAAGCTCTGTGTGCATCCTCGCAGGCAGGACCCTTGGCTTCGTCCACTTGGAGACACCGGCGGCGGCGTGTGGCGCCATTGTTGTCCCCCCGTGTCCTGCTGCGCGGCCCGGGCTGCCGGCTGCAGGCCCCAGAGGGCTGGGTGGAGCGTGGGGCACTGTGCTGCTGGGTGGGCACCCGGCGGGGTGTGGGGAGGGTGCCCGGTGCCGACAGCTGATGCGTTGGGTTTCGGCTTTTGTCGGTGGTCGCTCCGTTTCTGTCGCCTGACACGGCTCTCCCTTCTGCCCTGCAGGTTACCTTGCAGCGTCCCGGCGTTTGCAGGGACCGGCCCGTGTTGCCACCAGCACCTGGGCCCCCCTTGGGCCCTGTGCAGCCTCGCTCACCAGTACCGGATGCTCCACTTGGTAAGAGGAAAGCGTCCATTCCTCTGTTTGTTCCTTGCGTCACTGCAGGAGAAGGGCAGATCGCTCTCCAGGTCCCTCCCAGGGCATGGGCCACCCTGACTGGGCTGTCGGCCGTGCTCCCCTGGTCCCTTAGCGGACGCAATTGATGGACCGCGTCTTCCCCTCCCCCATCCTGCCCTGGGGAGGAGGTGTCTCTTGTAGAGTGGTAAGGAGTAAGAGGCCTGTGACAGAAGGCAGGCGTGTCAGTTCTGCACACGGGGCTTCAACAGGGAGCACGTTCCGGGCTCCCCGAAGGAGAAGCCCACCCCTGCCATTGTCTGCAGCGTGTGGAGCCCTGAACTTCCACGGCCGTTGATCGGCTATGGAAGAGACACCTGAACCCGTGGCCTGTGGTGTCTCCCTCAGGGTCACGAGACCCGTCTCCCACTCGGTCTGATGCGGGGACGAGTGGGATACGGGGAAGGAAGGCTCACCAGGTTTTGTGTGGCTTCAGCAAAGTCTTCGCAGGCGAGCCTAATCCTCCATCCCTTCTGTGGTTTTCAGCCCACGTAGGACCTGGCCCGGCCCCGGCATTGGCCGGCAGCTCCCGCCCGCCTGCGGCGGCCCCGGAGGCCCAGGTAAGTGGGGTGGCCGTGCTCCGTTGGACGTCGTCCTGGGAAAGGTGAGCTTCCTGTTTTCCCGGAAGCCTTTCCCGCCCTCATCTCCAGACTGTGTGTCCTGTGACGGGTCTGGCATGTCGTTCGCTTTCAAATTCAGTCTCCCCAGGGGCCAGTGGGCTGCTTGTCCCTGGAGCCCGTCACCTTGGCCGGTGCCTGCAGAAGCCATGAGGGAGTGCTCAGAAGCCGAGGACCGCAGACTTTGGCTGTGGGTTTGTCGAGATAGCGTGCGGAGGGTGAGCCCTCGCTCCACACTGGCTTCTCCTGGCTCTGCTGACTCCTTCCTGCCGACCTGCACCTGGGGTTGCTCCTGGGTCACTGAGGCAGAGTCCTGTGTCGTCCCTCGTTTGACTTGTTTCCTTGCTGAGGCCAGGTGATTCTCCTGTTTAGCATGCCCATTGAAATGCTCGTAACTGAGAAAGGGGCAAAGCCCTCCCTCCAGCTTTGTCCTGTGTGCTTTGTGCAGCTTTGAGTCTACCTGTTTGGTGTGGGGTAAATGTCAGAACCCGTGACCGTCTGTTCTCGGGACGGAGATGTGCCTGGCCCGCTGCGTCCAGTTGTACTCTGGGTAGATGTTGCTTTCGTCGTAAGAAATAGAGGCTTGAAGGGAAAGAGCCCGCAGTGAAGAGGCCTACTTCCCTGCAGGGGAATTGCGACGCGCAGCAGCGTCCTCCCGTCGTGCTCCCCACACCTGCGCCGGGTCGGGCCTGCCCCGGAAGCTGCCAGAGCTGCTCCTGTGCGTCAGCATGACACGTCGCGGGATTTTGTGCACGGGCCTGTAGGGTCCTTTTGGTGTCAGTTGTGGGATCCAGACATCCCACTTGAGTTTGCCGAAGGACACAAGTAGTGCGCGCTTCGTAGCGCACTGAAAACCCAGACGTCCCTGAGGATAGCGGTGATTGTAGCGGAGCCTGACTACCTCCTGTGGGCAGCGTTGTCCCCTCAGGAGCACTTGGGCAGCTCCCCCGCAGGACTCCGGGGTGCCCAGCTCCCCAGTGCACGTTGCGCCCAGGGGAAGCCCCTGCCGGTCGGAGGAGATTACTTGGTTTGGGGGGAAGGAGAGGGCCAGGCAGGGTCCTGGAGGCAGAGCGGTGACCCAGGTGCGGCTCTGATTGCACGTGTGGAGGACGAGCTTTTCACGTCCGTCCCTTCTGCGTGTTCCTGGTCCGCGCCGGGCCAGCTCCCGTGGAGCTGGGGTGGTGGCGAGGAGGGCTGTCCTGCCCAAAGGGGCTGCCTGTTGGGAAGGCGCTGCTTTTGTCAGAGTGCTGGAAGCTCTGTGTGCATCCTCGCAGGCAGGACCCTTGGCTTCGTCCACTTGGAGACACCGGCGGCGGCGTGTGGCGCCATTGTTGTCCCCCCGTGTCCTGCTGCGCGGCCCGGGCTGCCGGCTGCAGGCCCCAGAGGGCTGGGTGGAGCGTGGGGCACTGTGCTGCTGGGTGGGCACCCGGCGGGGTGTGGGGAGGGTGCCCGGTGCCGACAGCTGATGCGTTGGGTTTCGGCTTTTGTCGGTGGTCGCTCCGTTTCTGTCGCCTGACACGGCTCTCCCTTCTGCCCTGCAGGTTACCTTGCAGCGTCCCGGCGTTTGCAGGGACCGGCCCGTGTTGCCACCAGCACCTGGGCCCCCCTTGGGCCCTGTGCAGCCTCGCTCACCAGTACCGGATGCTCCACTTGGTAAGAGGAAAGCGTCCATTCCTCTGTTTGTTCCTTGCGTCACTGCAGGAGAAGGGCAGATCGCTCTCCAGGTCCCTCCCAGGGCATGGGCCACCCTGACTGGGCTGTCGGCCGTGCTCCCCTGGTCCCTTAGCGGACGCAATTGATGGACCGCGTCTTCCCCTCCCCCATCCTGCCCTGGGGAGGAGGTGTCTCTTGTAGAGTGGTAAGGAGTAAGAGGCCTGTGACAGAAGGCAGGCGTGTCAGTTCTGCACACGGGGCTTCAACAGGGAGCACGTTCCGGGCTCCCCGAAGGAGAAGCCCACCCCTGCCATTGTCTGCAGCGTGTGGAGCCCTGACCTTCCACGGCCGTTGATCGGCTATGGAAGAGACACCTGAACCCGTGGCCTGTGGTGTCTCCCTCAGGGTCACGAGACCCGTCTCCCACTCGGTCTGATGCGGGGACGAGTGGGATACGGGGAAGGAAGGCTCACCAGGTTTTGTGTGGCTTCAGCAAAGTCTTCGCAGGCGAGCCTAATCCTCCATCCCTTCTGTGGTTTTCAGCCCACGTAGGACCTGGCCCGGCCCCGGCATTGGCCGGCAGCTCCCGCCCGCCTGCGGCGGCCCCGGAGGCCCAGGTAAGTGGGGTGGCCGTGCTCCGTTGGACGTCGTCCTGGGAAAGGTGAGCTTCCTGTTTTCCCGGAAGCCATTCCCGCCCTCATCTCCAGACTGTGTGTCCTGGGACGGGTCTGGCATGTCGTTCGCTTTCAAATTCAGTCTCCCCAGGGGCCAGTGGGCTGCTTGTCCCTGGAGCCCGTCACCTTGGCCGGTGCCTGCAGAAGCCATGAGGGAGTGCTCAGAAGCCGAGGACCGCAGACTTTGGCTGTGGGTTTGTCGAGATAGCGTGCGGAGGGTGAGCCCTCGCTCCACACTGGCTTCTCCTGGCTGTGCTGACTCCTTCCTGCCGACCTGCACCTGGGGTTTCTCCTGGGTCACTGAGGCAGAGTCCTGTGTCGTCCCTCGTTTGACTTGTTTCCTTGCTGAGGCCAGGTGATTCTCCTGTTTAGCATGCCCATTGAAATGCTCGTAACTGAGAAAGGGGCAAAGCCCTCCCTCCAGCTTTGTCCTGTGTGCTTTGTGCAGCTTTGAGTCTACCTGTTTGGTGTGGGGTAAATGTCAGAACCCGTGACCGTCTGTTCTCGGGACGGAGATGTGCCTGGCCCGCTGCGTCCAGTTGTACTCTGGGTAGATGTTGCTTTCGTCGTAAGAAATAGAGGCTTGAAGGGAAAGAGCCCGCAGTGAAGAGGCCTACTTCCCTGCAGGGGAATTGCGACGCGCAGCAGCGTCCTCCCGTCGTGCTCCCCACCCCTGCGCCGGGTCGGGCCTGCCCCGGAAGCTGCCAGAGCTGCTCCTGTGCGTCAGCATGACACGTCGCGGGAGTTTGCGCACGGGCCTGTAGGGTCCTTTTGGTGTCAGTTGTGGGATCCAGACATCCCACTTGAGTTTGCCGAAGGACACAAGTAGTGCGCGCTTCGTAGCGCACTGAAAACCCAGACGTCCCTGAGGATAGCGGTGATTGTAGCGGAGCCTGACTACCTCCTGTGGGCAGCGTTGTCCCCTCAGGAGCACTTGGGCAGCTCCCCCGCAGGACTCCGGGGTGCCCAGCTCCCCAGTGCACGTTGCGCCCAGGGGAAGCCCCTGCCGGTCGGAGGAGATTACTTGGTTTGGGGGGAAGGAGAGGGCCAGGCAGGGTCCTGGAGGCAGAGCGGTGACCCAGGTGCGGCTCTGATTGCACGTGTGGAGGACGAGCTTTTCACGTCCGTCCCTTCTGCGTGTTCCTGGTCCGCGCCGGGCCAGCTCCCGTGGAGCTGGGGTGGTGGCGAGGAGGGCTGTCCTGCCCAAATGGGCTGCCTGTTGGGAAGGCGCTGCTTTTGTCAGAGTGCTGGAAGCTCTGTGTGCATCCTCGCAGGCAGGACCCTTGGCTTCGTCCACTTGGAGACACCGGCGGCGGCGTGTGGCGCCATTGTTGTCCCCCCGTCTCCTGCTGCGCGGCCCGGGCTGCCGGCTGCAGGCCCCAGAGGGCTGGGTGGAGCGTGGGGCACTGTGCTGCTGGGTGGGCACCCGGCGGGGTGTGGGGAGGGTGCCCGGTGCCGACAGCTGATGCGTTGGGTTTCGGCTTTTGTCGGTGGTCGCTCCGTTTCTGTCGCCTGACACGGCTCTCCCTTCTGCCCTGCAGGTTACCTTGCAGCGTCCCGGCGTTTGCAGGGACCGGCCCGTGTTGCCACCAGCACCTGGGCCCCCCTTGGGCCCTGTGCAGCCTCGCTCACCAGTACCGGATGCTCCACTTGGTAAGAGGAAAGCGTCCATTCCTCTGTTTGTTCCTTGCGTCACTGCAGGAGAAGGGCAGATCGCTCTCCAGGTCCCTCCCAGGGCATGGGCCACCCTGACTGGGCTGTCGGCCGTGCTCCCCTGGTCCCTTAGCGGACGCAATTGATGGACCGCGTCTTCCCCTCCCCCATCCTGCCCTGGGGAGGAGGTGTCTCTTGTAGAGTGGTAAGGAGTAAGAGGCCTGTGACAGAAGGCAGGCGTGTCAGTTCTGCACACGGGGCTTCAACAGGGAGCACGTTCCGGGCTCCCCGAAGGAGAAGCCCACCCCTGCCATTGTCTGCAGCGTGTGGAGCCCTGACCTTCCACGGCCGTTGATCGGCTATGGAAGAGACACCTGAACCCGTGGCCTGTGGTGTCTCCCTCAGGGTCACGAGACCCGTCTCCCACTCGGTCTGATGCGGGGACGAGTGGGATACGGGGAAGGAAGGCTCACCAGGTTTTGTGTGGCTTCAGCAAAGTCTTCGCAGGCGAGCCTAATCCTCCATCCCTTCTGTGGTTTTCAGCCCACGTAGGACCTGGCCCGGCCCCGGCATTGGCCGGCAGCTCCCGCCCGCCTGCGGCGGCCCCGGAGGCCCAGGTAAGTGGGGTGGCCGTGCTCCGTTGGACGTCGTCCTGGGAAAGGTGAGCTTCCTGTTTTCCCGGAAGCCTTTCCCGCCCTCATCTCCAGACTGTGTGTCCTGTGACGGGTCTGGCATGTCGTTCGCTTTCAAATTCAGTCTCCCCAGGGGCCAGTGGGCTGCTTGTCCCTGGAGCCCGTCACCTTGGCCGGTGCCTGCAGAAGCCATGAGGGAGTGCTCAGAAGCCGAGGACCGCAGACTTTGGCTGTGGGTTTGTCGAGATAGCGTGCGGAGGGTGAGCCCTCGCTCCACACTGGCTTCTCCTGGCTCTGCTGACTCCTTCCTGCCGACCTGCACCTGGGGTTGCTCCTGGGTCACTGAGGCAGAGTCCTGTGTCGTCCCTCGTTTGACTTGTTTCCTTGCTGAGGCCAGGTGATTCTCCTGTTTAGCATGCCCATTGAAATGCTCGTAACTGAGAAAGGGGCAAAGCCCTCCCTCCAGCTTTGTCCTGTGTGCTTTGTGCAGCTTTGAGTCTACCTGTTTGGTGTGGGGTAAATGTCAGAACCCGTGACCGTCTGTTCTCGGGACGGAGATGTGCCTGGCCCGCTGCGTCCAGTTGTACTCTGGGTAGATGTTGCTTTCGTCGTAAGAAATAGAGGCTTGAAGGGAAAGAGCCCGCAGTGAAGAGGCCTACTTCCCTGCAGGGGAATTGCGACGCGCAGCAGCGTCCTCCCGTCGTGCTCCCCACCCCTGCGCCGGGTCGGGCCTGCCCCGGAAGCTGCCAGAGCTGCTCCTGTGCGTCAGCATGACACGTCGCGGGATTTTGTGCACGGGCCTGTAGGGTCCTTTTGGTGTCAGTTGTGGGATCCAGACATCCCACTTGAGTTTGCCGAAGGACACAAGTAGTGCGCGCTTCGTAGCGCACTGAAAACCCAGACGTCCCTGAGGATAGCGGTGATTGTAGCGGAGCCTGACTACCTCCTGTGGGCAGCGTTGTCCCCTCAGGAGCACTTGGGCAGCTCCCCCGCAGGACTCCGGGGTGCCCAGCTCCCCAGTGCACGTTGCGCCCAGGGGAAGCCCCTGCCGGTCGGAGGAGATTACTTGGTTTGGGGGGAAGGAGAGGGCCAGGCAGGGTCCTGGAGGCAGAGCGGTGACCCAGGTGCGGCTCTGATTGCACGTGTGGAGGACGAGCTTTTCACGTCCGTCCCTTCTGCGTGTTCCTGGTCCGCGCCGGGCCAGCTCCCGTGGAGCTGGGGTGGTGGCGAGGAGGGCTGTCCTGCCCAAAGGGGCTGCCTGTTGGGAAGGCGCTGCTTTTGTCAGAGTGCTGGAAGCTCTGTGTGCATCCTCGCAGGCAGGACCCTTGGCTTCGTCCACTTGGAGACACCGGCGGCGGCGTGTGGCGCCATTGTTGTCCCCCCGTGTCCTGCTGCGCGGCCCGGGCTGCCGGCTGCAGGCCCCAGAGGGCTGGGTGGAGCGTGGGGCACTGTGCTGCTGGGTGGGCACCCGGCGGGGTGTGGGGAGGGTGCCCGGTGCCGACAGCTGATGCGTTGGGTTTCGGCTTTTGTCGGTGGTCGCTCCGTTTCTGTCGCCTGACACGGCTCTCCCTTCTGCCCTGCAGGTTACCTTGCAGCGTCCCGGCGTTTGCAGGGACCGGCCCGTGTTGCCACCAGCACCTGGGCCCCCCTTGGGCCCTGTGCAGCCTCGCTCACCAGTACCGGATGCTCCACTTGGTAAGAGGAAAGCGTCCATTCCTCTGTTTGTTCCTTGCGTCACTGCAGGAGAAGGGCAGATCGCTCTCCAGGTCCCTCCCAGGGCATGGGCCACCCTGACTGGGCTGTCGGCCGTGCTCCCCTGGTCCCTTAGCGGACGCAATTGATGGACCGCGTCTTCCCCTCCCCCATCCTGCCCTGGGGAGGAGGTGTCTCTTGTAGAGTGGTAAGGAGTAAGAGGCCTGTGACAGAAGGCAGGCGTGTCAGTTCTGCACACGGGGCTTCAACAGGGAGCACGTTCCGGGCTCCCCGAAGGAGAAGCCCACCCCTGCCATTGTCTGCAGCGTGTGGAGCCCTGACCTTCCACGGCCGTTGATCGGCTATGGAAGAGACACCTGAACCCGTGGCCTGTGGTGTCTCCCTCAGGGTCACGAGACCCGTCTCCCACTCGGTCTGATGCGGGGACGAGTGGGATACGGGGAAGGAAGGCTCACCAGGTTTTGTGTGGCTTCAGCAAAGTCTTCGCAGGCGAGCCTAATCCTCCATCCCTTCTGTGGTTTTCAGCCCACGTAGGACCTGGCCCGGCCCCGGCATTGGCCGGCAGCTCCCGCCCGCCTGCGGCGGCCCCGGAGGCCCAGGTAAGTGGGGTGGCCGTGCTCCGTTGGACGTCGTCCTGGGAAAGGTGAGCTTCCTGTTTTCCCGGAAGCCTTTCCCGCCCTCATCTCCAGACTGTGTGTCCTGTGACGGGTCTGGCATGTCGTTCGCCTTCAAATTCAGTCTCCCCAGGGGCCAGTGGGCTGCTTGTCCCTGGAGCCCGTCACCTTGGCCGGTGCCTGCAGAAGCCATGAGGGAGTGCTCAGAAGCCGAGGACCGCAGACTTTGGCTGTGGGTTTGTCGAGATAGCGTGCGGAGGGTGAGCCCTCGCTCCACACTGGCTTCTCCTGGCTCTGCTGACTCCTTCCTGCCGACCTGCACCTGGGGTTGCTCCTGGGTCACTGAGGCAGAGTCCTGTGTCGTCCCTCGTTTGACTTGTTTCCTTGCTGAGGCCAGGTGATTCTCCTGTTTAGCATGCCCATTGAAATGCTCGTAACTGAGAAAGGGGCAAAGCCCTCCCTCCAGCTTTGTCCTGTGTGCTTTGTGCAGCTTTGAGTCTACCTGTTTGGTGTGGGGTAAATGTCAGAACCCGTGACCGTCTGTTCTAGGGACGGAGATGTGCCTGGCCCGCTGCGTCCAGTTGTACTCTGGGTAGATGTTGCTTTCGTCGTAAGAAATAGAGGCTTGAAGGGAAAGAGCCCGCAGTGAAGAGGCCTACTTCCCTGCAGGGGAATTGCGATGCGCAGCAGCGTCCTCCCGTCGTGCTCCCCACCCCTGCGCCGGGTCGGGCCTGCCCCGGAAGCTGCCAGAGCTGCTCCTGTGCGTCAGCATGACACGTCGCGGGATTTTGCGCACGGGCCTGTAGGGTCCTTTTGGTGTCAGTTGTGGGATCCAGACATCCCACTTGAGTTTGCCGAAGGACACAAGTAGTGCGCGCTTCGTAGCGCACTGAAAACCCAGACGTCCCTGAGGATAGCGGTGATTGTAGCGGAGCCTGACTACCTCCTGTGGGCAGCGTTGTCCCCTCAGGAGCACTTGGGCAGCTCCCCCGCAGGACTCCGGGGTGCCCAGTTCCCCAGTGCACGTTGCGCCTAGGGGAAGCCCCTGCCGGTCGGAGGAGATTACTTGGTTTGGGGGGAAGGAGAGGGCCAGGCAGGGTCCTGGAGGCAGAGCAGTGACCCAGGTGCGGCTCTGATTGCACGTGTGGAGGACGAGCTTTTCACGTCCGTCCCTTCTGCGTGTTCCTGGTCCGCGCCGGGCCAGCTCCCGTAGAGCTGGGGTGGTGGCGAGGAGGGCTGTCCTGCCCAAAGGGGCTGCCTGTTGGGAAGGCGCTGCTTTTGTCAGAGTGCTGGAAGCTCTGTGTGCATCCTCGCAGGCAGGACCCTTGGCTTCGTCCACTTGGAGACACCGGCGGCGGCGTGTGGCGCCATTGTTGTCCCCCCGTGTCCTGCTGCGCGGCCCGGGCTGCCGGCTGCAGGCCCCAGAGGGCTGGGTGGAGCGTGGGGCACTGTGCTGCTGGGTGGGCACCCGGCGGGGTGTGGGGAGGGTGCCCGGTGCCGACAGCTGATGCGTTGGGTTTCGGCTTTTGTCGGTGGTCGCTCCGTTTCTGTCGCCTGACACGGCTCTCCCTTCTGCCCTGCAGGTTACCTTGCAGCGTCCCGGCGTTTGCAGGGACCGGCCCGTGTTGCCACCAGCACCTGGGCCCCCCTTGGGCCCTGTGCAGCCTCGCTCACCAGTACCGGATGCTCCACTTGGTAAGAGGAAAGCGTCCATTCCTCTGTTTGTTCCTTGCGTCACTGCAGGAGAAGGGCAGATCGCTCTCCAGGTCCCTCCCAGGGCATGGGCCACCCTGACTGGGCTGTCGGCCGTGCTCCCCTGGTCCCTTAGCGGACGCAATTGATGGACCGCGTCTTCCCCTCCCCCATCCTGCCCTGGGGAGGAGGTGTCTCTTGTAGAGTGGTAAGGAGTAAGAGGCCTGTGACAGAAGGCAGGCGTGTCAGTTCTGCACACGGGGCTTCAACAGGGAGCACGTTCCGGGCTCCCCGAAGGAGAAGCCCACCCCTGCCATTGTCTGCAGCGTGTGGAGCCCTGACCTTCCACGGCCGTTGATCGGCTATGGAAGAGACACCTGAACCCGTGGCCTGTGGTGTCTCCCTCAGGGTCACGAGACCCATCTCCCACTCGGTCTGATGCGGGGACGAGTGGGATACGGGGAAGGAAGGCTCACCAGGTTTTGTGTGGCTTCAGCAAAGTCTTCGCAGGCGAGCCTAATCCTCCATCCCTTCTGTGGTTTTCAGCCCACGTAGGACCTGGCCCGGCCCCGGCATTGGCCGGCAGCTCCCGCCCGCCTGCGGCGGCCCCGGAGGCCCAGGTAAGTGGGGTGGCCGTGCTCCGTTGGACGTCGTCCTGGGAAAGGTGAGCTTCCTGTTTTCCCGGAAGCCATTCCCGCCCTCATCTCCAGACTGTGTGTCCTGGGACGGGTCTGGCATGTCGTTCGCTTTCAAATTCAGTCTCCCCAGGGGCCAGTGGGCTGCTTGTCCCTGGAGCCCGTCACCTTGGCCGGTGCCTGCAGAAGCCATGAGGGAGTGCTCAGAAGCCGAGGACCGCAGACTTTGGCTGTGGGTTTGTCGAGATAGCGTGCGGAGGGTGAGCCCTCGCTCCACACTGGCTTCTCCTGGCTGTGCTGACTCCTTCCTGCCGACCTGCACCTGGGGTTGCTCCTGGGTCACTGAGGCAGAGTCCTGTGTCGTCCCTCGTTTGACTTGTTTCCTTGCTGAGGCCAGGTGATTCTCCTGTTTAGCATGCCCATTGAAATGCTCGTAACTGAGAAAGGGGCAAAGCCCTCCCTCCAGCTTTGTCCTGTGTGCTTTGTGCAGCTTTGAGTCTACCTGTTTGGTGTGGGGTAAATGTCAGAACCCGTGACCGTCTGTTCTCGGGACGGAGATGTGCCTGGCCCGCTGCGTCCAGTTGTACTCTGGGTAGATGTTGCTTTCGTCGTAAGAAATAGAGGCTTGAAGGGAAAGAGCCCGCAGTGAAGAGGCCTACTTCCCTGCAGGGGAATTGCGACGCGCAGCAGCGTCCTCCCGTCGTGCTCCCCACCCCTGCGCCGGGTCGGGCCTGCCCCGGAAGCTGCCAGAGCTGCTCCTGTGCGTCAGCATGACACGTCGCGGGATTTTGCGCACGGGCCTGTAGGGTCCTTTTGGTGTCAGTTGTGGGATCCAGACATCCCACTTGAGTTTGCCGAAGGACACAAGTAGTGCGCGCTTCGTAGCGCACTGAAAACCCAGACGTCCCTGAGGATAGCGGTGATTGTAGCGGAGCCTGACTACCTCCTGTGGGCAGCGTTGTCCCCTCAGGAGCACTTGGGCAGCTCCCCCGCAGGACTCCGGGGTGCCCAGCTCCCCAGTGCACGTTGCGCCCAGGGGAAGCCCCTGCCGGTCGGAGGAGATTACTTGGTTTGGGGGGAAGGAGAGGGCCAGGCAGGGTCCTGGAGGCAGAGCGGTGACCCAGGTGCGGCTCTGATTGCACGTGTGGAGGACGAGCTTTTCACGTCCGTCCCTTCTGCGTGTTCCTGGTCCGCGCCGGGCCAGCTCCCGTGGAGCTGGGGTGGTGGCGAGGAGGGCTGTCCTGCCCAAAGGGGCTGCCTGTTGGGAAGGCGCTGCTTTTGTCAGAGTGCTGGAAGCTCTGTGTGCATCCTCGCAGGCAGGACCCTTGGCTTCGTCCACTTGGAGACACCGGCGGCGGCGTGTGGCGCCATTGTTGTCCCCCCGTGTCCTGCTGCGCGGCCCGGGCTGCCGGCTGCAGGCCCCAGAGGGCTGGGTGGAGCGTGGGGCACTGTGCTGCTGGGTGGGCACCCGGCGGGGTGTGGGGAGGGTGCCCGGTGCCGACAGCTGATGCGTTGGGTTTCGGCTTTTGTCGGTGGTCGCTCCGTTTCTGTCGCCTGACACGGCTCTCCCTTCTGCCCTGCAGGTTACCTTGCAGCGTCCCGGCGTTTGCAGGGACCGGCCCGTGTTGCCACCAGCACCTGGGCCCCCCTTGGGCCCTGTGCAGCCTCGCTCACCAGTACCGGATGCTCCACTTGGTAAGAGGAAAGCGTCCATTCCTCTGTTTGTTCCTTGCGTCACTGCAGGAGAAGGGCAGATCGCTCTCCAGGTCCCTCCCAGGGCATGGGCCACCCTGACTGGGCTGTCGGCCGTGCTCCCCTGGTCCCTTAGCGGACGCAATTGATGGACCGCGTCTTCCCCTCCCCCATCCTGCCCTGGGGAGGAGGTGTCTCTTGTAGAGTGGTAAGGAGTAAGAGGCCTGTGACAGAAGGCAGGCGTGTCAGTTCTGCACACGGGGCTTCAACAGGGAGCACGTTCCGGGCTCCCCGAAGGAGAAGCCCACCCCTGCCATTGTCTGCAGCGTGTGGAGCCCTGACCTTCCACGGCCGTTGATCGGCTATGGAAGAGACACCTGAACCCGTGGCCTGTGGTGTCTCCCTCAGGGTCACGAGACCCATCTCCCACTCGGTCTGATGCGGGGACGAGTGGGATACGGGGAAGGAAGGCTCACCAGGTTTTGTGTGGCTTCAGCAAAGTCTTCGCAGGCGAGCCTAATCCTCCATCCCTTCTGTGGTTTTCAGCCCACGTAGGACCTGGCCCGGCCCCGGCATTGGCCAGCAGCTCCCGCCCGCCTGCGGCGGCCCCGGAGGCCCAGGTAAGTGGGGTGGCCGTGCTCCGTTGGACGTCGTCCTGGGAAAGGTGAGCTTCCTGTTTTCCCGGAAGCCATTCCCGCCCTCATCTCCAGACTGTGTGTCCTGGGACGGGTCTGGCATGTCGTTCGCTTTCAAATTCAGTCTCCCCAGGGGCCAGTGGGCTGCTTGTCCCTGGAGCCCGTCACCTTGGCCGGTGCCTGCAGAAGCCATGAGGGAGTGCTCAGAAGCCGAGGACCGCAGACTTTGGCTGTGGGTTTGTCGAGATAGCGTGCGGAGGGTGAGCCCTCGCTCCACACTGGCTTCTCCTGGCTCTGCTGACTCCTTCCTGCCGACCTGCACCTGGGGTTGCTCCTGGGTCACTGAGGCAGAGTCCTGTGTCGTCCCTCGTTTGACTTGTTTCCTTGCTGAGGCCAGGTGATTCTCCTGTTTAGCATGCCCATTGAAATGCTCGTAACTGAGAAAGGGGCAAAGCCCTCCCTCCAGCTTTGTCCTGTGTGCTTTGTGCAGCTTTGAGTCTACCTGTTTGGTGTGGGGTAAATGTCAGAACCCGTGACCGTCTGTTCTCGGGACGGAGATGTGCCTGGCCCGCTGCGTCCAGTTGTACTCTGGGTAGATGTTGCTTTCGTCGTAAGAAATAGAGGCTTGAAGGGAAAGAGCCCGCAGTGAAGAGGCCTACTTCCCTGCAGGGGAATTGCGACGCGCAGCAGCGTCCTCCCGTCGTGCTCCCCACCCCTGCGCCGGGTCGGGCCTGCCCCGGAAGCTGCCAGAGCTGCTCCTGTGCGTCAGCATGACACGTCGCGGGATTTTGCGCACGGGCCTGTAGGGTCCTTTTGGTGTCAGTTGTGGGATCCAGACATCCCACTTGAGTTTGCCGAAGGACACAAGTAGTGCGCGCTTCGTAGCGCACTGAAAACCCAGACGTCCCTGAGGATAGCGGTGATTGTAGCGGAGCCTGACTACCTCCTGTGGGCAGCGTTGTCCCCTCAGGAGCACTTGGGCAGCTCCCCCGCAGGACTCCGGGGTGCCCAGCTCCCCAGTGCACGTTGCGCCCAGGGGAAGCCCCTGCCGGTCGGAGGAGATTACTTGGTTTGGGGGGAAGGAGAGGGCCAGGCAGGGTCCTGGAGGCAGAGCGGTGACCCAGGTGCGGCTCTGATTGCACGTGTGGAGGACGAGCTTTTCACGTCCGTCCCTTCTGCGTGTTCCTGGTCCACGCCGGGCCAGCTCCCGTGGAGCTGGGGTGGTGGCGAGGAGGGCTGTCCTGCCCAAAGGGGCTGCCTGTTGGGAAGGCGCTGCTTTTGTCAGAGTGCTGGAAGCTCTGTGTGCATCCTCGCAGGCAGGACCCTTGGCTTCGTCCACTTGGAGACACCGGCGTCGGCGTGTGGCGCCATTGTTGTCCCCCCGTGTCCTGCTGCGCGGCCCGGGCTGCCGGCTGCAGGCCCCAGAGGGCTGGGTGGAGCGTGGGGCACTGTGCTGCTGGGTGGGCACCCGGCGGGGTGTGGGGAGGGTGCCCGGTGCCGACAGCTGATGCGTTGGGTTTCGGCTTTTGTCGGTGGTCGCTCCGTTTCTGTCGCCTGACACGGCTCTCCCTTCTGACCTGCAGGTTACCTTGCAGCGTCCCGGCGTTTGCAGGGACCGGCCCGTGTTGCCACCAGCACCTGGGCCCCCCTTGGGCCCTGTGCAGCCTCGCTCACCAGTACCGGATGCTCCACTTGGTAAGAGGAAAGCGTCCATTCCTCTGTTTGTTCCTTGCGTCACTGCAGGAGAAGGGCAGATCGCTCTCCAGGTCCCTCCCAGGGCATGGGCCACCCTGACTGGGCTGTCGGCCGTGCTCCCCTGGTCCCTTAGCGGACGCAATTGATGGACCGCGTCTTCCCCTCCCCCATCCTGCCCTGGGGAGGAGGTGTCTCTTATAGAGTGGTAAAGAGTAAGAGGCCTGTGACAGAAGGCAGGCGTGTCAGTTCTGCACACGGGGCTTCAACAGGGAGCACGTTCCGGGCTTCCCGAAGGAGAAGCCCACCCCTGCCATTGTCTGCAGCGTGTGGAGCCCTGACCTTCCACGGCCGTTGATCGGCTATGGAAGAGACACCTGAACCCGTGGCCTGTGGTGTCTCCCTCAGGGTCACGAGACCCGTCTCCCACTCGGTCTGATGCGGGGACGAGTGGGATACGGGGAAGGAAGGCTCACCAGGTTTTGTGTGGCTTCAGCAAAGTCTTCGCAGGCGAGCCTAATCCTCCATCCCTTCTGTGGTTTTCAGCCCACGTAGGACCTGGCCCGGCCCCGGCATTGGCCGGCAGCTCCCGCCCGCCTGCGGCGGCCCCGGAGGCCCAGGTAAGTGGGGTGGCCGTGCTCCGTTGGACGTCGTCCTGGGAAAGGTGAGCTTCCTGTTTTCCCGGAAGCCATTCCCGCCCTCATCTCCAGACTGTGTGTCCTGGGACGGGTCTGGCATGTCGTTCGCTTTCAAATTCAGTCTCCCCAGGGGCCAGTGGGCTGCTTGTCCCTGGAGCCCGTCACCTTGGCCGGTGCCTGCAGAAGCCATGAGGGAGTGCTCAGAAGCCGAGGACCGCAGACTTTGGCTGTGGGTTTGTCGAGATAGCGTGCGGAGGGTGAGCCCTCGCTCCACACTGGCTTCTCCTGGCTCTGCTGACTCCTTCCTGCCGACCTGCACCTGGGGTTGCTCCTGGGTCACTGAGGCAGAGTCCTGTGTCGTCCCTCGTTTGACTTGTTTCCTTGCTGAGGCCAGGTGATTCTCCTGTTTAGCATGCCCATTGAAATGCTCGTAACTGAGAAAGGGGCAAAGCCCTCCCTCCAGCTTTGTCCTGTGTGCTTTGTGCAGCTTTGAGTCTACCTGTTTGGTGTGGGGTAAATGTCAGAACCCGTGACCGTCTGTTCTCGGGACGGAGATGTGCCTGGCCCGCTGCGTCCAGTTGTACTCTGGGTAGATGTTGCTTTCGTCGTAAGAAATAGAGGCTTGAAGGGAAAGAGCCCGCAGTGAAGAGGCCTACTTCCCTGCAGGGGAATTGCGACGCGCAGCAGCGTCCTCCCGTCGTGCTCCCCACCCCTGCGCCGGGTCGGGCCTGCCCCGGAAGCTGCCAGAGCTGCTCCTGTGCGTCAGCATGACACGTCGCGGGATTTTGCGCACGGGCCTGTAGGGTCCTTTTGGTGTCAGTTGTGGGATCCAGACATCCCACTTGAGTTTGCCGAAGGACACAAGTAGTGCGCGCTTCGTAGCGCACTGAAAACCCAGACGTCCCTGAGGATAGCGGTGATTGTAGCGGAGCCTGACTACCTCCTGTGGGCAGCGTTGTCCCCTCAGGAGCACTTGGGCAGCTCCCCCGCAGGACTCCGGGGTGCCCAGCTCCCCAGTGCACGTTGCGCCCAGGGGAAGCCCCTGCCGGTTGGAGGAGATTACTTCGTTTGGGGGGAAGGAGAGGGCCAGGCAGGGTCCTGGAGGCAGAGCGGTGACCCAGGTGCGGCTCTGATTGCACGTGTGGAGGACGAGCTTTTCACGTCCGTCCCTTCTGCGTGTTCCTGGTCCGCGCCGGGCCAGCTCCCGTGGAGCTGGGGTGGTGGCGAGGAGGGCTGTCCTGCCCAAAGGGGCTGCCTGTTGGGAAGGCGCTGCTTTTGTCAGAGTGCTGGAAGCTCTGTGTGCATCCTCGCAGGCAGGACCCTTGGCTTCGTCCACTTGGAGACACCGGCGGCGGCGTGTGGCGCCATTGTTGTCCCCCCGTGTCCTGCTGCGCGGCCCGGGCTGCCGGCTGCAGGCCCCAGAGGGCTGGGTGGAGCGTGGGGCACTGTGCTGCTGGGTGGGCACCCGGCGGGGTGTGGGGAGGGTGCCCGGTGCCGACAGCTGATGCGTTGGGTTTCGGCTTTTGTCGGTGGTCGCTCCGTTTCTGTCGCCTGACACGGCTCTCCCTTCTGCCCTGCAGGTTACCTTGCAGCGTCCCGGCGTTTGCAGGGACCGGCCCGTGTTGCCACCAGCACCTGGGCCCCCCTTGGGCCCTGTGCAGCCTCGCTCACCAGTACCGGATGCTCCACTTGGTAAGAGGAAAGCGTCCATTCCTCTGTTTGTTCCTTGCGTCACTGCAGGAGAAGGGCAGATCGCTCTCCAGGTCCCTCCCAGGGCATGGGCCACCCTGACTGGGCTGTCGGCCGTGCTCCCCTGGTCCCTTAGCGGACGCAATTGATGGACCGCGTCTTCCCCTCCCCCATCCTGCCCTGGGGAGGAGGTGTCTCTTGTAGAGTGGTAAGGAGTAAGAGGCCTGTGACAGAAGGCAGGCGTGTCAGTTCTGCACACGGGGCTTCAACAGGGAGCACGTTCCGGGCTCCCCGAAGGAGAAGCCCACCCCTGCCATTGTCTGCAGCGTGTGGAGCCCTGACCTTCCATGGCCGTTGATCGGCTATGGAAGAGACACCTGAACCCGTGGCCTGTGGTGTCTCCCTCAGGGTCACGAGACCCGTCTCCCACTCGGTCTGATGCGGGGACGAGTGGGATACGGGGAAGGAAGGCTCACCAGGTTTTGTGTGGCTTCAGCAAAGTCTTCGCAGGCGAGCCTAATCCTCCATCCCTTCTGTGGTTTTCAGCCCACGTAGGACCTGGCCCGGCCCCGGCATTGGCTGGCAGCTCCCGCCCGCCTGCGGCGGCCCCGGAGGCCCAGGTAAGTGGGGTGGCCGTGCTCCGTTGGACGTCGTCCTGGGAAAGGTGAGCTTCCTGTTTTCCCGGAAGCCATTCCCGCCCTCATCTCCAGACTGTGTGTCCTGGGACGGGTCTGGCATGTCGTTCGCTTTCAAATTCAGTCTCCCCAGGGGCCAGTGGGCTGCTTGTCCCTGGAGCCCGTCACCTTGGCCGGTGCCTGCAGAAGCCATGAGGGAGTGCTCAGAAGCCGAGGACCGCAGACTTTGGCTGTGGGTTTGTCGAGATAGCGTGCGGAGGGTGAGCCCTCGCTCCACACTGGCTTCTCCTGGCTGTGCTGACTCCTTCCTGCCGACCTGCACCTGGGGTTGCTCCTGGGTCACTGAGGCAGAGTCCTGTGTCGTCCCTCGTTTGACTTGTTTCCTTGCTGAGGCCAGGTGATTCTCCTGTTTAGCATGCCCATTGAAATGCTCGTAACTGAGAAAGGGGCAAAGCCCTCCCTCCAGCTTTGTCCTGTGTGCTTTGTGCAGCTTTGAGTCTACCTGTTTGGTGTGGGGTAAATGTCAGAACCCGTGACCGTCTGTTCTCGGGACGGAGATGTGCCTGGCCCGCTGCGTCCAGTTGTACTCTGGGTAGATGTTGCTTTCGTCGTAAGAAATAGAGGCTTGAAGGGAAAGAGCCCGCAGTGAAGAGGCCTACTTCCCTGCAGGGGAATTGCGACGCGCAGCAGCGTCCTCCCGTCGTGCTCCCCACCCCTGCGCCGGGTCGGGCCTGCCCCGGAAGCTGCCAGAGCTGCTCCTGTGCGTCAGCATGACACGTCGCGGGATTTTGCGCACGGGCCTGTAGGGTCCTTTTGGTGTCAGTTGTGGGATCCAGACATCCCACTTGAGTTTGCCGAAGGACACAAGTAGTGCGCGCTTCGTAGCGCACTGAAAACCCAGACGTCCCTGAGGATAGCGGTGATTGTAGCGGAGCCTGACTACCTCCTGTGGGCAGCGTTGTCCCCTCAGGAGCACTTGGGCAGCTCCCCCGCAGGACTCCGGGGTGCCCAGCTCCCCAGTGCACGTTGCGCCCAGGGGAAGCCCCTGCCGGTCGGAGGAGATTACTTGGTTTGGGGGGAAGGAGAGGGCCAGGCAGGGTCCTGGAGGCAGAGCAGTGACCCAGGTGCGGCTCTGATTGCACGTGTGGAGGACGAGCTTTTCACGTCCGTCCCTTCTGCGTGTTCCTGGTCCGCGCCGGGCCAGCTACCGTGGAGCTGGGGTGGTGGCGAGGAGGGCTGTCCTGCCCAAAGGGGCTGCCTGTTGGGAAGGCGCTGCTTTTGTCAGAGTGCTGGAAGCTCTGTGTGCATCCTCGCAGGCAGGACCCTTGGCTTCGTCCACTTGGAGACACCGGCGGCGGCGTGTGGCGCCATTGTTGTCCCCCCGTGTCCTGCTGCGCGGCCCGGGCTGCCGGCTGCAGGCCCCAGAGGGCTGGGTGGAGCGTGGGGCACTGTGCTGCTGGGTGGGCACCCGGCGGGGTGTGGGGAGGGTGCCCGGTGCCGACAGCTGATGCGTTGGGTTTCGGCTTTTGTCGGTGGTCGCTCCGTTTCTGTCGCCTGACACGGCTCTCCCTTCTGCCCTGCAGGTTACCTTGCAGCGTCCCGGCGTTTGCAGGGACCGGCCCGTGTTGCCACCAGCACCTGGGCCCCCCTTGGGCCCTGTGCAGCCTCGCTCACCAGTACCGGATGCTCCACTTGGTAAGAGGAAAGCGTCCATTCCTCTGTTTGTTCCTTGCGTCACTGCAGGAGAAGGGCAGATCGCTCTCCAGGTCCCTCCCAGGGCATGGGCCACCCTGACTGGGCTGTCGGCCGTGCTCCCCTGGTCCCTTAGCGGACGCAATTGATGGACCGCGTCTTCCCCTCCCCCATCCTGCCCTGGGGAGGAGGTGTCTCTTGTAGAGTGGTAAGGAGTAAGAGGCCTGTGACAGAAGGCAGGCGTGTCAGTTCTGCACACGGGGCTTCAACAGGGAGCACGTTCCGGGCTCCCCGAAGGAGAAGCCCACCCCTGCCATTGTCTGCAGCGTGTGGAGCCCTGACCTTCCACGGCCGTTGATCGGCTATGGAAGAGACACCTGAACCCGTGGCCTGTGGTGTCTCCCTCAGGGTCACGAGACCCGTCTCCCACTCGGTCTGATGCGGGGACGAGTGGGATACGGGGAAGGAAGGCTCACCAGGTTTTGTGTGGCTTCAGCAAAGTCTTCGCAGGCGAGCCTAATCCTCCATCCCTTCTGTGGTTTTCAGCCCACGTAGGACCTGGCCCGGCCCCGGCATTGGCCGGCAGCTCCCGCCCGCCTGCGGCGGCCCCGGAGGCCCAGGTAAGTGGGGTGGCCGTGCTCCGTTGGACGTCGTCCTGGGAAAGGTGAGCTTCCTGTTTTCCCGGAAGCCATTCCCGCCCTCATCTCCAGACTGTGTGTCCTGGGACGGGTCTGGCATGTCGTTCGCTTTCAAATTCAGTCTCCCCAGGGGCCAGTGGGCTGCTTGTCCCTGGAGCCCGTCACCTTGGCCGGTGCCTGCAGAAGCCATGAGGGAGTGCTCAGAAGCCGAGGACCGCAGACTTTGGCTGTGGGTTTGTCGAGATAGCGTGCGGAGGGTGAGCCCTCGCTCCACACTGGCTTCTCCTGGCTGTGCTGACTCCTTCCTGCCGACCTGCACCTGGGGTTGCTCCTGGGTCACTGAGGCAGAGTCCTGTGTCGTCCCTCGTTTGACTTGTTTCCTTGCTGAGGCCAGGTGATTCTCCTGTTTAGCATGCCCATTGAAATGCTCGTAACTGAGAAAGGGGCAAAGCCCTCCCTCCAGCTTTGTCCTGTGTGCTTTGTGCAGCTTTGAGTCTACCTGTTTGGTGTGGGGTAAATGTCAGAACCCGTGACCGTCTGTTCTCGGGACGGAGATGTGCCTGGCCCTCTGCGTCCAGTTGTACTCTGGGTAGATGTTGCTTTCGTCGTAAGAAATAGAGGCTTGAAGGGAAAGAGCCCGCAGTGAAGAGGCCTACTTCCCTGCAGGGGAATTGCGACGCGCAGCAGCGTCCTCCCGTCGTGCTCCCCACCCCTGCGCCGGGTCGGGCCTGCCCCGGAAGCTGCCAGAGCTGCTCCTGTGCGTCAGCATGACACGTCGCGGGATTTTGCGCACGGGCCTGTAGGGTCCTTTTGGTGTCAGTTGTGGGATCCAGACATCCCACTTGAGTTTGCCGAAGGACACAAGTAGTGCGCGCTTCGTAGCGCACTGAAAACCCAGACGTCCCTGAGGATAGCGGTGATTGTAGCGGAGCCTGACTACCTCCTGTGGGCAGCGTTGTCCCCTCAGGAGCACTTGGGCAGCTCCCCCGCAGGACTCCGGGGTGCCCAGCTCCCCAGTGCACGTTGCGCCCAGGGGAAGCCCCTGCCGGTTGGAGGAGATTACTTCGTTTGGGGGGAAGGAGAGGGCCAGGCAGGGTCCTGGAGGCAGAGCGGTGACCCAGGTGCGGCTCTGATTGCACGTGTGGAGGACGAGCTTTTCACGTCCGTCCCTTCTGCGTGTTCCTGGTCCGCGCCGGGCCAGCTCCCGTGGAGCTGGGGTGGTGGCGAGGAGGGCTGTCCTGCCCAAAGGGGCTGCCTGTTGGGAAGGCGCTGCTTTTGTCAGAGTGCTGGAAGCTCTGTGTGCATCCTCGCAGGCAGGACCCTTGGCTTCGTCCACTTGGAGACACCGGCGGCGGCGTGTGGCGCCATTGTTGTCCCCCCGTGTCCTGCTGCGCGGCCCGGGCTGCCGGCTGCAGGCCCCAGAGGGCTGGGTGGAGCGTGGGGCACTGTGCTGCTGGGTGGGCACCCGGCGGGGTGTGGGGAGGGTGCCCGGTGCCGACAGCTGATGCGTTGGGTTTCGGCTTTTGTCGGTGGTCGCTCCGTTTCTGTCGCCTGACACGGCTCTCCCTTCTGCCCTGCAGGTTACCTTGCAGCGTCCCGGCGTTTGCAGGGACCGGCCCGTGTTGCCACCAGCACCTGGGCCCCCCTTGGGCCCTGTGCAGCCTCGCTCACCAGTACCGGATGCTCCACTTGGTAAGAGGAAAGCGTCCATTCCTCTGTTTGTTCCTTGCGTCACTGCAGGAGAAGGGCAGATCGCTCTCCAGGTCCCTCCCAGGGCATGGGCCACCCTGACTGGGCTGTCGGCCGTGCTCCCCTGGTCCCTTAGCGGACGCAATTGATGGACCGCGTCTTCCCCTCCCCCATCCTGCCCTGGGGAGGAGGTGTCTCTTGTAGAGTGGTAAGGAGTAAGAGGCCTGTGACAGAAGGCAGGCGTGTCAGTTCTGCACACGGGGCTTCAACAGGGAGCACGTTCCGGGCTCCCCGAAGGAGAAGCCCACCCCTGCCATTGTCTGCAGCGTGTGGAGCCCTGACCTTCCACGGCCGTTGATCGGCTATGGAAGAGACACCTGAACCCGTGGCCTGTGGTGTCTCCCTCAGGGTCACGAGACCTGTCTCCCACTCGGTCTGATGCGGGGACGAGTGGGATACGGGGAAGGAAGGCTCACCAGGTTTTGTGTGGCTTCAGCAAAGTCTTCGCAGGCGAGCCTAATCCTCCATCCCTTCTGTGGTTTTCAGCCCACGTAGGACCTGGCCCGGCCCCGGCATTGGCCGGCAGCTCCCGCCCGCCTGCGGCGGCCCCGGAGGCCCAGGTAAGTGGGGTGGCCGTGCTCCGTTGGACGTCGTCCTGGGAAAGGTGAGCTTCCTGTTTTCCCGGAAGCCATTCCCGCCCTCATCTCCAGACTGTGTGTCCTGGGACGGGTCTGGCATGTCGTTCGCTTTCCAATTCAGTCTCCCCAGGGGCCAGTGGGCTGCTTGTCCCTGGAGCCCGTCACCTTGGCCGGTGCCTGCAGAAGCCATGAGGGAGTGCTCAGAAGCCGAGGACCGCAGACTTTGGCTGTGGGTTTGTCGAGATAGCGTGCGGAGGGTGAGCCCTCGCTCCACACTGGCTTCTCCTGGCTCTGCTGACTCCTTCCTGCCGACCTGCACCTGGGGTTTCTCCTGGGTCACTGAGGCAGAGTCCTGTGTCGTCCCTCGTTTGACTTGTTTCCTTGCTGAGGCCAGGTGATTCTCCTGTTTAGCATGCCCATTGAAATGCTCGTAACTGAGAAAGGGGCAAAGCCCTCCCTCCAGCTTTGTCCTGTGTGCTTTGTGCAGCTTTGAGTCTACCTGTTTGGTGTGGGGTAAATGTCAGAACCCGTGACCGTCTGTTCTCGGGACGGAGATGTGCCTGGCCCGCTGCGTCCAGTTGTACTCTGGGTAGATGTTGCTTTCGTCGTAAGAAATAGAGGCTTGAAGGGAAAGAGCCCGCAGTGAAGAGGCCTACTTCCCTGCAGGGGAATTGCGACGCGCAGCAGCGTCCTCCCGTCGTGCTCCCCACCCCTGCGCCGGGTCGGGCCTGCCCCGGAAGCTGCCAGAGCTGCTCCTGTGCGTCAGCATGACACGTCGCGGGATTTTGCGCACGGGCCTGTAGGGTCCTTTTGGTGTCAGTTGTGGGATCCAGACATCCCACTTGAGTTTGCCGAAGGACACAAGTAGTGCGCGCTTCGTAGCGCACTGAAAACCCAGACGTCCCTGAGGATAGCGGTGATTGTAGCGGAGCCTGACTACCTCCTGTGGGCAGCGTTGTCCCCTCAGGAGCACTTGGGCAGCTCCCCCGCAGGACTCCGGGGTGCCCAGCTCCCCAGTGCACGTTGCGCCCAGGGGAAGCCCCTGCCGGTCGGAGGAGATTACTTGGTTTGGGGGGAAGGAGAGGGCCAGGCAGGGTCCTGGAGGCAGAGCGGTGACCCAGGTGCGGCTCTGATTGCACGTGTGGAGGACGAGCTTTTCACGTCCGTCCCTTCTGCGTGTTCCTGGTCCGCGCCGGGCCAGCTACCGTGGAGCTGGGGTGGTGGCGAGGAGGGCTGTCCTGCCCAAAGGGGCTGCCTGTTGGGAAGGCGCTGCTTTTGTCAGAGTGCTGGAAGCTCTGTGTGCATCCTCGCAGGCAGGACCCTTGGCTTCGTCCACTTGGAGACACCGGCGGCGGCGTGTGGCGCCATTGTTGTCCCCCCGTGTCCTGCTGCGCGGCCCGGGCTGCCGGCTGCAGGCCCCAGAGGGCTGGGTGGAGCGTGGGGCACTGTGCTGCTGGGTGGGCACCCGGCGGGGTGTGGGGAGGGTACCCGGTGCCGACAGCTGATGCGTGGGTTTCGGCTTTTGTCGGTGGTCGCTCCGTTTCTGTCGCCTGACACGGCTCTCCCTTCTGCCCTGCAGGTTACCTTGCAGCGTCCCGGCGTTTGCAGGGACTGGCCCGTGTTGCCACCAGCACCTGGGCCCCCCTTGGGCCCTGTGCAGCCTCGCTCACCAGTACCGGATGCTCCACTTGGTAAGAGGAAAGCGTCCATTCCTCTGTTTGTTCCTTGCGTCACTGCAGGAGAAGGGCAGATCGCTCTCCAGGTCCCTCCCAGGGCATGGGCCACCCTGACTGGGCTGTCGGCCGTGCTCCCCTGGTCCCTTAGCGGACGCAATTGATGGACCGCGTCTTCCCCTCCCCCATCCTGCCCTGGGGAGGAGGTGTCTCTTGTAGAGTGGTAAGGAGTAAGAGGCCTGTGACAGAAGGCAGGCGTGTCAGTTCTGCACACGGGGCTTCAACAGGGAGCACGTTCCGGGCTCCCCGAAGGAGAAGCCCACCCCTGCCATTGTCTGCAGCGTGTGGAGCCCTGACCTTCCACGGCCGTTGATCGGCTATGGAAGAGACACCTGAACCCGTGGCCTGTGGTGTCTCCCTCAGGGTCACGAGACCCGTCTCCCACTCGGTCTGATGCGGGGACGAGTGGGATACGGGGAAGGAAGGCTCACCAGGTTTTGTGTGGCTTCAGCAAAGTCTTCGCAGGCGAGCCTAATCCTCCATCCCTTCTGTGGTTTTCAGCCCACGTAGGACCTGGCCCGGCCCCGGCATTGGCCGGCAGCTCCCGCCCGCCTGCAGCGGCCCCGGAGGCCCAGGTAAGTGGGGTGGCCGTGCTCCGTTGGACGTCGTCCTGGGAAAGGTGAGCTTCCTGTTTTCCCGGAAGCCATTCCCGCCCTCATCTCCAGACTGTGTGTCCTGGGACGGGTCTGGCATGTCGTTCGCTTTCAAATTCAGTCTCCCCAGGGGCCAGTGGGCTGCTTGTCCCTGGAGCCCGTCACCTTGGCCGGTGCCTGCAGAAGCCATGAGGGAGTGCTCAGAAGCCGAGGACCGCAGACTTTGGCTGTGGGTTTGTCGAGATAGCGTGCGGAGGGTGAGCCCTCGCTCCACACTGGCTTCTCCTGGCTCTGCTGACTCCTTCCTGCCGACCTGCACCTGGGGTTGCTCCTGGGTCACTGAGGCAGAGTCCTGTGTCGTCCCTCGTTTGACTTGTTTCCTTGCTGAGGCCAGGTGATTCTCCTGTTTAGCATGCCCATTGAAATGCTCGTAACTGAGAAAGGGGCAAAGCCCTCCCTCCAGCTTTGTCCTGTGTGCTTTGTGCAGCTTTGAGTCTACCTGTTTGGTGTGGGGTAAATGTCAGAACCCGTGACCGTCTGTTCTCGGGACGGAGATGTGCCTGGCCCGCTGCGTCCAGTTGTACTCTGGGTAGATGTTGCTTTCGTCGTAAGAAATAGAGGCTTGAAGGGAAAGAGCCCGCAGTGAAGAGGCCTACTTCCCTGCAGGGGAATTGCGACGCGCAGCAGCGTCCTCCCGTCGTGCTCCCCACCCCTGCGCCGGGTCGGGCCTGCCCCGGAAGCTGCCAGAGCTGCTCCTGTGCGTCAGCATGACACGTCGCGGGAGTTTGCGCACGGGCCTGTAGGGTCCTTTTGGTGTCAGTTGTGGGATCCAGACATCCCACTTGAGTTTGCCGAAGGTCACAAGTAGTGCGCGCTTCATAGCGCACTGAAAACCCAGACGTCCCTGAGGATAGCGGTGATTGTAGCGGAGCCTGACTACCTCCTGTGGGCAGCGTTGTCCCCTCAGGAGCACTTGGGCAGCTCCCCCGCAGGACTCCGGGGTGCCCAGCTCCCCAGTGCACGTTGCGCCCAGGGGAAGCCCCTGCCGGTCGGAGGAGATTACTTGGTTTGGGGGGAAGGAGAGGGCCAGGCAGGGTCCTGGAGGCAGAGCGGTGACCCAGGTGCGGCTCTGATTGCACGTGTGGAGGACGAGCTTTTCACGTCCGTCCCTTCTGCGTGTTCCTGGTCCGCGCCGGGCCAGCTCCCGTGGAGCTGGGGTGGTGGCGAGGAGGGCTGTCCTGCCCAAAGGGGCTGCCTGTTGGGAAGGCGCTGCTTTTGTCAGAGTGCTGGAAGCTCTGTGTGCATCCTCGCAGGCAGGACCCTTGGCTTCGTCCACTTGGAGACACCGGCGGCGGCGTGTGGCGCCATTGTTGTCCCCCCGTGTCCTGCTGCGCGGCCCGGGCTGCCGGCTGCAGGCCCCAGAGGGCTGGGTGGAGCGTGGGGCACTGTGCTGCTGGGTGGGCACCCGGCGGGGTGTGGGGAGGGTGCCCGGTGCCGACAGCTGATGCGTTGGGTTTCGGCTTTTGTCGGTGGTCGCTCCGTTTCTGTCGCCTGACACGGCTCTCCCTTCTGCCCTGCAGGTTACCTTGCAGCGTCCCGGCGTTTGCAGGGACCGGCCCGTGTTGCCACCAGCACCTGGGCCCCCCTTGGGCCCTGTGCAGCCTCGCTCACCAGTACCGGATGCTCCACTTGGTAAGAGGAAAGCGTCCATTCCTCTGTTTGTTCCTTGCGTCACTGCAGGAGAAGGGCAGATCGCTCTCCAGGTCCCTCCCAGGGCATGGGCCACCCTGACTGGGCTGTCGGCCGTGCTCCCCTGGTCCCTTAGCGGACGCAATTGATGGACCGCGTCTTCCCCTCCCCCATCCTGCCCTGGGGAGGAGGTGTCTCTTGTAGAGTGGTAAGGAGTAAGAGGCCTGTGACAGAAGGCAGGCGTGTCAGTTCTGCACACGGGGCTTCAACAGGGAGCACGTTCCGGGCTCCCCGAAGGAGAAGCCCACCCCTGCCATTGTCTGCAGCGTGTGGAGCCCTGACCTTCCACGGCCGTTGATCGGCTATGGAAGAGACACCTGAACCCGTGGCCTGTGGTGTCTCCCTCAGGGTCACGAGACCCGTCTCCCACTCGGTCTGATGCGGGGACGAGTGGGATACGGGGAAGGAAGGCTCACCAGGTTTTGTGTGGCTTCAGCAAAGTCTTCGCAGGCGAGCCTAATCCTCCATCCCTTCTGTGGTTTTCAGCCCACGTAGGACCTGGCCCGGCCCCGGCATTGGCCGGCAGCTCCCGCCCGCCTGCGGCGGCCCCGGAGGCCCAGGTAAGTGGGGTGGCCGTGCTCCGTTGGACGTCGTCCTGGGAAAGGTGAGCTTCCTGTTTTCCCGGAAGCCATTCCCGCCCTCATCTCCAGACTGTGTGTCCTGGGACGGGTCTGGCATGTCGTTCGCTTTCAAATTCAGTCTCCCCAGGGGCCAGTGGGCTGCTTGTCCCTGGAGCCCGTCACCTTGGCCGGTGCCTGCAGAAGCCATGAGGGAGTGCTCAGAAGCCGAGGACCGCAGACTTTGGCTGTGGGTTTGTCGAGATAGCGTGCGGAGGGTGAGCCCTCGCTCCACACTGGCTTCTCCTGGCTCTGCTGACTCCTTCCTGCCGACCTGCACCTGGTGTTTCTCCTGGGTCACTGAGGCAGAGTCCTGTGTCGTCCCTCGTTTGACTTGTTTCCTTGCTGAGGCCAGGTGATTCTCCTGTTTAGCATGCCCATTGAAATGCTCGTAACTGAGAAAGGGGCAAAGCCCTCCCTCCAGCTTTGTCCTGTGTGCTTTGTGCAGCTTTGAGTCTACCTGTTTGGTGTGGGGTAAATGTCAGAACCCGTGACCGTCTGTTCTCGGGACGGAGATGTGCCTGGCCCGCTGCGTCCAGTTGTACTCTGGGTAGATGTTGCTTTCGTCGTAAGAAATAGAGGCTTGAAGGGAAAGAGCCCGCAGTGAAGAGGCCTACTTCCCTGCAGGGGAATTGCGACGCGCAGCAGCGTCCTCCCGTCGTGCTCCCCACCCCTGCGCCGGGTCGGGCCTGCCCCGGAAGCTGCCAGAGCTGCTCCTGTGCGTCAGCATGACACGTCGCGGGATTTTGCGCACGGGCCTGTAGGGTCCTTTTGGTGTCAGTTGTGGGATCCAGACATCCCACTTGAGTTTGCCGAAGGACACAAGTAGTGCGCGCTTCGTAGCGCACTGAAAACCCAGACGTCCCTGAGGATAGCGGTGATTGTAGCGGAGCCTGACTACCTCCTGTGGGCAGCGTTGTCCCCTCAGGAGCACTTGGGCAGCTCCCCCGCAGGACTCCGGGGTGCCCAGCTCCCCAGTGCACGTTGCGCCCAGGGGAAGCCCCTGCCGGTCGGAGGAGATTACTTGGTTTGGGGGGAAGGAGAGGGCCAGGCAGGGTCCTGGAGGCAGAGCGGTGACCCAGGTGCGGCTCTGATTGCACGTGTGGAGGACGAGCTTTTCACGTCCGTCCCTTCTGCGTGTTCCTGGTCCGCGCCGGGCCAGCTCCCGTGGAGCTGGGGTGGTGGCGAGGAGGGCTGTCGTGCCCAAAGGGGCTGCCTGTTGGGAAGGCGCTGCTTTTGTCAGAGTGCTGGAAGCTCTGTGTGCATCCTCGCAGGCAGGACCCTTGGCTTCGTCCACTTGGAGACACCGGCGGCGGCGTGTGGCGCCATTGTTGTCCCCCCGTGTCCTGCTGCGCGGCCCGGGCTGCCGGCTGCAGGCCCCAGAGGGCTGGGTGGAGCGTGGGGCACTGTGCTGCTGGGTGGGCACCCGGCGGGGTGTGGGGAGGGTGCCCGGTGCCGACAGCTGATGCGTTGGTTTTCGGCTTTTGTCGGTGGTCGCTCCGTTTCTGTCGCCTGACACGGCTCTCCCTTCTGCCCTGCAGGTTACCTTGCAGCGTCCCGGCGTTTGCAGGGACCGGCCCGTGTTGCCACCAGCACCTGGGCCCCCCTTGGGCCCTGTGCAGCCTCGCTCACCAGTACCGGATGCTCCACTTGGTAAGAGGAAAGCGTCCATTCCTCTGTTTGTTCCTTGCGTCACTGCAGGAGAAGGGCAGATCGCTCTCCAGGTCCCTCCCAGGGCATGGGCCACCCTGACTGGGCTGTCGGCCGTGCTCCCCTGGTCCCTTAGCGGACGCAATTGATGGACCGCGTCTTCCCCTCCCCCATCCTGCCCTGGGGAGGAGGTGTCTCTTGTAGAGTGGTAAGGAGTAAGAGGCCTGTGACAGAAGGCAGGCGTGTCAGTTCTGCACACGGGGCTTCAACAGGGAGCACGTTCCGGGCTCCCCGAAGGAGAAGCCCACCCCTGCCATTGTCTGCAGCGTGTGGAGCCCTGACCTTCCACGGCCGTTGATCGGCTATGGAAGAGACACCTGAACCCGTGGCCTGTGGTGTCTCCCTCAGGGTCACGAGACCCGTCTCCCACTCGGTCTGATGCGGGGACGAGTGGGATACGGGGAAGGAAGGCTCACCAGGTTTTGTGTGGCTTCAGCAAAGTCTTCGCAGGCGAGCCTAATCCTCCATCCCTTCTGTGGTTTTCAGCCCACGTAGGACCTGGCCCGGCCCCGGCATTGGCCGGCAGCTCCCGCCCGCCTGCGGCGGCCCCGGAGGCCCAGGTAAGTGGGGTGGCCGTGCTCCGTTGGACGTCGTCCTGGGAAAGGTGAGCTTCCTGTTTTCCCGGAAGCCATTCCCGCCCTCATCTCCAGACTGTGTGTCCTGGGACGGGTCTGGCATGTCGTTCGCTTTCCAATTCAGTCTCCCCAGGGGCCAGTGGGCTGCTTGTCCCTGGAGCCCGTCACCTTGGCCGGTGCCTGCAGAAGCCATGAGGGAGTGCTCAGAAGCCGAGGACCGCAGACTTTGGCTGTGGGTTTGTCGAGATAGCGTGCGGAGGGTGAGCCCTCGCTCCACACTGGCTTCTCCTGGCTCTGCTGACTCCTTCCTGCCGACCTGCACCTGGGGTTGCTCCTGGGTCACTGAGGCAGAGTCCTGTGTCGTCCCTCGTTTGACTTGTTTCCTTGCTGAGGCCAGGTGATTCTCCTGTTTAGCATGCCCATTGAAATGCTCGTAACTGAGAAAGGGGCAAAGCCCTCCCTCCAGCTTTGTCCTGTGTGCTTTGTGCAGCTTTGAGTCTACCTGTTTGGTGTGGGGTAAATGTCAGAACCCGTGACCGTCTGTTCTCGGGACGGAGATGTGCCTGGCCCGCTGCGTCCAGTTGTACTCTGGGTAGATGTTGCTTTCGTCGTAAGAAATAGAGGCTTGAAGGGAAAGAGCCCGCAGTGAAGAGGCCTACTTCCCTGCAGGGGAATTGCGACGCGCAGCAGCGTCCTCCCGTCGTGCTCCCCACCCCTGCGCCGGGTCGGGCCTGCCCCGGAAGCTGCCAGAGCTGCTCCTGTGCGTCAGCATGACACGTCGCGGGAGTTTGCGCACGGGCCTGTAGGGTCCTTTTGGTGTCAGTTGTGGGATCCAGACATCCCACTTGAGTTTGCCGAAGGACACAAGTAGTGCGCGCTTTGTAGCGCACTGAAAACCCAGACGTCCCTGAGGATAGCGGTGATTGTAGCGGAGCCTGACTACCTCCTGTGGGCAGCGTTGTCCCCTCAGGAGCACTTGGGCAGCTCCCCCGCAGGACTCCGGGGTGCCCAGCTCCCCAGTGCACGTTGCGCCCAGGGGAAGCCCCTGCCGGTCGGAGGAGATTACTTGGTTTGGGGGGAAGGAGAGGGCCAGGCAGGGTCCTGGAGGCAGAGCGGTGACCCAGGTGCGGCTCTGATTGCACGTGTGGAGGACGAGCTTTTCACGTCCGTCCCTTCTGCGTGTTCCTGGTCCGCGCCGGGCCAGCTCCCGTGGAGCTGGGGTGGTGGCGAGGAGGGCTGTCCTGCCCAAAGGGGCTGCCTGTTGGGAAGGCGCTGCTTTTGTCAGAGTGCTGGAAGCTCTGTGTGCATCCTCGCAGGCAGGACCCTTGGCTTCGTCCACTTGGAGACACCGGCGGCGGCGTGTGGCGCCATTGTTGTCCCCCCGTGTCCTGCTGCGCGGCCCGGGCTGCCGGCTGCAGGCCCCAGAGGGCTGGGTGGAGCGTGGGGCACTGTGCTGCTGGGTGGGCACCCGGCGGGGTGTGGGGAGGGTGCCCGGTGCCGACAGCTGATGCGTTGGGTTTCGGCTTTTGTCGGTGGTCGCTCCGTTT
Source organism: Vicugna pacos (assembly GCF_048564905.1). Taxonomy (NCBI): domain Eukaryota; kingdom Metazoa; phylum Chordata; class Mammalia; order Artiodactyla; family Camelidae; genus Vicugna; species Vicugna pacos. The sequence continues at coordinate 7,203,842 of NC_133022.1, forward strand.
CTGTCGCCTGACACGGCTCTCCCTTCTGCCCTGCAGGTTACCTTGCAGCGTCCCGGCATTTGCAGGGACCGGCCCGTGTTGCCACCAGCACCTGGGCCCCCCTTGGGCCCTGTGCAGCCTCGCTCACCAGTACCGGATGCTCCACTTGGTAAGAGGAAAGCGTCCATTCCTCTGTTTGTTCCTTGCGTCACTGCAGGAGAAGGGCAGATCGCTCTCCAGGTCCCTCCCAGGGCATGGGCCACCCTGACTGGGCTGTCGGCCGTGCTCCCCTGGTCCCTTAGCGGACGCAATTGATGGACCGCGTCTTCCCCTCCCCCATCCTGCCCTGGGGAGGAGGTGTCTCTTGTAGAGTGGTAAGGAGTAAGAGGCCTGTGACAGAAGGCAGGCGTGTCAGTTCTGCACACGGGGCTTCAACAGGGAGCACGTTCCGGGCTCCCCGAAGGAGAAGCCCACCCCTGCCATTGTCTGCAGCGTGTGGAGCCCTGACCTTCCACGGCCGTTGATCGGCTATGGAAGAGACACCTGAACCCGTGGCCTGTGGTGTCTCCCTCAGGGTCACGAGACCCGTCTCCCACTCGGTCTGATGCGGGGACGAGTGGGATACGGGGAAGGAAGGCTCACCAGGTTTTGTGTGGCTTCAGCAAAGTCTTCGCAGGCGAGCCTAATCCTCCATCCCTTCTGTGGTTTTCAGCCCACGTAGGACCTGGCCCGGCCCCGGCATTGGCCGGCAGCTCCCGCCCGCCTGCGGCGGCCCCGGAGGCCCAGGTAAGTGGGGTGGCCGTGCTCCGTTGGACGTCGTCCTGGGAAAGGTGAGCTTCCTGTTTTCCCGGAAGCCATTCCCGCCCTCATCTCCAGACTGTGTGTCCTGGGACGGGTCTGGCATGTCGTTCGCTTTCCAATTCAGTCTCCCCAGGGGCCAGTGGGCTGCTTGTCCCTGGAGCCCGTCACCTTGGCCGGTGCCTGCAGAAGCCATGAGGGAGTGCTCAGAAGCCGAGGACCGCAGACTTTGGCTGTGGGTTTGTCGAGATAGCGTGCGGAGGGTGAGCCCTCGCTCCACACTGGCTTCTCCTGGCTCTGCTGACTCCTTCCTGCCGACCTGCACCTGGGGTTGCTCCTGGGTCACTGAGGCAGAGTCCTGTGTCGTCCCTCGTTTGACTTGTTTCCTTGCTGAGGCCAGGTGATTCTCCTGTTTAGCATGCCCATTGAAATGCTCGTAACTGAGAAAGGGGCAAAGCCCTCCCTCCAGCTTTGTCCTGTGTGCTTTGTGCAGCTTTGAGTCTACCTGTTTGGTGTGGGGTAAATGTCAGAACCCGTGACCGTCTGTTCTCGGGACGGAGATGTGCCTGGCCCGCTGCGTCCAGTTGTACTCTGGGTAGATGTTGCTTTCGTCGTAAGAAATAGAGGCTTGAAGGGAAAGAGCCCGCAGTGAAGAGGCCTACTTCCCTGCAGGGGAATTGCGACGCGCAGCAGCGTCCTCCCGTCGTGCTCCCCACCCCTGCGCCGGGTCGGGCCTGCCCCGGAAACTGCCAGAGCTGCTCCTGTGCGTCAGCATGACACGTCGCGGGAGTTTGCGCACGGGCCTGTAGGGTCCTTTTGGTGTCAGTTGTGGGATCCAGACATCCCACTTGAGTTTGCCGAAGGACACAAGTAGTGCGCGCTTCGTAGCGCACTGAAAACCCAGACGTCCCTGAGGATAGCGGTGATTGTAGCGGAGCCTGACTACCTCCTGTGGGCAGCGTTGTCCCCTCAGGAGCACTTGGGCAGCTCCCCCGCAGGACTCCGGGGTGCCCAGCTCCCCAGTGCACGTTGCGCCCAGGGGAAGCCCCTGCCGGTCGGAGGAGATTACTTGGTTTGGGGGGAAGGAGAGGGCCAGGCAGGGTCCTGGAGGCAGAGCGGTGACCCAGGTGCGGCTCTGATTGCACGTGTGGAGGACGAGCTTTTCACGTCCGTCCCTTCTGCGTGTTCCTGGTCCGCGCCGGGCCAGCTCCCGTGGAGCTGGGGTGGTGGCGAGGAGGGCTGTCCTGCCCAAAGGGGCTGCCTGTTGGGAAGGCGCTGCTTTTGTCAGAGTGCTGGAAGCTCTGTGTGCATCCTCGCAGGCAGGACCCTTGGCTTCGTCCACTTGGAGACACCGGCGGCGGCGTGTGGCGCCATTGTTGTCCCCCCGTGTCCTGCTGCGCGGCCCGGGCTGCCGGCTGCAGGCCCCAGAGGGCTGGGTGGAGCGTGGGGCACTGTGCTGCTGGGTGGGCACCCGGCGGGGTGTGGGGAGGGTGCCCGGTGCCGACAGCTGATGCGTTGGGTTTCGGCTTTTGTCGGTGGTCGCTCCGTTTCTGTCGCCTGACACGGCTCTCCCTTCTGCCCTGCAGGTTACCTTGCAGCGTCCCGGCGTTTGCAGGGACCGGCCCGTGTTGCCACCAGCACCTGGGCCCCCCTTGGGCCCTGTGCAGCCTCGCTCACCAGTACCGGATGCTCCACTTGGTAAGAGGAAAGCGTCCATTCCTCTGTTTGTTCCTTGCGTCACTGCAGGAGAAGGGCAGATCGCTCTCCAGGTCCCTCCCAGGGCATGGGCCACCCTGACTGGGCTGTCGGCCGTGCTCCCCTGGTCCCTTAGCGGACGCAATTGATGGACCGCGTCTTCCCCTCCCCCATCCTGCCCTGGGGAGGAGGTGTCTCTTGTAGAGTGGTAAGGAGTAAGAGGCCTGTGACAGAAGGCAGGCGTGTCAGTTCTGCACACGGGGCTTCAACAGGGAGCACGTTCCGGGCTCCCCGAAGGAGAAGCCCACCCCTGCCATTGTCTGCAGCGTGTGGAGCCCTGACCTTCCACGGCCGTTGATCGGCTATGGAAGAGACACCTGAACCCGTGGCCTGTGGTGTCTCCCTCAGGGTCACGAGACCCGTCTCCCACTCGGTCTGATGCGGGGACGAGTGGGATACGGGGAAGGAAGGCTCACCAGGTTTTGTGTGGCTTCAGCAAAGTCTTCGCAGGCGAGCCTAATCCTCCATCCCTTCTGTGGTTTTCAGCCCACGTAGGACCTGGCCCGGCCCCGGCATTGGCCGGCAGCTCCCGCCCGCCTGCGGCGGCCCCGGAGGCCCAGGTAAGTGGGGTGGCCGTGCTCCGTTGGACGTCGTCCTGGGAAAGGTGAGCTTCCTGTTTTCCCGGAAGCCATTCCCGCCCTCATCTCCAGACTGTGTGTCCTGGGACGGGTCTGGCATGTCGTTCGCTTTCAAATTCAGTCTCCCCAGGGGCCAGTGGGCTGCTTGTCCCTGGAGCCCGTCACCTTGGCCGGTGCCTGCAGAAGCCATGAGGGAGTGCTCAGAAGCCGAGGACCGCAGACTTTGGCTGTGGGTTTGTCGAGATAGCGTGCGGAGGGTGAGCCCTCGCTCCACACTGGCTTCTCCTGGCTGTGCTGACTCCTTCCTGCCGACCTGCACCTGGGGTTGCTCCTGGGTCACTGAGGCAGAGTCCTGTGTCGTCCCTCGTTTGACTTGTTTCCTTGCTGAGGCCAGGTGATTCTCCTGTTTAGCATGCCCATTGAAATGCTCGTAACTGAGAAAGGGGCAAAGCCCTCCCTCCAGCTTTGTCCTGTGTGCTTTGTGCAGCTTTGAGTCTACCTGTTTGGTGTGGGGTAAATGTCAGAACCCGTGACCGTCTGTTCTCGGGACGGAGATGTGCCTGGCCCGCTGCGTCCAGTTGTACTCTGGGTAGATGTTGCTTTCGTCGTAAGAAATAGAGGCTTGAAGGGAAAGAGCCCGCAGTGAAGAGGCCTACTTCCCTGCAGGGGAATTGCGACGCGCAGCAGCGTCCTCCCGTCGTGCTCCCCACCCCTGCGCCGGGTCGGGCCTGCCCCGGAAGCTGCCAGAGCTGCTCCTGTGCGTCAGCATGACACGTCGCGGGAGTTTGCGCACGGGCCTGTAGGGTCCTTTTGGTGTCAGTTGTGGGATCCAGACATCCCACTTGAGTTTGCCGAAGGACACAAGTAGTGCGCGCTTCGTAGCGCACTGAAAACCCAGACGTCCCTGAGGATAGCGGTGATTGTAGCGGAGCCTGACTACCTCCTGTGGGCAGCGTTGTCCCCAAAGGAGCACTTGGGCAGCTCCCCCGCAGGACTCCGGGGTGCCCAGCTCCCCAGTGCACGTTGCGCCCAGGGGAAGCCCCTGCCGGTCGGAGGAGATTACTTGGTTTGGGGGGAAGGAGAGGGCCAGGCAGGGTCCTGGAGGCAGAGCGGTGACCCAGGTGCGGCTCTGATTGCACGTGTGGAGGACGAGCTTTTCACGTCCGTCCCTTCTGCGTGTTCCTGGTCCGCGCCGGGCCAGCTCCCGTGGAGCTGGGGTGGTGGCGAGGAGGGCTGTCCTGCCCAAAGGGGCTGCCTGTTGGGAAGGCGCTGCTTTTGTCAGAGTGCTGGAAGCTCTGTGTGCATCCTCGCAGGCAGGACCCTTGGCTTCGTCCACTTGGAGACACCGGCGGCGGCGTGTGGCGCCATTGTTGTCCCCCCGTGTCCTGCTGCGCGGCCCGGGCTGCCGGCTGCAGGCCCCAGAGGGCTGGGTGGAGCGTGGGGCACTGTGCTGCTGGGTGGGCACCCGGCGGGGTGTGGGGAGGGTGCCCGGTGCCGGCAGCTGATGCGTTGGGTTTCGGCTTTTGTCGGTGGTCGCTCCATTTCTGTCGCCTGACACGGCTCTCCCTTCTGCCCTGCAGGTTACCTTGCAGCGTCCCGGCGTTTGCAGGGACCGGCCCGTGTTGCCACCAGCACCTGGGCCCCCCTTGGGCCCTGTGCAGCCTCGCTCACCAGTACCGGATGCTCCACTTGGTAAGAGGAAAGCGTCCATTCCTCTGTTTGTTCCTTGCGTCACTGCAGGAGAAGGGCAGATCGCTCTCCAGGTCCCTCCCAGGGCATGGGCCACCCTGACTGGGCTGTCGGCCGTGCTCCCCTGGTCCCTTAGCGGACGCAATTGATGGACCGCGTCTTCCCCTCCCCCATCCTGCCCTGGGGAGGAGGTGTCTCTTGTAGAGTGGTAAGGAGTAAGAGGCCTGTGACAGAAGGCAGGCGTGTCAGTTCTGCACACGGGGCTTCAACAGGGAGCACGTTCCGGGCTCCCCGAAGGAGAAGCCCACCCCTGCCATTGTCTGCAGCGTGTGGAGCCCTGACCTTCCACGGCCGTTGATCGGCTATGGAAGAGACACCTGAACCCGTGGCCTGTGGTGTCTCCCTCAGGGTCACGAGACCCATCTCCCACTCGGTCTGATGCGGGGACGAGTGGGATACGGGGAAGGAAGGCTCACCAGGTTTTGTGTGGCTTCAGCAAAGTCTTCGCAGGCGAGCCTAATCCTCCATCCCTTCTGTGGTTTTCAGCCCACGTAGGACCTGGCCCGGCCCCGGCATTGGCCGGCAGCTCCCGCCCGCCTGCGGCGGCCCCGGAGGCCCAGGTAAGTGGGGTGGCCGTGCTCCGTTGGACGTCGTCCTGGGAAAGGTGAGCTTCCTGTTTTCCCGGAAGCCATTCCCGCCCTCATCTCCAGACTGTGTGTCCTGGGACGGGTCTGGCATGTCGTTCGCTTTCCAATTCAGTCTCCCCAGGGGCCAGTGGGCTGCTTGTCCCTGGAGCCCGTCACCTTGGCCGGTGCCTGCAGAAGCCATGAGGGAGTGCTCAGAAGCCGAGGACCGCAGACTTTGGCTGTGGGTTTGTCGAGATAGCGTGCGGAGGGTGAGCCCTCGCTCCACACTGGCTTCTCCTGGCTCTGCTGACTCCTTCCTGCCGACCTGCACCTGGGGTTGCTCCTGGGTCACTGAGGCAGAGTCCTGTGTCGTCCCTCGTTTGACTTGTTTCCTTGCTGAGGCCAGGTGATTCTCCTGTTTAGCATGCCCATTGAAATGCTCATAACTGAGAAAGGGGCAAAGCCCTCCCTCCAGCTTTGTCCTGTGTGCTTTGTGCAGCTTTGAGTCTACCTGTTTGGTGTGGGGTAAATGTCAGAACCCGTGACCGTCTGTTCTCGGGACGGAGATGTGCCTGGCCCGCTGCGTCCAGTTGTACTCTGGGTAGATGTTGCTTTCGTCGTAAGAAATAGAGGCTTGAAGGGAAAGAGCCCGCAGTGAAGAGGCCTACTTCCCTGCAGGGGAATTGCGACGCGCAGCAGCGTCCTCCCGTCGTGCTCCCCACCCCTGCGCCGGGTCGGGCCTGCCCCGGAAGCTGCCAGAGCTACTCCTGTGCGTCAGCATGACACGTCGCGGGAGTTTGCGCACGGGCCTGTAGGGTCCTTTTGGTGTCAGTTGTGGGATCCAGACATCCCACTTGAGTTTGCCGAAGGACACAAGTAGTGCGCGCTTCGTAGCGCACTGAAAACCCAGACGTCCCTGAGGATAGCGGTGATTGTAGCGGAGCCTGACTACCTCCTGTGGGCAGCGTTGTCCCCTCAGGAGCACTTGGGCAGCTCCCCCGCAGGACTCCGGGGTGCCCAGCTCCCCAGTGCACGTTGCGCCCAGGGGAAGCCCCTGCCGGTCGGAGGAGATTACTTGGTTTGGGGGGAAGGAGAGGGCCAGGCAGGGTCCTGGAGGCAGAGCGGTGACCCAGGTGCGGCTCTGATTGCACGTGTGGAGGACGAGCTTTTCACGTCCGTCCCTTCTGCGTGTTCCTGGTCCGCGCCGGGCCAGCTCCCGTGGAGCTGGGGTGGTGGCGAGGAGGGCTGTCCTGCCCAAAGGGGCTGCCTGTTGGGAAGGCGCTGCTTTTGTCAGAGTGCTGGAAGCTCTGTGTGCATCCTCGCAGGCAGGACCCTTGGCTTCGTCCACTTGGAGACACCGGCGGCGGCGTGTGGCGCCATTGTTGTCCCCCCGTGTCCTGCTGCGCGGCCCGGGCTGCCGGCTGCAGGCCCCAGAGGGCTGGGTGGAGCGTGGGGCACTGTGCTGCTGGGTGGGCACCCGGCGGGGTGTGGGGAGGGTGCCCGGTGCCGACAGCTGATGCGTTGGGTTTCGGCTTTTGTCGGTGGTCGCTCCGTTTCTGTCGCCTGACACGGCTCTCCCTTCTGCCCTGCAGGTTACCTTGCAGCGTCCCGGCGTTTGCAGGGACCGGCCCGTGTTGCCACCAGCACCTGGGCCCCCCTTGGGCCCTGTGCAGCCTCGCTCACCAGTACCGGATGCTCCACTTGGTAAGAGGAAAGCGTCCATTCCTCTGTTTGTTCCTTGCGTCACTGCAGGAGAAGGGCAGATCGCTCTCCAGGTCCCTCCCAGGGCATGGGCCACCCTGACTGGGCTGTCGGCCGTGCTCCCCTGGTCCCTTAGCGGACGCAATTGATGGACCGCGTCTTCCCCTCCCCCATCCTGCCCTGGGGAGGAGGTGTCTCTTGTAGAGTGGTAAGGAGTAAGAGGCCTGTGACAGAAGGCAGGCGTGTCAGTTCTGCACACGGGGCTTCAACAGGGAGCACGTTCCGGGCTCCCCGAAGGAGAAGCCCACCCCTGCCATTGTCTGCAGCGTGTGGAGCCCTGACCTTCCACGGCCGTTGATCGGCTATGGAAGAGACACCTGAACCCGTGGCCTGTGGTGTCTCCCTCAGGGTCACGAGACCCGTCTCCCACTCGGTCTGATGCGGGGACGAGTGGGATACGGGGAAGGAAGGCTCACCAGGTTTTGTGTGGCTTCAGCAAAGTCTTCGCAGGCGAGCCTAATCCTCCATCCCTTCTGTGGTTTTCAGCCCACGTAGGACCTGGCCCGGCCCCGGCATTGGCCGGCAGCTCCCGCCCGCCTGCGGCGGCCCCGGAGGCCCAGGTAAGTGGGGTGGCCGTGCTCCGTTGGACGTCGTCCTGGGAAAGGTGAGCTTCCTGTTTTCCCGGAAGCCATTCCCGCCCTCATCTCCAGACTGTGTGTCCTGGGACGGGTCTGGCATGTCGTTCGCTTTCCAATTCAGTCTCCCCAGGGGCCAGTGGGCTGCTTGTCCCTGGAGCCCGTCACCTTGGCCGGTGCCTGCAGAAGCCATGAGGGAGTGCTCAGAAGCCGAGGACCGCAGACTTTGGCTGTGGGTTTGTCGAGATAGCGTGCGGAGGGTGAGCCCTCGCTCCACACTGGCTTCTCCTGGCTCTGCTGACTCCTTCCTGCCGACCTGCACCTGGGGTTGCTCCTGGGTCACTGAGGCAGAGTCCTGTGTCGTCCCTCGTTTGACTTGTTTCCTTGCTGAGGCCAGGTGATTCTCCTGTTTAGCATGCCCATTGAAATGCTCGTAACTGAGAAAGGGGCAAAGCCCTCCCTCCAGCTTTGTCCTGTGTGCTTTGTGCAGCTTTGAGTCTACCTGTTTGGTGTGGGGTAAATGTCAGAACCCGTGACCGTCTGTTCTCGGGACGGAGATGTGCCTGGCCCGCTGCGTCCAGTTGTACTCTGGGTAGATGTTGCTTTCGTCGTAAGAAATAGAGGCTTGAAGGGAAAGAGCCCGCAGTGAAGAGGCCTACTTCCCTGCAGGGGAATTGCGACGCGCAGCAGCGTCCTCCCGTCGTGCTCCCCACCCCTGCGCCGGGTCGGGCCTGCCCCGGAAGCTGCCAGAGCTGCTCCTGTGCGTCAGCATGACACGTCGCGGGATTTTGCGCACGGGCCTGTAGGGTCCTTTTGGTGTCAGTTGTGGGATCCAGACATCCCACTTGAGTTTGCCGAAGGACACAAGTAGTGCGCGCTTCGTAGCGCACTGAAAACCCAGACGTCCCTGAGGATAGCGGTGATTGTAGCGGAGCCTGACTACCTCCTGTGGGCAGCGTTGTCCCCTCAGGAGCACTTGGGCAGCTCCCCCGCAGGACTCCGGGGTGCCCAGCTCCCCAGTGCACGTTGCGCCCAGGGGAAGCCCCTGCCGGTCGGAGGAGATTACTTCGTTTGGGGGGAAGGAGAGGGCCAGGCAGGGTCCTGGAGGCAGAGCAGTGACCCAGGTGCGGCTCTGATTGCACGTGTGGAGGACGAGCTTTTCACGTCCGTCCCTTCTGCGTGTTCCTGGTCCGCGCCGGGCCAGCTCCCGTGGAGCTGGGGTGGTGGCGAGGAGGGCTGTCCTGCCCAAAGGGGCTGCCTGTTGGGAAGGCGCTGCTTTTGTCAGAGTGCTGGAAGCTCTGTGTGCATCCTCGCAGGCAGGACCCTTGGCTTCGTCCACTTGGAGACACCGGCGGCGGCGTGTGGTGCCATTGTTGTCCCCCCGTGTCCTGCTGCGCGGCCCGGGCTGCCGGCTGCAGGCCCCAGAGGGCTGGGTGGAGCGTGGGGCACTGTGCTGCTGGGTGGGCACCCGGCGGGGTGTGGGGAGGGTGCCCGGTGCCGACAGCTGATGCGTTGGGTTTCGGCTTTTGTCGGTGGTCGCTCCGTTTCTGTCGCCTGACACGGCTCTCCCTTCTGCCCTGCAGGTTACCTTGCAGCGTCCCGGCGTTTGCAGGGACCGGCCCGTGTTGCCACCAGCACCTGGGCCCCCCTTGGGCCCTGTGCAGCCTCGCTCACCAGTACCGGATGCTCCACTTGGTAAGAGGAAAGCGTCCATTCCTCTGTTTGTTCCTTGCGTCACTGCAGGAGAAGGGCAGATCGCTCTCCAGGTCCCTCCCAGGGCATGGGCCACCCTGACTGGGCTGTCGGCCGTGCTCCCCTGGTCCCTTAGCGGACGCAATTGATGGACCGCGTCTTCCCCTCCCCCATCCTGCCCTGGGGAGGAGGTGTCTCTTGTAGAGTGGTAAGGAGTAAGAGGCCTGTGACAGAAGGCAGGCGTGTCAGTTCTGCACACGGGGCTTCAACAGGGAGCACGTTCCGGGCTCCCCGAAGGAGAAGCCCACCCCTGCCATTGTCTGCAGCGTGTGGAGCCCTGACCTTCCACGGCCGTTGATCGGCTATGGAAGAGACACCTGAACCCGTGGCCTGTGGTGTCTCCCTCAGGGTCACGAGACCCGTCTCCCACTCGGTCTGATGCGGGGACGAGTGGGATACGGGGAAGGAAGGCTCACCAGGTTTTGTGTGGCTTCAGCAAAGTCTTCGCAGGCGAGCCTAATCCTCCATCCCTTCTGTGGTTTTCAGCCCACGTAGGACCTGGCCCGGCCCCGGCATTGGCCGGCAGCTCCCGCCCGCCTGCGGCGGCCCCGGAGGCCCAGGTAAGTGGGGTGGCCGTGCTCCGTTGGACGTCGTCCTGGGAAAGGTGAGCTTCCTGTTTTCCCGGAAGCCATTCCCGCCCTCATCTCCAGACTGTGTGTCCTGGGACGGGTCTGGCATGTCGTTCGCTTTCCAATTCAGTCTCCCCAGGGGCTAGTGGGCTGCTTGTCCCTGGAGCCCGTCACCTTGGCCGGTGCCTGCAGAAGCCATGAGGGAGTGCTCAGAAGCCGAGGACCGCAGACTTTGGCTGTGGGTTTGTCGAGATAGCGTGCGGAGGGTGAGCCCTCGCTCCACACTGGCTTCTCCTGGCTGTGCTGACTCCTTCCTGCCGACCTGCACCTGGGGTTGCTCCTGGGTCACTGAGGCAGAGTCCTGTGTCGTCCCTCGTTTGACTTGTTTCCTTGCTGAGGCCAGGTGATTCTCCTGTTTAGCATGCCCATTGAAATGCTCGTAACTGAGAAAGGGGCAAAGCCCTCCCTCCAGCTTTGTCCTGTGTGCTTTGTGCAGCTTTGAGTCTACCTGTTTGGTGTGGGGTAAATGTCAGAACCCGTGACCGTCTGTTCTCGGGACGGAGATGTGCCTGGCCCGCTGCGTCCAGTTGTACTCTGGGTAGATGTTGCTTTCGTCGTAAGAAATAGAGGCTTGAAGGGAAAGAGCCCGCAGTGAAGAGGCCTACTTCCCTGCAGGGGAATTGCGACGCGCAGCAGCGTCCTCCCGTCGTGCTCCCCACCCCTGCGCCGGGTCGGGCCTGCCCCGGAAGCTGCCAGAGCTGCTCCTGTGCGTCAGCATGACACGTCGCGGGATTTTGCGCACGGGCCTGTAGGGTCCTTTTGGTGTCAGTTGTGGGATCCAGACATCCCACTTGAGTTTGCCGAAGGACACAAGTAGTGCGCGCTTCGTAGCGCACTGAAAACCCAGACGTCCCTGAGGATAGCGGTGATTGTAGCGGAGCCTGACTACCTCCTGTGGGCAGCGTTGTCCCCTCAGGAGCACTTGGGCAGCTCCCCCGCAGGACTCCGGGGTGCCCAGCTCCCCAGTGCACGTTGCGCCCAGGGGAAGCCCCTGCCGGTCGGAGGAGATTACTTCGTTTGGGGGGAAGGAGAGGGCCAGGCAGGGTCCTGGAGGCAGAGCAGTGACCCAGGTGCGGCTCTGATTGCACGTGTGGAGGACGAGCTTTTCACGTCCGTCCCTTCTGCGTGTTCCTGGTCCGCGCCGGGCCAGCTCCCGTGGAGCTGGGGTGGTGGCGAGGAGGGCTGTCCTGCCCAAAGGGGCTGCCTGTTGGGAAGGCGCTGCTTTTGTCAGAGTGCTGGAAGCTCTGTGTGCATCCTCGCAGGCAGGACCCTTGGCTTCGTCCACTTGGAGACACCGGCGGCGGCGTGTGGCGCCATTGTTGTCCCCCCGTGTCCTGCTGCGCGGCCCGGGCTGCCGGCTGCAGGCCCCAGAGGGCTGGGTGGAGCGTGGGGCACTGTGCTGCTGGGTGGGCACCCGGCGGGGTGTGGGGAGGGTGCCCGGTGCCGACAGCTGATGCGTTGGGTTTCGGCTTTTGTCGGTGGTCGCTCCGTTTCTGTCGCCTGACACGGCTCTCCCTTCTGCCCTGCAGGTTACCTTGCAGCGTCCCGGCGTTTGCAGGGACCGGCCCGTGTTGCCACCAGCACCTGGGCCCCCCTTGGGCCCTGTGCAGCCTCGCTCACCAGTACCGGATGCTCCACTTGGTAAGAGGAAAGCGTCCATTCCTCTGTTTGTTCCTTGCGTCACTGCAGGAGAAGGGCAGATCGCTCTCCAGGTCCCTCCCAGGGCATGGGCCACCCTGACTGGGCTGTCGGCCGTGCTCCCCTGGTCCCTTAGCGGACGCAATTGATGGACCGCGTCTTCCCCTCCCCCATCCTGCCCTGGGGAGGAGGTGTCTCTTGTAGAGTGGTAAGGAGTAAGAGGCCTGTGACAGAAGGCAGGCGTGTCAGTTCTGCACACGGGGCTTCAACAGGGAGCACGTTCCGGGCTCCCCGAAGGAGAAGCCCACCCCTGCCATTGTCTGCAGCGTGTGGAGCCCTGACCTTCCACGGCCGTTGATCGGCTATGGAAGAGACACCGGAACCCGTGGCCTGTGGTGTCTCCCTCAGGGTCACGAGACCCGTCTCCCACTCGGTCTGATGCGGGGACGAGTGGGATACGGGGAAGGAAGGCTCACCAGGTTTTGTGTGGCTTCAGCAAAGTCTTCGCAGGCGAGCCTAATCCTCCATCCCTTCTGTGGTTTTCAGCCCACGTAGGACCTGGCCCGGCCCCGGCATTGGCCGGCAGCTCCCGCCCGCCTGCGGCGGCCCCGGAGGCCCAGGTAAGTGGGGTGGCCGTGCTCCGTTGGACGTCGTCCTGGGAAAGGTGAGCTTCCTGTTTTCCCGGAAGCCATTCCCGCCCTCATCTCCAGACTGTGTGTCCTGGGACGGGTCTGGCATGTCGTTCGCTTTCCAATTCAGTCTCCCCAGGGGCCAGTGGGCTGCTTGTCCCTGGAGCCCGTCACCTTGGCCGGTGCCTGCAGAAGCCATGAGGGAGTGCTCAGAAGCCGAGGACCGCAGACTTTGGCTGTGGGTTTGTCGAGATAGCGTGCGGAGGGTGAGCCCTCGCTCCACACTGGCTTCTCCTGGCTCTGCTGACTCCTTCCTGCCGACCTGCACCTGGGGTTGCTCCTGGGTCACTGAGGCAGAGTCCTGTGTCGTCCCTCGTTTGACTTGTTTCCTTGCTGAGGCCAGGTGATTCTCCTGTTTAGCATGCCCATTGAAATGCTCGTAACTGAGAAAGGGGCAAAGCCCTCCCTCCAGCTTTGTCCTGTGTGCTTTGTGCAGCTTTGAGTCTACCTGTTTGGTGTGGGGTAAATGTCAGAACCCGTGACCGTCTGTTCTCGGGACGGAGATGTGCCTGGCCCGCTGCGTCCAGTTGTACTCTGGGTAGATGTTGCTTTCGTCGTAAGAAATAGAGGCTTGAAGGGAAAGAGCCCGCAGTGAAGAGGCCTACTTCCCTGCAGGGGAATTGCGACGTGCAGCAGCGTCCTCCCGTCGTGCTCCCCACCCCTGCGCCGGGTCGGGCCTGCCCCGGAAGCTGCCAGAGCTGCTCCTGTGCGTCAGCATGACACGTCGCGGGAGTTTGCGCACGGGCCTGTAGGGTCCTTTTGGTGTCAGTTGTGGGATCCAGACATCCCACTTGAGTTTGCCGAAGGACACAAGTAGTGCGCGCTTCGTAGCGCACTGAAAACCCAGACGTCCCTGAGGATAGCGGTGATTGTAGCGGAGCCTGACTACCTCCTGTGGGCAGCGTTGTCCCCTCAGGAGCACTTGGGCAGCTCCCCCGCAGGACTCCGGGGTGCCCAGCTCCCCAGTGCACGTTGCGCCCAGGGGAAGCCCCTGCCGGTCGGAGGAGATTACTTGGTTTGGGGGGAAGGAGAGGGCCAGGCAGGGTCCTGGAGGCAGAGCGGTGACCCAGGTGCGGCTCTGATTGCACGTGTGGAGGACGAGCTTTTCACGTCCGTCCCTTCTGCGTGTTCCTGGTCCGCGCCGGGCCAGCTCCCGTGGAGCTGGGGTGGTGGCGAGGAGGGCTGTCCTGCCCAAAGGGGCTGCCTGTTGGGAAGGCGCTGCTTTTGTCAGAGTGCTGGAAGCTCTGTGTGCATCCTCGCAGGCAGGACCCTTGGCTTCGTCCACTTGGAGACACCGGCGGCGGCGTGTGGCGCCATTGTTGTCCCCCCGTGTCCTGCTGCGCGGCCCGGGCTGCCGGCTGCAGGCCCCAGAGGGCTGGGTGGAGCGTGGGGCACTGTGCTGCTGGGTGGGCACCCGGCGGGGTGTGGGGAGGGTGCCCGGTGCCGACAGCTGATGCGTTGGGTTTCGGCTTTTGTCGGTGGTCGCTCCGTTTCTGTCGCCTGACACGGCTCTCCCTTCTGCCCTGCAGGTTACCTTGCAGCGTCCCGGCGTTTGCAGGGACCGGCCCGTGTTGCCACCAGCACCTGGGCCCCCCTTGGGCCCTGTGCAGCCTCGCTCACCAGTACCGGATGCTCCACTTGGTAAGAGGAAAGCGTCCATTCCTCTGTTTGTTCCTTGCGTCACTGCAGGAGAAGGGCAGATCGCTCTCCAGGTCCCTCCCAGGGCATGGGCCACCCTGACTGGGCTGTCGGCCGTGCTCCCCTGGTCCCTTAGCGGACGCAATTGATGGACCGCGTCTTCCCCTCCCCCATCCTGCCCTGGGGAGGAGGTGTCTCTTGTAGAGTGGTAAGGAGTAAGAGGCCTGTGACAGAAGGCAGGCGTGTCAGTTCTGCACACGGGGCTTCAACAGGGAGCACGTTCCGGGCTCCCCGAAGGAGAAGCCCACCCCTGCCATTGTCTGCAGCGTGTGGAGCCCTGACCTTCCACGGCCGTTGATCGGCTATGGAAGAGACACCTGAACCCGTGGCCTGTGGTGTCTCCCTCAGGGTCACGAGACCCGTCTCCCACTCGGTCTGATGCGGGGACGAGTGGGATACGGGGAAGGAAGGCTCACCAGGTTTTGTGTGGCTTCAGCAAAGTCTTCGCAGGCGAGCCTAATCCTCCATCCCTTCTGTGGTTTTCAGCCCACGTAGGACCTGGCCCGGCCCCGGCATTGGCCGGCAGCTCCCGCCCGCCTGCGGCGGCCCCGGAGGCCCAGGTAAGTGGGGTGGCCGTGCTCCGTTGGACGTCGTCCTGGGAAAGGTGAGCTTCCTGTTTTCCCGGAAGCCATTCCCGCCCTCATCTCCAGACTGTGTGTCCTGGGACGGGTCTGGCATGTCGTTCGCTTTCCAATTCAGTCTCCCCAGGGGCCAGTGGGCTGCTTGTCCCTGGAGCCCGTCACCTTGGCCGGTGCCTGCAGAAGCCATGAGGGAGTGCTCAGAAGCCGAGGACCGCAGACTTTGGCTGTGGGTTTGTCGAGATAGCGTGCGGAGGGTGAGCCCTCGCTCCACACTGGCTTCTCCTGGCTCTGCTGACTCCTTCCTGCCGACCTGCACCTGGGGTTGCTCCTGGGTCACTGAGGCAGAGTCCTGTGTCGTCCCTCGTTTGACTTGTTTCCTTGCTGAGGCCAGGTGATTCTCCTGTTTAGCATGCCCATTGAAATGCTCGTAACTGAGAAAGGGGCAAAGCCCTCCCTCCAGCTTTGTCCTGTGTGCTTTGTGCAGCTTTGAGTCTACCTGTTTGGTGTGGGGTAAATGTCAGAACCCGTGACCGTCTGTTCTCGGGACGGAGATGTGCCTGGCCCGCTGCGTCCAGTTGTACTCTGGGTAGATGTTGCTTTCGTCGTAAGAAATAGAGGCTTGAAGGGAAAGAGCCCGCAGTGAAGAGGCCTACTTCCCTGCAGGGGAATTGCGACGCGCAGCAGCGTCCTCCCGTCGTGCTCCCCACCCCTGCGCCGGGTCGGGCCTGCCCCGGAAGCTGCCAGAGCTACTCCTGTGCGTCAGCATGACACGTCGCGGGAGTTTGCGCACGGGCCTGTAGGGTCCTTTTGGTGTCAGTTGTGGGATCCAGACATCCCACTTGAGTTTGCCGAAGGACACAAGTAGTGCGCGCTTCGTAGCGCACTGAAAACCCAGACGTCCCTGAGGATAGCGGTGATTGTAGCGGAGCCTGACTACCTCCTGTGGGCAGCGTTGTCCCCTCAGGAGCACTTGGGCAGCTCCCCCGCAGGACTCCGGGGTGCCCAGCTCCCCAGTGCACGTTGCACCCAGGGGAAGCCCCTGCCGGTCGGAGGAGATTACTTCGTTTGGGGGGAAGGAGAGGGCCAGGCAGGGTCCTGGAGGCAGAGCGGTGACCCAGGTGCGGCTCTGATTGCACGTGTGGAGGACGAGCTTTTCACGTCCGTCCCTTCTGCGTGTTCCTGGTCCGCGCCGGGCCAGCTCCCGTGGAGCTGGGGTGGTGGCGAGGTGGGCTGTCCTGCCCAAAGGGGCTGCCTGTTGGGAAGGCGCTGCTTTTGTCAGAGTGCTGGAAGCTCTGTGTGCATCCTCGCAGGCAGGACCCTTGGCTTCGTCCACTTGGAGACACCGGCGGCGGCGTGTGGCGCCATTGTTGTCCCCCCGTGTCCTGCTGCGCGGCCCGGGCTGCCGGCTGCAGGCCCCAGAGGGCTGGGTGGAGCGTGGGGCACTGTGCTGCTGGGTGGGCACCCGGCGGGGTGTGGGGAGGGTGCCCGGTGCCGACAGCTGATGCGTTGGGTTTCGGCTTTTGTCGGTGGTCGCTCCGTTTCTGTCGCCTGACACGGCTCTCCCTTCTGCCCTGCAGGTTACCTTGCAGCGTCCCGGCGTTTGCAGGGACCGGCCCGTGTTGCCACCAGCACCTGGGCCCCCCTTGGGCCCTGTGCAGCCTCGCTCACCAGTACCGGATGCTCCACTTGGTAAGAGGAAAGCGTCCATTCCTCTGTTTGTTCCTTGCGTCACTGCAGGAGAAGGGCAGATCGCTCTCCAGGTCCCTCCCAGGGCATGGGCCACCCTGACTGGGCTGTCGGCCGTGCTCCCCTGGTCCCTTAGCGGACGCAATTGATGGACCGCGTCTTCCCCTCCCCCATCCTGCCCTGGGGAGGAGGTGTCTCTTATAGAGTGGTAAGGAGTAAGAGGCCTGTGACAGAAGGCAGGCGTGTCAGTTCTGCACACGGGGCTTCAACAGGGAGCACGTTCCGGGCTCCCCGAAGGAGAAGCCCACCCCTGCCATTGTCTGCAGCGTGTGGAGCCCTGACCTTCCACGGCCGTTGATCGGCTATGGAAGAGACACCTGAACCCGTGGCCTGTGGTGTCTCCCTCAGGGTCACGAGACCCGTCTCCCACTCGGTCTGATGCGGGGACGAGTGGGATACGGGGAAGGAAGGCTCACCAGGTTTTGTGTGGCTTCAGCAAAGTCTTCGCAGGCGAGCCTAATCCTCCATCCCTTCTGTGGTTTTCAGCCCACGTAGGACCTGGCCCGGCCCCGGCATTGGCCGGCAGCTCCCGCCCGCCTGCGGCGGCCCCGGAGGCCCAGGTAAGTGGGGTGGCCGTGCTCCGTTGGACGTCGTCCTGGGAAAGGTGAGCTTCCTGTTTTCCCGGAAGCCATTCCCGCCCTCATCTCCAGACTGTGTGTCCTGGGACGGGTCTGGCATGTCGTTCGCTTTCAAATTCAGTCTCCCCAGGGGCCAGTGGGCTGCTTGTCCCTGGAGCCCGTCACCTTGGCCGGTGCCTGCAGAAGCCATGAGGGAGTGCTCAGAAGCCGAGGACCGCAGACTTTGGCTGTGGGTTTGTCGAGATAGCGTGCGGAGGGTGAGCCCTCGCTCCACACTGGCTTCTCCTGGCTGTGCTGACTCCTTCCTGCCGACCTGCACCTGGGGTTGCTCCTGGGTCACTGAGGCAGAGTCCTGTGTCGTCCCTCGTTTGACTTGTTTCCTTGCTGAGGCCAGGTGATTCTCCTGTTTAGCATGCCCATTGAAATGCTCGTAACTGAGAAAGGGGCAAAGCCCTCCCTCCAGCTTTGTCCTGTGTGCTTTGTGCAGCTTTGAGTCTACCTGTTTGGTGTGGGGTAAATGTCAGAACCCGTGACCGTCTGTTCTCGGGACGGAGATGTGCCTGGCCCGCTGCGTCCAGTTGTACTCTGGGTACATCTGTTGCATTCGTCGTAAGAAATAGAGGCTTGAAGGGAAAGAGCCCGCAGTGAAGAGGCCTACTTCCCTGCAGGGGAATTGCGACGCGCAGCAGCGTCCTCCCGTCGTGCTCCCCACCCCTGCGCCGGGTCGGGCCTGCCCCGGAAGCTGCCAGAGCTGCTCCTGTGCGTCAGCATGACACGTCGCGGGAGTTTGCGCACGGGCCTGTAGGGTCCTTTTGGTGTCAGTTGTGGGATCCAGACATCCCACTTGAGTTTGCCGAAGGACACAAGTAGTGCGCGCTTCGTAGCGCACTGAAAACCCAGACGTCCCTGAGGATAGCGGTGATTGTAGCGGAGCCTGACTACCTCCTGTGGGCAGCGTTGTCCCCTCAGGAGCACTTGGGCAGCTCCCCCGCAGGACTCCGGGGTGCCCAGCTCCCCAGTGCACGTTGCGCCCAGGGGAAGCCCCTGCCGGTCGGAGGAGATTACTTGGTTTGGGGGGAAGGAGAGGGCCAGGCAGGGTCCTGGAGGCAGAGCGGTGACCCAGGTGCGGCTCTGATTGCACGTGTGGAGGACGAGCTTTTCACGTCCGTCCCTTCTGCGTGTTCCTGGTCCGCGCCGGGCCAGCTCCCGTGGAGCTGGGGTGGTGGCGAGGTGGGCTGTCCTGCCCAAAGGGGCTGCCTGTTGGGAAGGCGCTGCTTTTGTCAGAGTGCTGGAAGCTCTGTGTGCATCCTCGCAGGCAGGACCCTTGGCTTCGTCCACTTGGAGACACCGGCGGCGGCGTGTGGCGCCATTGTTGTCCCCCCGTGTCCTGCTGCGCGGCCCGGGCTGCCGGCTGCAGGCCCCAGAGGGCTGGGTGGAGCGTGGGGCACTGTGCTGCTGGGTGGGCACCCGGCGGGGTGTGGGGAGGGTGCCCGGTGCCGACAGCTGATGCGTTGGGTTTCGGCTTTTGTCGGTGGTCGCTCCGTTTCTGTCGCCTGACACGGCTCTCCCTTCTGCCCTGCAGGTTACCTTGCAGCGTCCCGGCGTTTGCAGGGACCGGCCCGTGTTGCCACCAGCACCTGGGCCCCCCTTGGGCCCTGTGCAGCCTCGCTCACCAGTACCGGATGCTCCACTTGGTAAGAGGAAAGCGTCCATTCCTCTGTTTGTTCCTTGCGTCACTGCAGGAGAAGGGCAGATCGCTCTCCAGGTCCCTCCCAGGGCATGGGCCACCCTGACTGGGCTGTCGGCCGTGCTCCCCTGGTCCCTTAGCGGACGCAATTGATGGACCGCGTCTTCCCCTCCCCCATCCTGCCCTGGGGAGGAGGTGTCTCTTGTAGAGTGGTAAGGAGTAAGAGGCCTGTGACAGAAGGCAGGCGTGTCAGTTCTGCACACGGGGCTTCAACAGGGAGCACGTTCCGGGCTCCCCGAAGGAGAAGCCCACCCCTGCCATTGTCTGCAGCGTGTGGAGCCCTGACCTTCCACGGCCGTTGATCGGCTATGGAAGAGACACCTGAACCCGTGGCCTGTGGTGTCTCCCTCAGGGTCACGAGACCCGTCTCCCACTCGGTCTGATGCGGGGACGAGTGGGATACGGGGAAGGAAGGCTCACCAGGTTTTGTGTGGCTTCAGCAAAGTCTTCGCAGGCGAGCCTAATCCTCCATCCCTTCTGTGGTTTTCAGCCCACGTAGGACCTGGCCCGGCCCCGGCATTGGCCGGCAGCTCCCGCCCGCCTGCGGCGGCCCCGGAGGCCCAGGTAAGTGGGGTGGCCGTGCTCCGTTGGACGTCGTCCTGGGAAAGGTGAGCTTCCTGTTTTCCCGGAAGCCATTCCCGCCCTCATCTCCAGACTGTGTGTCCTGGGACGGGTCTGGCATGTCGTTCGCTTTCCAATTCAGTCTCCCCAGGGGCCAGTGGGCTGCTTGTCCCTGGAGCCCGTCACCTTGGCCGGTGCCTGCAGAAGCCATGAGGGAGTGCTCAGAAGCCGAGGACCGCAGACTTTGGCTGTGGGTTTGTCGAGATAGCGTGCGGAGGGTGAGCCCTCGCTCCACACTGGCTTCTCCTGGCTCTGCTGACTCCTTCCTGCCGACCTGCACCTGGGGTTGCTCCTGGGTCACTGAGGCAGAGTCCTGTGTCGTCCCTCGTTTGACTTGTTTCCTTGCTGAGGCCAGGTGATTCTCCTGTTTAGCATGCCCATTGAAATGCTCGTAACTGAGAAAGGGGCAAAGCCCTCCCTCCAGCTTTGTCCTGTGTGCTTTGTGCAGCTTTGAGTCTACCTGTTTGGTGTGGGGTAAATGTCAGAACCCGTGACCGTCTGTTCTCGGGACGGAGATGTGCCTGGCCCGCTGCGTCCAGTTGTACTCTGGGTAGATGTTGCTTTCGTCGTAAGAAATAGAGGCTTGAAGGGAAAGAGCCCGCAGTGAAGAGGCCTACTTCCCTGCAGGGGAATTGCGACGCGCAGCAGCGTCCTCCCGTCGTGCTCCCCACCCCTGCGCCGGGTCGGGCCTGCCCCGGAAGCTGCCAGAGCTACTCCTGTGCGTCAGCATGACACGTCGCGGGAGTTTGCGCACGGGCCTGTAGGGTCCTTTTGGTGTCAGTTGTGGGATCCAGACATCCCACTTGAGTTTGCCGAAGGACACAAGTAGTGCGCGCTTCGTAGCGCACTGAAAACCCAGACGTCCCTGAGGATAGCGGTGATTGTAGCGGAGCCTGACTACCTCCTGTGGGCAGCGTTGTCCCCTCAGGAGCACTTGGGCAGCTCCCCCGCAGGACTCCGGGGTGCCCAGCTCCCCAGTGCACGTTGCACCCAGGGGAAGCCCCTGCCGGTCGGAGGAGATTACTTCGTTTGGGGGGAAGGAGAGGGCCAGGCAGGGTCCTGGAGGCAGAGCGGTGACCCAGGTGCGGCTCTGATTGCACGTGTGGAGGACGAGCTTTTCACGTCCGTCCCTTCTGCGTGTTCCTGGTCCGCGCCGGGCCAGCTCCCGTGGAGCTGGGGTGGTGGCGAGGTGGGCTGTCCTGCCCAAAGGGGCTGCCTGTTGGGAAGGCGCTGCTTTTGTCAGAGTGCTGGAAGCTCTGTGTGCATCCTCGCAGGCAGGACCCTTGGCTTCGTCCACTTGGAGACACCGGCGGCGGCGTGTGGCGCCATTGTTGTCCCCCCGTGTCCTGCTGCGCGGCCCGGGCTGCCGGCTGCAGGCCCCAGAGGGCTGGGTGGAGCGTGGGGCACTGTGCTGCTGGGTGGGCACCCGGCGGGGTGTGGGGAGGGTGCCCGGTGCCGACAGCTGATGCGTTGGGTTTCGGCTTTTGTCGGTGGTCGCTCCGTTTCTGTCGCCTGACACGGCTCTCCCTTCTGCCCTGCAGGTTACCTTGCAGCGTCCCGGCGTTTGCAGGGACCGGCCCGTGTTGCCACCAGCACCTGGGCCCCCCTTGGGCCCTGTGCAGCCTCGCTCACCAGTACCGGATGCTCCACTTGGTAAGAGGAAAGCGTCCATTCCTCTGTTTGTTCCTTGCGTCACTGCAGGAGAAGGGCAGATCGCTCTCCAGGTCCCTCCCAGGGCATGGGCCACCCTGACTGGGCTGTCGGCCGTGCTCCCCTGGTCCCTTAGCGGACGCAATTGATGGACCGCGTCTTCCCCTCCCCCATCCTGCCCTGGGGAGGAGGTGTCTCTTATAGAGTGGTAAGGAGTAAGAGGCCTGTGACAGAAGGCAGGCGTGTCAGTTCTGCACACGGGGCTTCAACAGGGAGCACGTTCCGGGCTCCCCGAAGGAGAAGCCCACCCCTGCCATTGTCTGCAGCGTGTGGAGCCCTGACCTTCCACGGCCGTTGATCGGCTATGGAAGAGACACCTGAACCCGTGGCCTGTGGTGTCTCCCTCAGGGTCACGAGACCCGTCTCCCACTCGGTCTGATGCGGGGACGAGTGGGATACGGGGAAGGAAGGCTCACCAGGTTTTGTGTGGCTTCAGCAAAGTCTTCGCAGGCGAGCCTAATCCTCCATCCCTTCTGTGGTTTTCAGCCCACGTAGGACCTGGCCCGGCCCCGGCATTGGCCGGCAGCTCCCGCCCGCCTGCGGCGGCCCCGGAGGCCCAGGTAAGTGGGGTGGCCGTGCTCCGTTGGACGTCGTCCTGGGAAAGGTGAGCTTCCTGTTTTCCCGGAAGCCATTCCCGCCCTCATCTCCAGACTGTGTGTCCTGGGACGGGTCTGGCATGTCGTTCGCTTTCCAATTCAGTCTCCCCAGGGGCCAGTGGGCTGCTTGTCCCTGGAGCCCGTCACCTTGGCCGGTGCCTGCAGAAGCCATGAGGGAGTGCTCAGAAGCCGAGGACCGCAGACTTTGGCTGTGGGTTTGTCGAGATAGCGTGCGGAGGGTGAGCCCTCGCTCCACACTGGCTTCTCCTGGCTCTGCTGACTCCTTCCTGCCGACCTGCACCTGGGGTTGCTCCTGGGTCACTGAGGCAGAGTCCTGTGTCGTCCCTCGTTTGACTTGTTTCCTTGCTGAGGCCAGGTGATTCTCCTGTTTAGCATGCCCATTGAAATGCTCGTAACTGAGAAAGGGGCAAAGCCCTCCCTCCAGCTTTGTCCTGTGTGCTTTGTGCAGCTTTGAGTCTACCTGTTTGGTGTGGGGTAAATGTCAGAACCCGTGACCGTCTGTTCTCGGGACGGAGATGTGCCTGGCCCGCTGCGTCCAGTTGTACTCTGGGTACATCTGTTGCTTTCGTCGTAAGAAATAGAGGCTTGAAGGGAAAGAGCCCGCAGTGAAGAGGCCTACTTCCCTGCAGGGGAATTGCGACGCGCAGCAGCGTCCTCCCGTCGTGCTCCCCACCCCTGCGCCGGGTCGGGCCTGCCCCGGAAGCTGCCAGAGCTGCTCCTGTGCGTCAGCATGACACGTCGCGGGATTTTGCGCACGGGCCTGTAGGGTCCTTTTGGTGTCAGTTGTGGGATCCAGACATCCCACTTGAGTTTGCCGAAGGACACAAGTAGTGCGCGCTTCGTAGCGCACTGAAAACCCAGACGTCCCTGAGGATAGCGGTGATTGTAGCGGAGCCTGACTACCTCCTGTGGGCAGCGTTGTCCCCTCAGGAGCACTTGGGCAGCTCCCCCGCAGGACTCCGGGGTGCCCAGCTCCCCAGTGCACGTTGCGCCCAGGGGAAGCCCCTGCCGGTCGGAGGAGATTACTTCGTTTGGGGGGAAGGAGAGGGCCAGGCAGGGTCCTGGAGGCAGAGCAGTGACCCAGGTGCGGCTCTGATTGCACGTGTGGAGGACGAGCTTTTCACGTCCGTCCCTTCTGCGTGTTCCTGGTCCGCGCCGGGCCAGCTCCCGTGGAGCTGGGGTGGTGGCGAGGAGGGCTGTCCTGCCCAAAGGGGCTGCCTGTTGGGAAGGCGCTGCTTTTGTCAGAGTGCTGGAAGCTCTGTGTGCATCCTCGCAGGCAGGACCCTTGGCTTCGTCCACTTGGAGACACCGGCGGCGGCGTGTGGCGCCATTGTTGTCCCCCCGTGTCCTGCTGCGCGGCCCGGGCTGCCGGCTGCAGGCCCCAGAGGGCTGGGTGGAGCGTGGGGCACTGTGCTGCTGGGTGGGCACCCGGCGGGGTGTGGGGAGGGTGCCCGGTGCCGACAGCTGATGCGTTGGGTTTCGGCTTTTGTCGGTGGTCGCTCCGTTTCTGTCGCCTGACACGGCTCTCCCTTCTGCCCTGCAGGTTACCTTGCAGCGTCCCGGCGTTTGCAGGGACCGGCCCGTGTTGCCACCAGCACCTGGGCCCCCCTTGGGCCCTGTGCAGCCTCGCTCACCAGTACCGGATGCTCCACTTGGTAAGAGGAAAGCGTCCATTCCTCTGTTTGTTCCTTGCGTCACTGCAGGAGAAGGGCAGATCGCTCTCCAGGTCCCTCCCAGGGCATGGGCCACCCTGACTGGGCTGTCGGCCGTGCTCCCCTGGTCCCTTAGCGGACGCAATTGATGGACCGCGTCTTCCCCTCCCCCATCCTGCCCTGGGGAGGAGGTGTCTCTTGTAGAGTGGTAAGGAGTAAGAGGCCTGTGACAGAAGGCAGGCGTGTCAGTTCTGCACACGGGGCTTCAACAGGGAGCACGTTCCGGGCTCCCCGAAGGAGAAGCCCACCCCTGCCATTGTCTGCAGCGTGTGGAGCCCTGACCTTCCACGGCCGTTGATCGGCTATGGAAGAGACACCTGAACCCGTGGCCTGTGGTGTCTCCCTCAGGGTCACGAGACCCGTCTCCCACTCGGTCTGATGCGGGGACGAGTGGGATACGGGGAAGGAAGGCTCACCAGGTTTTGTGTGGCTTCAGCAAAGTCTTCGCAGGCGAGCCTAATCCTCCATCCCTTCTGTGGTTTTCAGCCCACGTAGGACCTGGCCCGGCCCCGGCATTGGCCGGCAGCTCCCGCCCGCCTGCGGCGGCCCCGGAGGCCCAGGTAAGTGGGGTGGCCGTGCTCCGTTGGACGTCGTCCTGGGAAAGGTGAGCTTCCTGTTTTCCCGGAAGCCATTCCCGCCCTCATCTCCAGACTGTGTGTCCTGGGACGGGTCTGGCATGTCGTTCGCTTTCAAATTCAGTCTCCCCAGGGGCCAGTGGGCTGCTTGTCCCTGGAGCCCGTCACCTTGGCCGGTGCCTGCAGAAGCCATGAGGGAGTGCTCAGAAGCCGAGGACCGCAGACTTTGGCTGTGGGTTTGTCGAGATAGCGTGCGGAGGGTGAGCCCTCGCTCCACACTGGCTTCTCCTGGCTCTGCTGACTCCTTCCTGCCGACCTGCACCTGGGGTTGCTCCTGGGTCACTGAGGCAGAGTCCTGTGTCGTCCCTCGTTTGACTTGTTTCCTTGCTGAGGCCAGGTGATTCTCCTGTATAGCATGCCCATTGAAATGCTCGTAACTGAGAAAGGGGCAAAGCCCTCCCTCCAGCTTTGTCCTGTGTGCTTTGTGCAGCTTTGAGTCTACCTGTTTGGTGTGGGGTAAATGTCAGAACCCGTGACCGTCTGTTCTCGGGACGGAGATGTGCCTGGCCCGCTGCGTCCAGTTGTACTCTGGGTAGATGTTGCTTTCGTCGTAAGAAATAGAGGCTTGAAGGGAAAGAGCCCGCAGTGAAGAGGCCTACTTCCCTGCAGGGGAATTGCGACGTGCAGCAGCGTCCTCCCGTCGTGCTCCCCACCCCTGCGCCGGGTCGGGCCTGCCCCGGAAGCTGCCAGAGCTGCTCCTGTGCGTCAGCATGACACGTCGCGGGAGTTTGCGCACGGGCCTGTAGGGTCCTTTTGGTGTCAGTTGTGGGATCCAGACATCCCACTTGAGTTTGCCGAAGGACACAAGTAGTGCGCGCTTCGTAGCGCACTGAAAACCCAGACGTCCCTGAGGATAGCGGTGATTGTAGCGGAGCCTGACTACCTCCTGTGGGCAGCGTTGTCCCCTCAGGAGCACTTGGGCAGCTCCCCCGCAGGACTCCGGGGTGCCCAGCTCCCCAGTGCACGTTGCGCCCAGGGGAAGCCCCTGCCGGTCGGAGGAGATTACTTGGTTTGGGGGGAAGGAGAGGGCCAGGCAGGGTCCTGGAGGCAGAGCGGTGACCCAGGTGCGGCTCTGATTGCACGTGTGGAGGACGAGCTTTTCACGTCCGTCCCTTCTGCGTGTTCCTGGTCCGCGCCGGGCCAGCTCCCGTGGAGCTGGGGTGGTGGCGAGGTGGGCTGTCCTGCCCAAAGGGGCTGCCTGTTGGGAAGGCGCTGCTTTTGTCAGAGTGCTGGAAGCTCTGTGTGCATCCTCGCAGGCAGGACCCTTGGCTTCGTCCACTTGGAGACACCGGCGGCGGCGTGTGGCGCCATTGTTGTCCCCCCGTGTCCTGCTGCGCGGCCCGGGCTGCCGGCTGCAGGCCCCAGAGGGCTGGGTGGAGCGTGGGGCACTGTGCTGCTGGGTGGGCACCCGGCGGGGTGTGGGGAGGGTGCCCGGTGCCGACAGCTGATGCGTTGGGTTTCGGCTTTTGTCGGTGGTCGCTCCGTTTCTGTCGCCTGACACGGCTCTCCCTTCTGCCCTGCAGGTTACCTTGCAGCGTCCCGGCGTTTGCAGGGACCGGCCCGTGTTGCCACCAGCACCTGGGCCCCCCTTGGGCCCTGTGCAGCCTCGCTCACCAGTACCGGATGCTCCACTTGGTAAGAGGAAAGCGTCCATTCCTCTGTTTGTTCCTTGCGTCACTGCAGGAGAAGGGCAGATCGCTCTCCAGGTCCCTCCCAGGGCATGGGCCACCCTGACTGGGCTGTCGGCCGTGCTCCCCTGGTCCCTTAGCGGACGCAATTGATGGACCGCGTCTTCCCCTCCCCCATCCTGCCCTGGGGAGGAGGTGTCTCTTGTAGAGTGGTAAGGAGTAAGAGGCCTGTGACAGAAGGCAGGCGTGTCAGTTCTGCACACGGGGCTTCAACAGGGAGCACGTTCCGGGCTCCCCGAAGGAGAAGCCCACCCCTGCCATTGTCTGCAGCGTGTGGAGCCCTGACCTTCCACGGCCGTTGATCGGCTATGGAAGAGACACCTGAACCCGTGGCCTGTGGTGTCTCCCTCAGGGTCACGAGACCCGTCTCCCACTCGGTCTGATGCGGGGACGAGTGGGATACGGGGAAGGAAGGCTCACCAGGTTTTGTGTGGCTTCAGCAAAGTCTTCGCAGGCGAGCCTAATCCTCCATCCCTTCTGTGGTTTTCAGCCCACGTAGGACCTGGCCCGGCCCCGGCATTGGCCGGCAGCTCCCGCCCGCCTGCGGCGGCCCCGGAGGCCCAGGTAAGTGGGGTGGCCGTGCTCCGTTGGACGTCGTCCTGGGAAAGGTGAGCTTCCTGTTTTCCCGGAAGCCATTCCCGCCCTCATCTCCAGACTGTGTGTCCTGGGACGGGTCTGGCATGTCGTTCGCTTTCCAATTCAGTCTCCCCAGGGGCCAGTGGGCTGCTTGTCCCTGGAGCCCGTCACCTTGGCCGGTGCCTGCAGAAGCCATGAGGGAGTGCTCAGAAGCCGAGGACCGCAGACTTTGGCTGTGGGTTTGTCGAGATAGCGTGCGGAGGGTGAGCCCTCGCTCCACACTGGCTTCTCCTGGCTCTGCTGACTCCTTCCTGCCGACCTGCACCTGGGGTTGCTCCTGGGTCACTGAGGCAGAGTCCTGTGTCGTCCCTCGTTTGACTTGTTTCCTTGCTGAGGCCAGGTGATTCTCCTGTTTAGCATGCCCATTGAAATGCTCGTAACTGAGAAAGGGGCAAAGCCCTCCCTCCAGCTTTGTCCTGTGTGCTTTGTGCAGCTTTGAGTCTACCTGTTTGGTGTGGGGTAAATGTCAGAACCCGTGACCGTCTGTTCTCGGGACGGAGATGTGCCTGGCCCGCTGCGTCCAGTTGTACTCTGGGTAGATGTTGCTTTCGTCGTAAGAAATAGAGGCTTGAAGGGAAAGAGCCCGCAGTGAAGAGGCCTACTTCCCTGCAGGGGAATTGCGACGCGCAGCAGCGTCCTCCCGTCGTGCTCCCCACCCCTGCGCCGGGTCGGGCCTGCCCCGGAAGCTGCCAGAGCTACTCCTGTGCGTCAGCATGACACGTCGCGGGAGTTTGCGCACGGGCCTGTAGGGTCCTTTTGGTGTCAGTTGTGGGATCCAGACATCCCACTTGAGTTTGCCGAAGGACACAAGTAGTGCGCGCTTCGTAGCGCACTGAAAACCCAGACGTCCCTGAGGATAGCGGTGATTGTAGCGGAGCCTGACTACCTCCTGTGGGCAGCGTTGTCCCCTCAGGAGCACTTGGGCAGCTCCCCCGCAGGACTCCGGGGTGCCCAGCTCCCCAGTGCACGTTGCACCCAGGGGAAGCCCCTGCCGGTCGGAGGAGATTACTTCGTTTGGGGGGAAGGAGAGGGCCAGGCAGGGTCCTGGAGGCAGAGCGGAGACCCAGGTGCGGCTCTGATTGCACGTGTGGAGGACGAGCTTTTCACGTCCGTCCCTTCTGCGTGTTCCTGGTCCGCGCCGGGCCAGCTCCCGTGGAGCTGGGGTGGTGGCGAGGTGGGCTGTCCTGCCCAAAGGGGCTGCCTGTTGGGAAGGCGCTGCTTTTGTCAGAGTGCTGGAAGCTCTGTGTGCATCCTCGCAGGCAGGACCCTTGGCTTCGTCCACTTGGAGACACCGGCGGCGGCGTGTGGCGCCATTGTTGTCCCCCCGTGTCCTGCTGCGCGGCCCGGGCTGCCGGCTGCAGGCCCCAGAGGGCTGGGTGGAGCGTGGGGCACTGTGCTGCTGGGTGGGCACCCGGCGGGGTGTGGGGAGGGTGCCCGGTGCCGACAGCTGATGCGTTGGGTTTCGGCTTTTGTCGGTGGTCGCTCCGTTTCTGTCGCCTGACACGGCTCTCCCTTCTGCCCTGCAGGTTACCTTGCAGCGTCCCGGCGTTTGCAGGGACCGGCCCGTGTTGCCACCAGCACCTGGGCCCCCCTTGGGCCCTGTGCAGCCTCGCTCACCAGTACCGGATGCTCCACTTGGTAAGAGGAAAGCGTCCATTCCTCTGTTTGTTCCTTGCGTCACTGCAGGAGAAGGGCAGATCGCTCTCCAGGTCCCTCCCAGGGCATGGGCCACCCTGACTGGGCTGTCGGCCGTGCTCCCCTGGTCCCTTAGCGGACGCAATTGATGGACCGCGTCTTCCCCTCCCCCATCCTGCCCTGGGGAGGAGGTGTCTCTTGTAGAGTGGTAAGGAGTAAGAGGCCTGTGACAGAAGGCAGGCGTGTCAGTTCTGCACACGGGGCTTCAACAGGGAGCACGTTCCGGGCTCCCCGAAGGAGAAGCCCACCCCTGCCATTGTCTGCAGCGTGTGGAGCCCTGACCTTCCACGGCCGTTGATCGGCTATGGAAGAGACACCTGAACCCGTGGCCTGTGGTGTCTCCCTCAGGGTCACGAGACCCGTCTCCCACTCGGTCTGATGCGGGGACGAGTGGGATACGGGGAAGGAAGGCTCACCAGGTTTTGTGTGGCTTCAGCAAAGTCTTCGCAGGCGAGCCTAATCCTCCATCCCTTCTGTGGTTTTCAGCCCACGTAGGACCTGGCCCGGCCCCGGCATTGGCCGGCAGCTCCCGCCCGCCTGCGGCGGCCCCGGAGGCCCAGGTAAGTGGGGTGGCCGTGCTCCGTTGGACGTCGTCCTGGGAAAGGTGAGCTTCCTGTTTTCCCGGAAGCCATTCCCGCCCTCATCTCCAGACTGTGTGTCCTGGGACGGGTCTGGCATGTCGTTCGCTTTCCAATTCAGTCTCCCCAGGGGCCAGTGGGCTGCTTGTCCCTGGAGCCCGTCACCTTGGCCGGTGCCTGCAGAAGCCATGAGGGAGTGCTCAGAAGCCGAGGACCGCAGACTTTGGCTGTGGGTTTGTCGAGATAGCGTGCGGAGGGTGAGCCCTCGCTCCACACTGGCTTCTCCTGGCTCTGCTGACTCCTTCCTGCCGACCTGCACCTGGGGTTGCTCCTGGGTCACTGAGGCAGAGTCCTGTGTCGTCCCTCGTTTGACTTGTTTCCTTGCTGAGGCCAGGTGATTCTCCTGTTTAGCATGCCCATTGAAATGCTCGTAACTGAGAAAGGGGCAAAGCCCTCCCTCCAGCTTTGTCCTGTGTGCTTTGTGCAGCTTTGAGTCTACCTGTTTGGTGTGGGGTAAATGTCAGAACCCGTGACCGTCTGTTCTCGGGACGGAGATGTGCCTGGCCCGCTGCGTCCAGTTGTACTCTGGGTAGATGTTGCTTTCGTCGTAAGAAATAGAGGCTTGAAGGGAAAGAGCCCACAGTGAAGAGGCCTACTTCCCTGCAGGGGAATTGCGACGCGCAGCAGCGTCCTCCCGTCGTGCTCCCCACCCCTGCGCCGGGTCGGGCCTGCCCCGGAAGCTGCCAGAGCTGCTCCTGTGCGTCAGCATGACACGTCGCGGGAGTTTGCGCACGGGCCTGTAGGGTCCTTTTGGTGTCAGTTGTGGGATCCAGACATCCCACTTGAGTTTGCCGAAGGACACAAGTAGTGCGCGCTTCGTAGCGCACTGAAAACCCAGACGTCCCTGAGGATAGCGGTGATTGTAGCGGAGCCTGACTACCTCCTGTGGGCATCGTTGTCCCCAAAGGAGCACTTGGGCAGCTCCCCCGCAGGACTCCGGGGTGCCCAGCTCCCCAGTGCACGTTGCGCCCAGGGGAAGCCCCTGCCGGTCGGAGGAGATTACTTCGTTTGGGGGGAAGGAGAGGGCCAGGCAGGGTCCTGGAGGCAGAGCAGTGACCCAGGTGCGGCTCTGATTGCACGTGTGGAGGACGAGCTTTTCACGTCCGTCCCTTCTGCGTGTTCCTGGTCCGCGCCGGGCCAGCTCCCGTGGAGCTGGGGTCGTGGCGAGGTGGGCTGTCCTGCCCAAAGGGGCTGCCTGTTGGGAAGGCGCTGCTTTTGTCAGAGTGCTGGAAGCTCTGTGTGCATCCTCGCAGGCAGGACCCTTGGCTTCGTCCACTTGGAGACACCGGCGGCGGCGTGTGGCGCCATTGTTGTCCCCCCGTGTCCTGCTGCGCGGCCCGGGCTGCCGGCTGCAGGCCCCAGAGGGCTGGGTGGAGCGTGGGGCACTGTGCTGCTGGGTGGGCACCCGGCGGGGTGTGGGGAGGGTGCCCGGTGCCGACAGCTGATGCGTTGGGTTTCGGCTTTTGTCGGTGGTCGCTCCGTTTCTGTCGCCTGACACGGCTCTCCCTTCTGCCCTGCAGGTTACCTTGCAGCGTCCCGGCGTTTGCAGGGACCGGCCCGTGTTGCCACCAGCACCTGGGCCCCCCTTGGGCCCTGTGCAGCCTCGCTCACCAGTACCGGATGCTCCACTTGGTAAGAAGAAAGCGTCCATTCCTCTGTTTGTTCCTTGCGTCACTGCAGGAGAAGGGCAGATCGCTCTCCAGGTCCCTCCCAGGGCATGGGCCACCCTGACTGGGCTGTCGGCCGTGCTCCCCTGGTCCCTTAGCGGACGCAATTGATGGACCGCGTCTTCCCCTCCCCCATCCTGCCCTGGGGAGGAGGTGTCTCTTGTAGAGTGGTAAGGAGTAAGAGGCCTGTGACAGAAGGCAGGCGTGTCAGTTCTGCACACGGGGCTTCAACAGGGAGCACGTTCCGGGCTCCCCGAAGGAGAAGCCCACCCCTGCCATTGTCTGCAGCGTGTGGAGCCCTGACCTTCCACGGCCGTTGATCGGCTATGGAAGAGACACCTGAACCCGTGGCCTGTGGTGTCTCCCTCAGGGTCACGAGACCCGTCTCCCACTCGGTCTGATGCGGGGACGAGTGGGATACGGGGAAGGAAGGCTCACCAGGTTTTGTGTGGCTTCAGCAAAGTCTTCGCAGGCGAGCCTAATCCTCCATCCCTTCTGTGGTTTTCAGCCCACGTAGGACCTGGCCCGGCCCCGGCATTGGCCGGCAGCTCCCGCCCGCCTGCGGTGGCCCCGGAGGCCCAGGTAAGTGGGGTGGCCGTGCTCCGTTGGACGTCGTCCTGGGAAAGGTGAGCTTCCTGTTTTCCCGGAAGCCATTCCCGCCCTCATCTCCAGACTGTGTGTCCTGGGACGGGTCTGGCATGTCGTTCGCTTTCAAATTCAGTCTCCCCAGGGGCCAGTGGGCTGCTTGTCCCTGGAGCCCGTCACCTTGGCCGGTGCCTGCAGAAGCCATGAGGGAGTGCTCAGAAGCCGAGGACCGCAGACTTTGGCTGTGGGTTTGTCGAGATAGCGTGCGGAGGGTGAGCCCTCGCTCCACACTGGCTTCTCCTGGCTCTGCTGACTCCTTCCTGCCGACCTGCACCTGGGGTTGCTCCTGGGTCACTGAGGCAGAGTCCTGTGTCGTCCCTCGTTTGACTTGTTTCCTTGCTGAGGCCAGGTGATTCTCCTGTTTAGCATGCCCATTGAAATGCTCG
Organism: Vicugna pacos; assembly: GCF_048564905.1. Taxonomy (NCBI): domain Eukaryota; kingdom Metazoa; phylum Chordata; class Mammalia; order Artiodactyla; family Camelidae; genus Vicugna; species Vicugna pacos. The sequence goes on from NC_133022.1 coordinate 7,235,311, forward strand.
TAACTGAGAAAGGGGCAAAGCCCTCCCTCCAGCTTTGTCCTGTGTGCTTTGTGCAGCTTTGAGTCTACCTGTTTGGTGTGGGGTAAATGTCAGAACCCGTGACCGTCTGTTCTCGGGACGGAGATGTGCCTGGCCCGCTGCGTCCAGTTGTACTCTGGGTAGATGTTGCTTTCGTCGTAAGAAATAGAGGCTTGAAGGGAAAGAGCCCGCAGTGAAGAGGCCTACTTCCCTGCAGGGGAATTGCGACGCGCAGCAGCGTCCTCCCGTCGTGCTCCCCACCCCTGCGCCGGGTCGGGCCTGCCCCGGAAGCTGCCAGAGCTGCTCCTGTGCGTCAGCATGACACGTCGCGGGAGTTTGCGCACGGGCCTGTAGGGTCCTTTTGGTGTCAGTTGTGGGATCCAGACATCCCACTTGAGTTTGCCGAAGGACACAAGTAGTGCGCGCTTCGTAGCGCACTGAAAACCCAGACGTCCCTGAGGATAGCGGTGATTGTAGCGGAGCCTGACTACCTCCTGTGGGCAGCGTTGTCCCCTCAGGAGCACTTGGGCAGCTCCCCCGCAGGACTCCGGGGTGCCCAGCTCCCCAGTGCACGTTGCGCCCAGGGGAAGCCCCTGCCGGTCGGAGGAGATTACTTCGTTTGGGGGGAAGGAGAGGGCCAGGCAGGGTCCTGGAGGCAGAGCGGTGACCCAGGTGCGGCTCTGATTGCACGTGTGGAGGACGAGCTTTTCACGTCCGTCCCTTCTGCGTGTTCCTGGTCCGCGCCGGGCCAGCTCCCGTGGAGCTGGGGTGGTGGAGAGGAGGGCTGTCCTGCCCAAAGGGGCTGCCTGTTGGGAAGGCGCTGCTTTTGTCAGAGTGCTGGAAGCTCTGTGTGCATCCTCGCAGGCAGGACCCTTGGCTTCGTCCACTTGGAGACACCGGCGGCGGCGTGTGGCGCCATTGTAGTCCCCCCGTGTCCTGCTGCGCGGCCCGGGCTGCCGGCTGCAGGCCCCAGAGGGCTGGGTGGAGCGTGGGGCACTGTGCTGCTGGGTGGGCACCCGGCGGGGTGTGGGGAGGGTGCCCGGTGCCGACAGCTGATGCGTTGGGTTTCGGCTTTTGTCGGTGGTCGCTCCGTTTCTGTCGCCTGACACGGCTCTCCCTTCTGCCCTGCAGGTTACCTTGCAGCGTCCCGGCGTTTGCAGGGACCGGCCCGTGTTGCCACCAGCACCTGGGCCCCCCTTGGGCCCTGTGCAGCCTCGCTCACCAGTACCGGATGCTCCACTTGGTAAGAGGAAAGCGTCCATTCCTCTGTTTGTTCCTTGCGTCACTGCAGGAGAAGGGCAGATCGCTCTCCAGGTCCCTCCCAGGGCATGGGCCACCCTGACTGGGCTGTCGGCCGTGCTCCCCTGGTCCCTTAGCGGACGCAATTGATGGACCGCGTCTTCCCCTCCCCCATCCTGCCCTGGGGAGGAGGTGTCTCTTGTAGAGTGGTAAGGAGTAAGAGGCCTGTGACAGAAGGCAGGCGTGTCAGTTCTGCACACGGGGCTTCAACAGGGAGCACGTTCCGGGCTCCCCGAAGGAGAAGCCCACCCCTGCCATTGTCTGCAGCGTGTGGAGCCCTGACCTTCCACGGCCGTTGATCGGCTATGGAAGAGACACCTGAACCCGTGGCCTGTGGTGTCTCCCTCAGGGTCACGAGACCCGTCTCCCACTCGGTCTGATGCGGGGACGAGTGGGATACGGGGAAGGAAGGCTCACCAGGTTTTGTGTGGCTTCAGCAAAGTCTTCGCAGGCGAGCCTAATCCTCCATCCCTTCTGTGGTTTTCAGCCCACGTAGGACCTGGCCCGGCCCCGGCATTGGCCGGCAGCTCCCGCCCGCCTGCGGCGGCCCCGGAGGCCCAGGTAAGTGGGGTGGCCGTGCTCCGTTGGACGTCGTCCTGGGAAAGGTGAGCTTCCTGTTTTCCCGGAAGCCATTCCCGCCCTCATCTCCAGACTGTGTGTCCTGGGACGGGTCTGGCATGTCGTTCGCTTTCCAATTCAGTCTCCCCAGGGGCCAGTGGGCTGCTTGTCCCTGGAGCCCGTCACCTTGGCCGGTGCCTGCAGAAGCCATGAGGGAGTGCTCAGAAGCCGAGGACCGCAGACTTTGGCTGTGGGTTTGTCGAGATAGCGTGCGGAGGGTGAGCCCTCGCTCCACACTGGCTTCTCCTGGCTCTGCTGACTCCTTCCTGCCGACCTGCACCTGGGGTTGCTCCTGGGTCACTGAGGCAGAGTCCTGTGTCGTCCCTCGTTTGACTTGTTTCCTTGCTGAGGCCAGGTGATTCTCCTGTTTAGCATGCCCATTGAAATGCTCGTAACTGAGAAAGGGGCAAAGCCCTCCCTCCAGCTTTGTCCTGTGTGCTTTGTGCAGCTTTGAGTCTACCTGTTTGGTGTGGGGTAAATGTCAGAACCCGTGACCGTCTGTTCTCGGGACGGAGATGTGCCTGGCCCGCTGCGTCCAGTTGTACTCTGGGTACATCTGTTGCTTTCGTCGTAAGAAATAGAGGCTTGAAGGGAAAGAGCCCGCAGTGAAGAGGCCTACTTCCCTGCAGGGGAATTGCGACGCGCAGCAGCGTCCTCCCGTCGTGCTCCCCACCCCTGCGCCGGGTCGGGCCTGCCCCGGAAGCTGCCAGAGCTGCTCCTGTGCGTCAGCATGACACGTCGCGGGAGTTTGCGCACGGGCCTGTAGGGTCCTTTTGGTGTCAGTTGTGGGATCCAGACATCCCACTTGAGTTTGCCGAAGGACACAAGTAGTGCGCGCTTCGTAGCGCACTGAAAACCCAGACGTCCCTGAGGATAGCGGTGATTGTAGCGGAGCCTGACTACCTCCTGTGGGCAGCGTTGTCCCCTCAGGAGCACTTGGGCAGCTCCCCCGCAGGACTCCGGGGTGCCCAGCTCCCCAGTGCACGTTGCGCCCAGGGGAAGCCCCTGCCGGTCGGAGGAGATTACTTGGTTTGGGGGGAAGGAGAGGGCCAGGCAGGGTCCTGGAGGCAGAGCGGTGACCCAGGTGCGGCTCTGATTGCACGTGTGGAGGACGAGCTTTTCACGTCCGTCCCTTCTGCGTGTTCCTGGTCCGCGCCGGGCCAGCTCCCGTGGAGCTGGGGTGGTGGCGAGGTGGGCTGTCCTGCCCAAAGGGGCTGCCTGTTGGGAAGGCGCTGCTTTTGTCAGAGTGCTGGAAGCTCTGTGTGCATCCTCGCAGGCAGGACCCTTGGCTTCGTCCACTTGGAGACACCGGCGGCGGCGTGTGGCGCCATTGTTGTCCCCCCGTGTCCTGCTGCGCGGCCCGGGCTGCCGGCTGCAGGCCCCAGAGGGCTGGGTGGAGCGTGGGGCACTGTGCTGCTGGGTGGGCACCCGGCGGGGTGTGGGGAGGGTGCCCGGTGCCGACAGCTGATGCGTTGGGTTTCGGCTTTTGTCGGTGGTCGCTCCGTTTCTGTCGCCTGACACGGCTCTCCCTTCTGCCCTGCAGGTTACCTTGCAGCGTCCCGGCGTTTGCAGGGACCGGCCCGTGTTGCCACCAGCACCTGGGCCCCCCTTGGGCCCTGTGCAGCCTCGCTCACCAGTACCGGATGCTCCACTTGGTAAGAGGAAAGCGTCCATTCCTCTGTTTGTTCCTTGCGTCACTGCAGGAGAAGGGCAGATCGCTCTCCAGGTCCCTCCCAGGGCATGGGCCACCCTGACTGGGCTGTCGGCCGTGCTCCCCTGGTCCCTTAGCGGACGCAATTGATGGACCGCGTCTTCCCCTCCCCCATCCTGCCCTGGGGAGGAGGTGTCTCTTGTAGAGTGGTAAGGAGTAAGAGGCCTGTGACAGAAGGCAGGCGTGTCAGTTCTGCACACGGGGCTTCAACAGGGAGCACGTTCCGGGCTCCCCGAAGGAGAAGCCCACCCCTGCCATTGTCTGCAGCGTGTGGAGCCCTGACCTTCCACGGCCGTTGATCGGCTATGGAAGAGACACCTGAACCCGTGGCCTGTGGTGTCTCCCTCAGGGTCACGAGACCCGTCTCCCACTCGGTCTGATGCGGGGACGAGTGGGATACGGGGAAGGAAGGCTCACCAGGTTTTGTGTGGCTTCAGCAAAGTCTTCGCAGGCGAGCCTAATCCTCCATCCCTTCTGTGGTTTTCAGCCCACGTAGGACCTGGCCCGGCCCCGGCATTGGCCGGCAGCTCCCGCCCGCCTGCGGCGGCCCCGGAGGCCCAGGTAAGTGGGGTGGCCGTGCTCCGTTGGACGTCGTCCTGGGAAAGGTGAGCTTCCTGTTTTCCCGGAAGCCATTCCCGCCCTCATCTCCAGACTGTGTGTCCTGGGACGGGTCTGGCATGTCGTTCGCTTTCCAATTCAGTCTCCCCAGGGGCCAGTGGGCTGCTTGTCCCTGGAGCCCGTCACCTTGGCCGGTGCCTGCAGAAGCCATGAGGGAGTGCTCAGAAGCCGAGGACCGCAGACTTTGGCTGTGGGTTTGTCGAGATAGCGTGCGGAGGGTGAGCCCTCGCTCCACACTGGCTTCTCCTGGCTCTGCTGACTCCTTCCTGCCGACCTGCACCTGGGGTTGCTCCTGGGTCACTGAGGCAGAGTCCTGTGTCGTCCCTCGTTTGACTTGTTTCCTTGCTGAGGCCAGGTGATTCTCCTGTTTAGCATGCCCATTGAAATGCTCGTAACTGAGAAAGGGGCAAAGCCCTCCCTCCAGCTTTGTCCTGTGTGCTTTGTGCAGCTTTGAGTCTACCTGTTTGGTGTGGGGTAAATGTCAGAACCCGTGACCGTCTGTTCTCGGGACGGAGATGTGCCTGGCCCGCTGCGTCCAGTTGTACTCTGGGTAGATGTTGCTTTCGTCGTAAGAAATAGAGGCTTGAAGGGAAAGAGCCCGCAGTGAAGAGGCCTACTTCCCTGCAGGGGAATTGCGACGCGCAGCAGCGTCCTCCCGTCGTGCTCCCCACCCCTGCGCCGGGTCGGGCCTGCCCCGGAAGCTGCCAGAGCTACTCCTGTGCGTCAGCATGACACGTCGCGGGAGTTTGCGCACGGGCCTGTAGGGTCCTTTTGGTGTCAGTTGTGGGATCCAGACATCCCACTTGAGTTTGCCGAAGGACACAAGTAGTGCGCGCTTCGTAGCGCACTGAAAACCCAGACGTCCCTGAGGATAGCGGTGATTGTAGCGGAGCCTGACTACCTCCTGTGGGCAGCGTTGTCCCCTCAGGAGCACTTGGGCAGCTCCCCCGCAGGACTCCGGGGTGCCCAGCTCCCCAGTGCACGTTGCACCCAGGGGAAGCCCCTGCCGGTCGGAGGAGATTACTTCGTTTGGGGGGAAGGAGAGGGCCAGGCAGGGTCCTGGAGGCAGAGCGGTGACCCAGGTGCGGCTCTGATTGCACGTGTGGAGGACGAGCTTTTCACGTCCGTCCCTTCTGCGTGTTCCTGGTCCGCGCCGGGCCAGCTCCCGTGGAGCTGGGGTGGTGGCGAGGTGGGCTGTCCTGCCCAAAGGGGCTGCCTGTTGGGAAGGCGCTGCTTTTGTCAGAGTGCTGGAAGCTCTGTGTGCATCCTCGCAGGCAGGACCCTTGGCTTCGTCCACTTGGAGACACCGGCGGCGGCGTGTGGCGCCATTGTTGTCCCCCCGTGTCCTGCTGCGCGGCCCGGGCTGCCGGCTGCAGGCCCCAGAGGGCTGGGTGGAGCGTGGGGCACTGTGCTGCTGGGTGGGCACCCGGCGGGGTGTGGGGAGGGTGCCCGGTGCCGACAGCTGATGCGTTGGGTTTCGGCTTTTGTCGGTGGTCGCTCCGTTTCTGTCGCCTGACACGGCTCTCCCTTCTGCCCTGCAGGTTACCTTGCAGCGTCCCGGCGTTTGCAGGGACCGGCCCGTGTTGCCACCAGCACCTGGGCCCCCCTTGGGCCCTGTGCAGCCTCGCTCACCAGTACCGGATGCTCCACTTGGTAAGAGGAAAGCGTCCATTCCTCTGTTTGTTCCTTGCGTCACTGCAGGAGAAGGGCAGATCGCTCTCCAGGTCCCTCCCAGGGCATGGGCCACCCTGACTGGGCTGTCGGCCGTGCTCCCCTGGTCCCTTAGCGGACGCAATTGATGGACCGCGTCTTCCCCTCCCCCATCCTGCCCTGGGGAGGAGGTGTCTCTTATAGAGTGGTAAGGAGTAAGAGGCCTGTGACAGAAGGCAGGCGTGTCAGTTCTGCACACGGGGCTTCAACAGGGAGCACGTTCCGGGCTCCCCGAAGGAGAAGCCCACCCCTGCCATTGTCTGCAGCGTGTGGAGCCCTGACCTTCCACGGCCGTTGATCGGCTATGGAAGAGACACCTGAACCCGTGGCCTGTGGTGTCTCCCTCAGGGTCACGAGACCCGTCTCCCACTCGGTCTGATGCGGGGACGAGTGGGATACGGGGAAGGAAGGCTCACCAGGTTTTGTGTGGCTTCAGCAAAGTCTTCGCAGGCGAGCCTAATCCTCCATCCCTTCTGTGGTTTTCAGCCCACGTAGGACCTGGCCCGGCCCCGGCATTGGCCGGCAGCTCCCGCCCGCCTGCGGCGGCCCCGGAGGCCCAGGTAAGTGGGGTGGCCGTGCTCCGTTGGACGTCGTCCTGGGAAAGGTGAGCTTCCTGTTTTCCCGGAAGCCATTCCCGCCCTCATCTCCAGACTGTGTGTCCTGGGACGGGTCTGGCATGTCGTTCGCTTTCAAATTCAGTCTCCCCAGGGGCCAGTGGGCTGCTTGTCCCTGGAGCCCGTCACCTTGGCCGGTGCCTGCAGAAGCCATGAGGGAGTGCTCAGAAGCCGAGGACCGCAGACTTTGGCTGTGGGTTTGTCGAGATAGCGTGCGGAGGGTGAGCCCTCGCTCCACACTGGCTTCTCCTGGCTCTGCTGACTCCTTCCTGCCGACCTGCACCTGGGGTTGCTCCTGGGTCACTGAGGCAGAGTCCTGTGTCGTCCCTCGTTTGACTTGTTTCCTTGCTGAGGCCAGGTGATTCTCCTGTTTAGCATGCCCATTGAAATGCTCGTAACTGAGAAAGGGGCAAAGCCCTCCCTCCAGCTTTGTCCTGTGTGCTTTGTGCAGCTTTGAGTCTACCTGTTTGGTGTGGGGTAAATGTCAGAACCCGTGACCGTCTGTTCTCGGGACGGAGATGTGCCTGGCCCGCTGCGTCCAGTTGTACTCTGGGTACATCTGTTGCTTTCGTCGTAAGAAATAGAGGCTTGAAGGGAAAGAGCCCGCAGTGAAGAGGCCTACTTCCCTGCAGGGGAATTGCGACGCGCAGCAGCGTCCTCCCGTCGTGCTCCCCACCCCTGCGCCGGGTCGGGCCTGCCCCGGAAGCTGCCAGAGCTGCTCCTGTGCGTCAGCATGACACGTCGCGGGATTTTGCGCACGGGCCTGTAGGGTCCTTTTGGTGTCAGTTGTGGGATCCAGACATCCCACTTGAGTTTGCCGAAGGACACAAGTAGTGCGCGCTTCGTAGCGCACTGAAAACCCAGACGTCCCTGAGGATAGCGGTGATTGTAGCGGAGCCTGACTACCTCCTGTGGGCAGCGTTGTCCCCTCAGGAGCACTTGGGCAGCTCCCCCGCAGGACTCCGGGGTGCCCAGCTCCCCAGTGCACGTTGCGCCCAGGGGAAGCCCCTGCCGGTCGGAGGAGATTACTTCGTTTGGGGGGAAGGAGAGGGCCAGGCAGGGTCCTGGAGGCAGAGCAGTGACCCAGGTGCGGCTCTGATTGCACGTGTGGAGGACGAGCTTTTCACGTCCGTCCCTTCTGCGTGTTCCTGGTCCGCGCCGGGCCAGCTCCCGTGGAGCTGGGGTGGTGGCGAGGAGGGCTGTCCTGCCCAAAGGGGCTGCCTGTTGGGAAGGCGCTGCTTTTGTCAGAGTGCTGGAAGCTCTGTGTGCATCCTCGCAGGCAGGACCCTTGGCTTCGTCCACTTGGAGACACCGGCGGCGGCGTGTGGCGCCATTGTTGTCCCCCCGTGTCCTGCTGCGCGGCCCGGGCTGCCGGCTGCAGGCCCCAGAGGGCTGGGTGGAGCGTGGGGCACTGTGCTGCTGGGTGGGCACCCGGCGGGGTGTGGGGAGGGTGCCCGGTGCCGACAGCTGATGCGTTGGGTTTCGGCTTTTGTCGGTGGTCGCTCCGTTTCTGTCGCCTGACACGGCTCTCCCTTCTGCCCTGCAGGTTACCTTGCAGCGTCCCGGCGTTTGCAGGGACCGGCCCGTGTTGCCACCAGCACCTGGGCCCCCCTTGGGCCCTGTGCAGCCTCGCTCACCAGTACCGGATGCTCCACTTGGTAAGAGGAAAGCGTCCATTCCTCTGTTTGTTCCTTGCGTCACTGCAGGAGAAGGGCAGATCGCTCTCCAGGTCCCTCCCAGGGCATGGGCCACCCTGACTGGGCTGTCGGCCGTGCTCCCCTGGTCCCTTAGCGGACGCAATTGATGGACCGCGTCTTCCCCTCCCCCATCCTGCCCTGGGGAGGAGGTGTCTCTTGTAGAGTGGTAAGGAGTAAGAGGCCTGTGACAGAAGGCAGGCGTGTCAGTTCTGCACACGGGGCTTCAACAGGGAGCACGTTCCGGGCTCCCCGAAGGAGAAGCCCACCCCTGCCATTGTCTGCAGCGTGTGGAGCCCTGACCTTCCACGGCCGTTGATCGGCTATGGAAGAGACACCTGAACCCGTGGCCTGTGGTGTCTCCCTCAGGGTCACGAGACCCGTCTCCCACTCGGTCTGATGCGGGGACGAGTGGGATACGGGGAAGGAAGGCTCACCAGGTTTTGTGTGGCTTCAGCAAAGTCTTCGCAGGCGAGCCTAATCCTCCATCCCTTCTGTGGTTTTCAGCCCACGTAGGACCTGGCCCGGCCCCGGCATTGGCCGGCAGCTCCCGCCCGCCTGCGGCGGCCCCGGAGGCCCAGGTAAGTGGGGTGGCCGTGCTCCGTTGGACGTCGTCCTGGGAAAGGTGAGCTTCCTGTTTTCCCGGAAGCCATTCCCGCCCTCATCTCCAGACTGTGTGTCCTGGGACGGGTCTGGCATGTCGTTCGCTTTCCAATTCAGTCTCCCCAGGGGCCAGTGGGCTGCTTGTCCCTGGAGCCCGTCACCTTGGCCGGTGCCTGCAGAAGCCATGAGGGAGTGCTCAGAAGCCGAGGACCGCAGACTTTGGCTGTGGGTTTGTCGAGATAGCGTGCGGAGGGTGAGCCCTCGCTCCACACTGGCTTCTCCTGGCTCTGCTGACTCCTTCCTGCCGACCTGCACCTGGGGTTGCTCCTGGGTCACTGAGGCAGAGTCCTGTGTCGTCCCTCGTTTGACTTGTTTCCTTGCTGAGGCCAGGTGATTCTCCTGTATAGCATGCCCATTGAAATGCTCGTAACTGAGAAAGGGGCAAAGCCCTCCCTCCAGCTTTGTCCTGTGTGCTTTGTGCAGCTTTGAGTCTACCTGTTTGGTGTGGGGTAAATGTCAGAACCCGTGACCGTCTGTTCTCGGGACGGAGATGTGCCTGGCCCGCTGCGTCCAGTTGTACTCTGGGTAGATGTTGCTTTCGTCGTAAGAAATAGAGGCTTGAAGGGAAAGAGCCCGCAGTGAAGAGGCCTACTTCCCTGCAGGGGAATTGCGACGTGCAGCAGCGTCCTCCCGTCGTGCTCCCCACCCCTGCGCCGGGTCGGGCCTGCCCCGGAAGCTGCCAGAGCTGCTCCTGTGCGTCAGCATGACACGTCGCGGGAGTTTGCGCACGGGCCTGTAGGGTCCTTTTGGTGTCAGTTGTGGGATCCAGACATCCCACTTGAGTTTGCCGAAGGACACAAGTAGTGCGCGCTTCGTAGCGCACTGAAAACCCAGACGTCCCTGAGGATAGCGGTGATTGTAGCGGAGCCTGACTACCTCCTGTGGGCAGCGTTGTCCCCTCAGGAGCACTTGGGCAGCTCCCCCGCAGGACTCCGGGGTGCCCAGCTCCCCAGTGCACGTTGCGCCCAGGGGAAGCCCCTGCCGGTCGGAGGAGATTACTTCGTTTGGGGGGAAGGAGAGGGCCAGGCAGGGTCCTGGAGGCAGAGCGGTGACCCAGGTGCGGCTCTGATTGCACGTGTGGAGGACGAGCTTTTCACGTCCGTCCCTTCTGCGTGTTCCTGGTCCGCGCCGGGCCAGCTCCCGTGGAGCTGGGGTGGTGGCGAGGTGGGCTGTCCTGCCCAAAGGGGCTGCCTGTTGGGAAGGCGCTGCTTTTGTCAGAGTGCTGGAAGCTCTGTGTGCATCCTCGCAGGCAGGACCCTTGGCTTCGTCCACTTGGAGACACCGGCGGCGGCGTGTGGCGCCATTGTTGTCCCCCCGTGTCCTGCTGCGCGGCCCGGGCTGCCGGCTGCAGGCCCCAGAGGGCTGGGTGGAGCGTGGGGCACTGTGCTGCTGGGTGGGCACCCGGCGGGGTGTGGGGAGGGTGCCCGGTGCCGACAGCTGATGCGTTGGGTTTCGGCTTTTGTCGGTGGTCGCTCCGTTTCTGTCGCCTGACACGGCTCTCCCTTCTGCCCTGCAGGTTACCTTGCAGCGTCCCGGCGTTTGCAGGGACCGGCCCGTGTTGCCACCAGCACCTGGGCCCCCCTTGGGCCCTGTGCAGCCTCGCTCACCAGTACCGGATGCTCCACTTGGTAAGAGGAAAGCGTCCATTCCTCTGTTTGTTCCTTGCGTCACTGCAGGAGAAGGGCAGATCGCTCTCCAGGTCCCTCCCAGGGCATGGGCCACCCTGACTGGGCTGTCGGCCGTGCTCCCCTGGTCCCTTAGCGGACGCAATTGATGGACCGCGTCTTCCCCTCCCCCATCCTGCCCTGGGGAGGAGGTGTCTCTTGTAGAGTGGTAAGGAGTAAGAGGCCTGTGACAGAAGGCAGGCGTGTCAGTTCTGCACACGGGGCTTCAACAGGGAGCACGTTCCGGGCTCCCCGAAGGAGAAGCCCACCCCTGCCATTGTCTGCAGCGTGTGGAGCCCTGACCTTCCACGGCCGTTGATCGGCTATGGAAGAGACACCTGAACCCGTGGCCTGTGGTGTCTCCCTCAGGGTCACGAGACCCGTCTCCCACTCGGTCTGATGCGGGGACGAGTGGGATACGGGGAAGGAAGGCTCACCAGGTTTTGTGTGGCTTCAGCAAAGTCTTCGCAGGCGAGCCTAATCCTCCATCCCTTCTGTGGTTTTCAGCCCACGTAGGACCTGGCCCGGCCCCGGCATTGGCCGGCAGCTCCCGCCCGCCTGCGGCGGCCCCGGAGGCCCAGGTAAGTGGGGTGGCCGTGCTCCGTTGGACGTCGTCCTGGGAAAGGTGAGCTTCCTGTTTTCCCGGAAGCCATTCCCGCCCTCATCTCCAGACTGTGTGTCCTGGGACGGGTCTGGCATGTCGTTCGCTTTCCAATTCAGTCTCCCCAGGGGCCAGTGGGCTGCTTGTCCCTGGAGCCCGTCACCTTGGCCGGTGCCTGCAGAAGCCATGAGGGAGTGCTCAGAAGCCGAGGACCGCAGACTTTGGCTGTGGGTTTGTCGAGATAGCGTGCGGAGGGTGAGCCCTCGCTCCACACTGGCTTCTCCTGGCTCTGCTGACTCCTTCCTGCCGACCTGCACCTGGGGTTGCTCCTGGGTCACTGAGGCAGAGTCCTGTGTCGTCCCTCGTTTGACTTGTTTCCTTGCTGAGGCCAGGTGATTCTCCTGTTTAGCATGCCCATTGAAATGCTCGTAACTGAGAAAGGGGCAAAGCCCTCCCTCCAGCTTTGTCCTGTGTGCTTTGTGCAGCTTTGAGTCTACCTGTTTGGTGTGGGGTAAATGTCAGAACCCGTGACCGTCTGTTCTCGGGACGGAGATGTGCCTGGCCCGCTGCGTCCAGTTGTACTCTGGGTAGATGTTGCTTTCGTCGTAAGAAATAGAGGCTTGAAGGGAAAGAGCCCGCAGTGAAGAGGCCTACTTCCCTGCAGGGGAATTGCGACGCGCAGCAGCGTCCTCCCGTCGTGCTCCCCACCCCTGCGCCGGGTCGGGCCTGCCCCGGAACCTGCCAGAGCTACTCCTGTGCGTCAGCATGACACGTCGCGGGAGTTTGCGCACGGGCCTGTAGGGTCCTTTTGGTGTCAGTTGTGGGATCCAGACATCCCACTTGAGTTTGCCGAAGGACACAAGTAGTGCGCGCTTCGTAGCGCACTGAAAACCCAGACGTCCCTGAGGATAGCGGTGATTGTAGCGGAGCCTGACTACCTCCTGTGGGCAGCGTTGTCCCCTCAGGAGCACTTGGGCAGCTCCCCCGCAGGACTCCGGGGTGCCCAGCTCCCCAGTGCACGTTGCACCCAGGGGAAGCCCCTGCCGGTCGGAGGAGATTACTTCGTTTGGGGGGAAGGAGAGGGCCAGGCAGGGTCCTGGAGGCAGAGCGGTGACCCAGGTGCGGCTCTGATTGCACGTGTGGAGGACGAGCTTTTCACGTCCGTCCCTTCTGCGTGTTCCTGGTCCGCGCCGGGCCAGCTCCCGTGGAGCTGGGGTGGTGGCGAGGTGGGCTGTCCTGCCCAAAGGGGCTGCCTGTTGGGAAGGCGCTGCTTTTGTCAGAGTGCTGGAAGCTCTGTGTGCATCCTCGCAGGCAGGACCCTTGGCTTCGTCCACTTGGAGACACCGGCGGCGGCGTGTGGCGCCATTGTTGTCCCCCCGTGTCCTGCTGCGCGGCCCGGGCTGCCGGCTGCAGGCCCCAGAGGGCTGGGTGGAGCGTGGGGCACTGTGCTGCTGGGTGGGCACCCGGCGGGGTGTGGGGAGGGTGCCCGGTGCCGACAGCTGATGCGTTGGGTTTCGGCTTTTGTCGGTGGTCGCTCCGTTTCTGTCGCCTGACACGGCTCTCCCTTCTGCCCTGCAGGTTACCTTGCAGCGTCCCGGCGTTTGCAGGGACCGGCCCGTGTTGCCACCAGCACCTGGGCCCCCCTTGGGCCCTGTGCAGCCTCGCTCACCAGTACCGGATGCTCCACTTGGTAAGAGGAAAGCGTCCATTCCTCTGTTTGTTCCTTGCGTCACTGCAGGAGAAGGGCAGATCGCTCTCCAGGTCCCTCCCAGGGCATGGGCCACCCTGACTGGGCTGTCGGCCGTGCTCCCCTGGTCCCTTAGCGGACGCAATTGATGGACCGCGTCTTCCCCTCCCCCATCCTGCCCTGGGGAGGAGGTGTCTCTTATAGAGTGGTAAGGAGTAAGAGGCCTGTGACAGAAGGCAGGCGTGTCAGTTCTGCACACGGGGCTTCAACAGGGAGCACGTTCCGGGCTCCCCGAAGGAGAAGCCCACCCCTGCCATTGTCTGCAGCGTGTGGAGCCCTGACCTTCCACGGCCGTTGATCGGCTATGGAAGAGACACCTGAACCCGTGGCCTGTGGTGTCTCCCTCAGGGTCACGAGACCCGTCTCCCACTCGGTCTGATGCGGGGACGAGTGGGATACGGGGAAGGAAGGCTCACCAGGTTTTGTGTGGCTTCAGCAAAGTCTTCGCAGGCGAGCCTAATCCTCCATCCCTTCTGTGGTTTTCAGCCCACGTAGGACCTGGCCCGGCCCCGGCATTGGCCGGCAGCTCCCGCCCGCCTGCGGCGGCCCCGGAGGCCCAGGTAAGTGGGGTGGCCGTGCTCCGTTGGACGTCGTCCTGGGAAAGGTGAGCTTCCTGTTTTCCCGGAAGCCATTCCCGCCCTCATCTCCAGACTGTGTGTCCTGGGACGGGTCTGGCATGTCGTTCGCTTTCAAATTCAGTCTCCCCAGGGGCCAGTGGGCTGCTTGTCCCTGGAGCCCGTCACCTTGGCCGGTGCCTGCAGAAGCCATGAGGGAGTGCTCAGAAGCCGAGGACCGCAGACTTTGGCTGTGGGTTTGTCGAGATAGCGTGCGGAGGGTGAGCCCTCGCTCCACACTGGCTTCTCCTGGCTGTGCTGACTCCTTCCTGCCGACCTGCACCTGGGGTTGCTCCTGGGTCACTGAGGCAGAGTCCTGTGTCGTCCCTCGTTTGACTTGTTTCCTTGCTGAGGCCAGGTGATTCTCCTGTTTAGCATGCCCATTGAAATGCTCGTAACTGAGAAAGGGGCAAAGCCCTCCCTCCAGCTTTGTCCTGTGTGCTTTGTGCAGCTTTGAGTCTACCTGTTTGGTGTGGGGTAAATGTCAGAACCCGTGACCGTCTGTTCTCGGGACGGAGATGTGCCTGGCCCGCTGCGTCCAGTTGTACTCTGGGTACATCTGTTGCTTTCGTCGTAAGAAATAGAGGCTTGAAGGGAAAGAGCCCGCAGTGAAGAGGCCTACTTCCCTGCAGGGGAATTGCGACGCGCAGCAGCGTCCTCCCGTCGTGCTCCCCACCCCTGCGCCGGGTCGGGCCTGCCCCGGAAGCTGCCAGAGCTGCTCCTGTGCGTCAGCATGACACGTCGCGGGATTTTGCGCACGGGCCTGTAGGGTCCTTTTGGTGTCAGTTGTGGGATCCAGACATCCCACTTGAGTTTGCCGAAGGACACAAGTAGTGCGCGCTTCGTAGCGCACTGAAAACCCAGACGTCCCTGAGGATAGCGGTGATTGTAGCGGAGCCTGACTACCTCCTGTGGGCAGCGTTGTCCCCTCAGGAGCACTTGGGCAGCTCCCCCGCAGGACTCCGGGGTGCCCAGCTCCCCAGTGCACGTTGCGCCCAGGGGAAGCCCCTGCCGGTCGGAGGAGATTACTTCGTTTGGGGGGAAGGAGAGGGCCAGGCAGGGTCCTGGAGGCAGAGCAGTGACCCAGGTGCGGCTCTGATTGCACGTGTGGAGGACGAGCTTTTCACGTCCGTCCCTTCTGCGTGTTCCTGGTCCGCGCCGGGCCAGCTCCCGTGGAGCTGGGGTGGTGGCGAGGAGGGCTGTCCTGCCCAAAGGGGCTGCCTGTTGGGAAGGCGCTGCTTTTGTCAGAGTGCTGGAAGCTCTGTGTGCATCCTCGCAGGCAGGACCCTTGGCTTCGTCCACTTGGAGACACCGGCGGCGGCGTGTGGCGCCATTGTTGTCCCCCCGTGTCCTGCTGCGCGGCCCGGGCTGCCGGCTGCAGGCCCCAGAGGGCTGGGTGGAGCGTGGGGCACTGTGCTGCTGGGTGGGCACCCGGCGGGGTGTGGGGAGGGTGCCCGGTGCCGACAGCTGATGCGTTGGGTTTCGGCTTTTGTCGGTGGTCGCTCCGTTTCTGTCGCCTGACACGGCTCTCCCTTCTGCCCTGCAGGTTACCTTGCAGCGTCCCGGCGTTTGCAGGGACCGGCCCGTGTTGCCACCAGCACCTGGGCCCCCCTTGGGCCCTGTGCAGCCTCGCTCACCAGTACTGGATGCTCCACTTGGTAAGAGGAAAGCGTCCATTCCTCTGTTTGTTCCTTGCGTCACTGCAGGAGAAGGGCAGATCGCTCTCCAGGTCCCTCCCAGGGCATGGGCCACCCTGACTGGGCTGTCGGCCGTGCTCCCCTGGTCCCTTAGCGGACGCAATTGATGGACCGCGTCTTCCCCTCCCCCATCCTGCCCTGGGGAGGAGGTGTCTCTTGTAGAGTGGTAAGGAGTAAGAGGCCTGTGACAGAAGGCAGGCGTGTCAGTTCTGCACACGGGGCTTCAACAGGGAGCACGTTCCGGGCTCCCCGAAGGAGAAGCCCACCCCTGCCATTGTCTGCAGCGTGTGGAGCCCTGACCTTCCACGGCCGTTGATCGGCTATGGAAGAGACACCTGAACCCGTGGCCTGTGGTGTCTCCCTCAGGGTCACGAGACCCGTCTCCCACTCGGTCTGATGCGGGGACGAGTGGGATACGGGGAAGGAAGGCTCACCAGGTTTTGTGTGGCTTCAGCAAAGTCTTCGCAGGCGAGCCTAATCCTCCATCCCTTCTGTGGTTTTCAGCCCACGTAGGACCTGGCCCGGCCCCGGCATTGGCCGGCAGCTCCCGCCCGCCTGCGGCGGCCCCGGAGGCCCAGGTAAGTGGGGTGGCCGTGCTCCGTTGGACGTCGTCCTGGGAAAGGTGAGCTTCCTGTTTTCCCGGAAGCCATTCCCGCCCTCATCTCCAGACTGTGTGTCCTGGGACGGGTCTGGCATGTCGTTCGCTTTCAAATTCAGTCTCCCCAGGGGCCAGTGGGCTGCTTGTCCCTGGAGCCCGTCACCTTGGCCGGTGCCTGCAGAAGCCATGAGGGAGTGCTCAGAAGCCGAGGACCGCAGACTTTGGCTGTGGGTTTGTCGAGATAGCGTGCGGAGGGTGAGCCCTCGCTCCACACTGGCTTCTCCTGGCTCTGCTGACTCCTTCCTGCCGACCTGCACCTGGGGTTGCTCCTGGGTCACTGAGGCAGAGTCCTGTGTCGTCCCTCGTTTGACTTGTTTCCTTGCTGAGGCCAGGTGATTCTCCTGTATAGCATGCCCATTGAAATGCTCGTAACTGAGAAAGGGGCAAAGCCCTCCCTCCAGCTTTGTCCTGTGTGCTTTGTGCAGCTTTGAGTCTACCTGTTTGGTGTGGGGTAAATGTCAGAACCCGTGACCGTCTGTTCTCGGGACGGAGATGTGCCTGGCCCGCTGCGTCCAGTTGTACTCTGGGTAGATGTTGCTTTCGTCGTAAGAAATAGAGGCTTGAAGGGAAAGAGCCCGCAGTGAAGAGGCCTACTTCCCTGCAGGGGAATTGCGACGCGCAGCAGCGTCCTCCCGTCGTGCTCCCCACCCCTGCGCCGGGTCGGGCCTGCCCCGGAAGCTGCCAGAGCTGCTCCTGTGCGTCAGCATGACACGTCGCGGGAGTTTGCGCACGGGCCTGTAGGGTCCTTTTGGTGTCAGTTGTGGGATCCAGACATCCCACTTGAGTTTGCCGAAGGACACAAGTAGTGCGCGCTTCGTAGCGCACTGAAAACCCAGACGTCCCTGAGGATAGCGGTGATTGTAGCGGAGCCTGACTACCTCCTGTGGGCAGCGTTGTCCCCTCAGGAGCACTTGGGCAGCTCCCCCGCAGGACTCCGGGGTGCCCAGCTCCCCAGAGCACGTTGCGCCCAGGGGAAGCCCCTGCCGGTCGGAGGAGATTACTTGGTTTGGGGGGAAGGAGAGGGCCAGGCAGGGTCCTGGAGGCAGAGCGGTGACCCAGGTGCGGCTCTGATTGCACGTGTGGAGGACGAGCTTTTCACGTCCGTCCCTTCTGCGTGTTCCTGGTCCGCGCCGGGCCAGCTCCCGTGGAGCTGGGGTGGTGGCGAGGTGGGCTGTCCTGCCCAAAGGGGCTGCCTGTTGGGAAGGCGCTGCTTTTGTCAGAGTGCTGGAAGCTCTGTGTGCATCCTCGCAGGCAGGACCCTTGGCTTCGTCCACTTGGAGACACCGGCGGCGGCGTGTGGCGCCATTGTTGTCCCCCCGTGTCCTGCTGCGCGGCCCGGGCTGCCGGCTGCAGGCCCCAGAGGGCTGGGTGGAGCGTGGGGCACTGTGCTGCTGGGTGGGCACCCGGCGGGGTGTGGGGAGGGTGCCCGGTGCCGACAGCTGATGCGTTGGGTTTCGGCTTTTGTCGGTGGTCGCTCCGTTTCTGTCGCCTGACACGGCTCTCCCTTCTGCCCTGCAGGTTACCTTGCAGCGTCCCGGCGTTTGCAGGGACCGGCCCGTGTTGCCACCAGCACCTGGGCCCCCCTTGGGCCCTGTGCAGCCTCGCTCACCAGTACCGGATGCTCCACTTGGTAAGAGGAAAGCGTCCATTCCTCTGTTTGTTCCTTGCGTCACTGCAGGAGAAGGGCAGATCGCTCTCCAGGTCCCTCCCAGGGCATGGGCCACCCTGACTGGGCTGTCGGCCGTGCTCCCCTGGTCCCTTAGCGGACGCAATTGATGGACCGCGTCTTCCCCTCCCCCATCCTGCCCTGGGGAGGAGGTGTCTCTTGTAGAGTGGTAAGGAGTAAGAGGCCTGTGACAGAAGGCAGGCGTGTCAGTTCTGCACACGGGGCTTCAACAGGGAGCACGTTCCGGGCTCCCCGAAGGAGAAGCCCACCCCTGCCATTGTCTGCAGCGTGTGGAGCCCTGACCTTCCACGGCCGTTGATCGGCTATGGAAGAGACACCTGAACCCGTGGCCTGTGGTGTCTCCCTCAGGGTCACGAGACCCGTCTCCCACTCGGTCTGATGCGGGGACGAGTGGGATACGGGGAAGGAAGGCTCACCAGGTTTTGTGTGGCTTCAGCAAAGTCTTCGCAGGCGAGCCTAATCCTCCATCCCTTCTGTGGTTTTCAGCCCACGTAGGACCTGGCCCGGCCCCGGCATTGGCCGGCAGCTCCCGCCCGCCTGCGGCGGCCCCGGAGGCCCAGGTAAGTGGGGTGGCCGTGCTCCGTTGGACGTCGTCCTGGGAAAGGTGAGCTTCCTGTTTTCCCGGAAGCCATTCCCGCCCTCATCTCCAGACTGTGTGTCCTGGGACGGGTCTGGCATGTCGTTCGCTTTCAAATTCAGTCTCCCCAGGGGCCAGTGGGCTGCTTGTCCCTGGAGCCCGTCACCTTGGCCGGTGCCTGCAGAAGCCATGAGGGAGTGCTCAGAAGCCGAGGACCGCAGACTTTGGCTGTGGGTTTGTCGAGATAGCGTGCGGAGGGTGAGCCCTCGCTCCACACTGGCTTCTCCTGGCTCTGCTGACTCCTTCCTGCCGACCTGCACCTGGGGTTGCTCCTGGGTCACTGAGGCAGAGTCCTGTGTCGTCCCTCGTTTGACTTGTTTCCTTGCTGAGGCCAGGTGATTCTCCTGTTTAGCATGCCCATTGAAATGCTCGTAACTGAGAAAGGGGCAAAGCCCTCCCTCCAGCTTTGTCCTGTGTGCTTTGTGCAGCTTTGAGTCTACCTGTTTGGTGTGGGGTAAATGTCAGAACCCGTGACCGTCTGTTCTCGGGACGGAGATGTGCCTGGCCCGCTGCGTCCAGTTGTACTCTGGGTAGATGTTGCTTTCGTCGTAAGAAATAGAGGCTTGAAGGGAAAGAGCCCGCAGTGAAGAGGCCTACTTCCCTGCAGGGGAATTGCGACGCGCAGCAGCGTCCTCCCGTCGTGCTCCCCACCCCTGCGCCGGGTCGGGCCTGCCCCGGAAGCTGCCAGAGCTACTCCTGTGCGTCAGCATGACACGTCGCGGGAGTTTGCGCACGGGCCTGTAGGGTCCTTTTGGTGTCAGTTGTGGGATCCAGACATCCCACTTGAGTTTGCCGAAGGACACAAGTAGTGCGCGCTTCGTAGCGCACTGAAAACCCAGACGTCCCTGAGGATAGCGGTGATTGTAGCGGAGCCTGACTACCTCCTGTGGGCAGCGTTGTCCCCTCAGGAGCACTTGGGCAGCTCCCCCGCAGGACTCCGGGGTGCCCAGCTCCCCAGTGCACGTTGCACCCAGGGGAAGCCCCTGCCGGTCGGAGGAGATTACTTCGTTTGGGGGGAAGGAGAGGGCCAGGCAGGGTCCTGGAGGCAGAGCGGAGACCCAGGTGCGGCTCTGATTGCACGTGTGGAGGACGAGCTTTTCACGTCCGTCCCTTCTGCGTGTTCCTGGTCCGCGCCGGGCCAGCTCCCGTGGAGCTGGGGTGGTGGCGAGGTGGGCTGTCCTGCCCAAAGGGGCTGCCTGTTGGGAAGGCGCTGCTTTTGTCAGAGTGCTGGAAGCTCTGTGTGCATCCTCGCAGGCAGGACCCTTGGCTTCGTCCACTTGGAGACACCGGCGGCGGCGTGTGGCGCCATTGTTGTCCCCCCGTGTCCTGCTGCGCGGCCCGGGCTGCCGGCTGCAGGCCCCAGAGGGCTGGGTGGAGCGTGGGGCACTGTGCTGCTGGGTGGGCACCCGGTGGGGTGTGGGGAGGGTGCCCGGTGCCGACAGCTGATGCGTTGGGTTTCGGCTTTTGTCGGTGGTCGCTCCGTTTCTGTCGCCTGACACGGCTCTCCCTTCTGCCCTGCAGGTTACCTTGCAGCGTCCCGGCGTTTGCAGGGACCGGCCCGTGTTGCCACCAGCACCTGGGCCCCCCTTGGGCCCTGTGCAGCCTCGCTCACCAGTACCGGATGCTCCACTTGGTAAGAGGAAAGCGTCCATTCCTCTGTTTGTTCCTTGCGTCACTGCAGGAGAAGGGCAGATCGCTCTCCAGGTCCCTCCCAGGGCATGGGCCACCCTGACTGGGCTGTCGGCCGTGCTCCCCTGGTCCCTTAGCGGACGCAATTGATGGACCGCGTCTTCCCCTCCCCCATCCTGCCCTGGGGAGGAGGTGTCTCTTGTAGAGTGGTAAGGAGTAAGAGGCCTGTGACAGAAGGCAGGCGTGTCAGTTCTGCACACGGGGCTTCAACAGGGAGCACGTTCCGGGCTCCCCGAAGGAGAAGCCCACCCCTGCCATTGTCTGCAGCGTGTGGAGCCCTGACCTTCCACGGCCGTTGATCGGCTATGGAAGAGACACCTGAACCCGTGGCCTGTGGTGTCTCCCTCAGGGTCACGAGACCCGTCTCCCACTCGGTCTGATGCGGGGACGAGTGGGATACGGGGAAGGAAGGCTCACCAGGTTTTGTGTGGCTTCAGCAAAGTCTTCGCAGGCGAGCCTAATCCTCCATCCCTTCTGTGGTTTTCAGCCCACGTAGGACCTGGCCCGGCCCCGGCATTGGCCGGCAGCTCCCGCCCGCCTGCGGCGGCCCCGGAGGCCCAGGTAAGTGGGGTGGCCGTGCTCCGTTGGACGTCGTCCTGGGAAAGGTGAGCTTCCTGTTTTCCCGGAAGCCATTCCCGCCCTCATCTCCAGACTGTGTGTCCTGGGACGGGTCTGGCATGTCGTTCGCTTTCCAATTCAGTCTCCCCAGGGGCCAGTGGGCTGCTTGTCCCTGGAGCCCGTCACCTTGGCCGGTGCCTGCAGAAGCCATGAGGGAGTGCTCAGAAGCCGAGGACCGCAGACTTTGGCTGTGGGTTTGTCGAGATAGCGTGCGGAGGGTGAGCCCTCGCTCCACACTGGCTTCTCCTGGCTCTGCTGACTCCTTCCTGCCGACCTGCACCTGGGGTTGCTCCTGGGTCACTGAGGCAGAGTCCTGTGTCGTCCCTCGTTTGACTTGTTTCCTTGCTGAGGCCAGGTGATTCTCCTGTTTAGCATGCCCATTGAAATGCTCGTAACTGAGAAAGGGGCAAAGCCCTCCCTCCAGCTTTGTCCTGTGTGCTTTGTGCAGCTTTGAGTCTACCTGTTTGGTGTGGGGTAAATGTCAGAACCCGTGACCGTCTGTTCTCGGGACGGAGATGTGCCTGGCCCGCTGCGTCCAGTTGTACTCTGGGTAGATGTTGCTTTCGTCGTAAGAAATAGAGGCTTGAAGGGAAAGAGCCCACAGTGAAGAGGCCTACTTCCCTGCAGGGGAATTGCGACGCGCAGCAGCGTCCTCCCGTCGTGCTCCCCACCCCTGCGCCGGGTCGGGCCTGCCCCGGAAGCTGCCAGAGCTGCTCCTGTGCGTCAGCATGACACGTCGCGGGAGTTTGCGCACGGGCCTGTAGGGTCCTTTTGGTGTCAGTTGTGGGATCCAGACATCCCACTTGAGTTTGCCGAAGGACACAAGTAGTGCGCGCTTCGTAGCGCACTGAAAACCCAGACGTCCCTGAGGATAGCGGTGATTGTAGCGGAGCCTGACTACCTCCTGTGGGCATCGTTGTCCCCAAAGGAGCACTTGGGCAGCTCCCCCGCAGGACTCCGGGGTGCCCAGCTCCCCAGTGCACGTTGCGCCCAGGGGAAGCCCCTGCCGGTCGGAGGAGATTACTTCGTTTGGGGGGAAGGAGAGGGCCAGGCAGGGTCCTGGAGGCAGAGCGGTGACCCAGGTGCGGCTCTGATTGCACGTGTGGAGGACGAGCTTTTCACGTCCGTCCCTTCTGCGTGTTCCTGGTCCGCGCCGGGCCAGCTCCCGTGGAGCTGGGGTCGTGGCGAGGTGGGCTGTCCTGCCCAAAGGGGCTGCCTGTTGGGAAGGCGCTGCTTTTGTCAGAGTGCTGGAAGCTCTGTGTGCATCCTCGCAGGCAGGACCCTTGGCTTCGTCCACTTGGAGACACCGGCGGCGGCGTGTGGCGCCATTGTTGTCCCCCCGTGTCCTGCTGCGCGGCCCGGGCTGCCGGCTGCAGGCCCCAGAGGGCTGGGTGGAGCGTGGGGCACTGTGCTGCTGGGTGGGCACCCGGCGGGGTGTGGGGAGGGTGCCCGGTGCCGACAGCTGATGCGTTGGGTTTCGGCTTTTGTCGGTGGTCGCTCCGTTTCTGTCGCCTGACACGGCTCTCCCTTCTGCCCTGCAGGTTACCTTGCAGCGTCCCGGCGTTTGCAGGGACCGGCCCGTGTTGCCACCAGCACCTGGGCCCCCCTTGGGCCCTGTGCAGCCTCGCTCACCAGTACCGGATGCTCCACTTGGTAAGAGGAAAGCGTCCATTCCTCTGTTTGTTCCTTGCGTCACTGCAGGAGAAGGGCAGATCGCTCTCCAGGTCCCTCCCAGGGCATGGGCCACCCTGACTGGGCTGTCGGCCGTGCTCCCCTGGTCCCTTAGCGGACGCAATTGATGGACCGCGTCTTCCCCTCCCCCATCCTGCCCTGGGGAGGAGGTGTCTCTTGTAGAGTGGTAAGGAGTAAGAGGCCTGTGACAGAAGGCAGGCGTGTCAGTTCTGCACACGGGGCTTCAACAGGGAGCACGTTCCGGGCTCCCCGAAGGAGAAGCCCACCCCTGCCATTGTCTGCAGCGTGTGGAGCCCTGACCTTCCACGGCCGTTGATCGGCTATGGAAGAGACACCTGAACCCGTGGCCTGTGGTGTCTCCCTCAGGGTCACGAGACCCGTCTCCCACTCGGTCTGATGCGGGGACGAGTGGGATACGGGGAAGGAAGGCTCACCAGGTTTTGTGTGGCTTCAGCAAAGTCTTCGCAGGCGAGCCTAATCCTCCATCCCTTCTGTGGTTTTCAGCCCACGTAGGACCTGGCCCGGCCCCGGCATGGGCCGGCAGCTCCCGCCCGCCTGCGGTGGCCCCGGAGGCCCAGGTAAGTGGGGTGGCCGTGCTCCGTTGGACGTCGTCCTGGGAAAGGTGAGCTTCCTGTTTTCCCGGAAGCCATTCCCGCCCTCATCTCCAGACTGTGTGTCCTGGGACGGGTCTGGCATGTCGTTCGCTTTCCAATTCAGTCTCCCCAGGGGCCAGTGGGCTGCTTGTCCCTGGAGCCCGTCACCTTGGCCGGTGCCTGCAGAAGCCATGAGGGAGTGCTCAGAAGCCGAGGACCGCAGACTTTGGCTGTGGGTTTGTCGAGATAGCGTGCGGAGGGTGAGCCCTCGCTCCACACTGGCTTCTCCTGGCTCTGCTGACTCCTTCCTGCCGACCTGCACCTGGGGTTGCTCCTGGGTCACTGAGGCAGAGTCCTGTGTCGTCCCTCGTTTGACTTGTTTCCTTGCTGAGGCCAGGTGATTCTCCTGTTTAGCATGCCCATTGAAATGCTCGTAACTGAGAAAGGGGCAAAGCCCTCCCTCCAGCTTTGTCCTGTGTGCTTTGTGCAGCTTTGAGTCTACCTGTTTGGTGTGGGGTAAATGTCAGAACCTGTGACCGTCTGTTCTCGGGACGGAGATGTGCCTGGCCCGCTGCGTCCAGTTGTACTCTGGGTAGATGTTGCTTTCGTCGTAAGAAATAGAGGCTTGAAGGGAAAGAGCCCGCAGTGAAGAGGCCTACTTCCCTGCAGGGGAATTGCGACGCGCAGCAGCGTCCTCCCGTCGTGCTCCCCACCCCTGCGCCGGGTCGGGCCTGCCCCGGAAGCTGCCAGAGCTGCTCCTGTGCGTCAGCATGACACGTCGCGGGAGTTTGCGCACGGGCCTGTAGGGTCCTTTTGGTGTCAGTTGTGGGATCCAGACATCCCACTTGAGTTTGCCGAAGGACACAAGTAGTGCGCGCTTCGTAGCGCACTGAAAACCCAGACGTCCCTGAGGATAGCGGTGATTGTAGCGGAGCCTGACTACCTCCTGTGGGCAGCGTTGTCCCCTCAGGAGCACTTGGGCAGCTCCCCCGCAGGACTCCGGGGTGCCCAGCTCCCCAGTGCACGTTGCGCCCAGGGGAAGCCCCTGCCGGTCGGAGGAGATTACTTCGTTTGGGGGGAAGGAGAGGGCCAGGCAGGGTCCTGGAGGCAGAGCGGTGACCCAGGTGCGGCTCTGATTGCACGTGTGGAGGACGAGCTTTTCACGTCCGTCCCTTCTGCGTGTTCCTGGTCCGCGCCGGGCCAGCTCCCGTGGAGCTGGGGTGGTGGCGAGGAGGGCTGTCCTGCCCAAAGGGGCTGCCTGTTGGGAAGGCGCTGCTTTTGTCAGAGTGCTGGAAGCTCTGTGTGCATCCTCGCAGGCAGGACCCTTGGCTTCGTCCACTTGGAGACACCGGCGGCGGCGTGTGGCGCCATTGTTGTCCCCCCGTGTCCTGCTGCGCGGCCCGGGCTGCCGGCTGCAGGCCCCAGAGGGCTGGGTGGAGCGTGGGGCACTGTGCTGCTGGGTGGGCACCCGGCGGGGTGTGGGGAGGGTGCCCGGTGCCGACAGCTGATGCGTTGGGTTTCGGCTTTTGTCGGTGGTCGCTCCGTTTCTGTCGCCTGACACGGCTCTCCCTTCTGCCCTGCAGGTTACCTTGCAGCGTCCCGGCGTTTGCAGGGACCGGCCCGTGTTGCCACCAGCACCTGGGCCCCCCTTGGGCCCTGTGCAGCCTCGCTCACCAGTACCGGATGCTCCACTTGGTAAGAGGAAAGCGTCCATTCCTCTGTTTGTTCCTTGCGTCACTGCAGGAGAAGGGCAGATCGCTCTCCAGGTCCCTCCCAGGGCATGGGCCACCCTGACTGGGCTGTCGGCCGTGCTCCCCTGGTCCCTTAGCGGACGCAATTGATGGACCGCGTCTTCCCCTCCCCCATCCTGCCCTGGGGAGGAGGTGTCTCTTGTAGAGTGGTAAGGAGTAAGAGGCCTGTGACAGAAGGCAGGCGTGTCAGTTCTGCACACGGGGCTTCAACAGGGAGCACGTTCCGGGCTCCCCGAAGGAGAAGCCCACCCCTGCCATTGTCTGCAGCGTGTGGAGCCCTGACCTTCCACGGCCGTTGATCGGCTATGGAAGAGACACCTGAACCCGTGGCCTGTGGTGTCTCCCTCAGGGTCACGAGACCCGTCTCCCACTCGGTCTGATGCGGGGACGAGTGGGATACGGGGAAGGAAGGCTCACCAGGTTTTGTGTGGCTTCAGCAAAGTCTTCGCAGGCGAGCCTAATCCTCCATCCCTTCTGTGGTTTTCAGCCCACGTAGGACCTGGCCCGGCCCCGGCATTGGCCGGCAGCTCCCGCCCGCCTGCGGCGGCCCCGGAGGCCCAGGTAAGTGGGGTGGCCGTGCTCCGTTGGATGTCGTCCTGGGAAAGGTGAGCTTCCTGTTTTCCCGGAAGCCATTCCCGCCCTCATCTCCAGACTGTGTGTCCTGGGACGGGTCTGGCATGTCGTTCGCTTTCAAATTCAGTCTCCCCAGGGGCCAGTGGGCTGCTTGTCCCTGGAGCCCGTCACCTTGGCCGGTGCCTGCAGAAGCCATGAGGGAGTGCTCAGAAGCCGAGGACCGCAGACTTTGGCTGTGGGTTTGTCGAGATAGCGTGCGGAGGGTGAGCCCTCGCTCCACACTGGCTTCTCCTGGCTCTGCTGACTCCTTCCTGCCGACCTGCACCTGGGGTTGCTCCTGGGTCACTGAGGCAGTGTCCTGTGTCATCCCTCGTTTGACTTGTTTCCTTGCTGAGGGCAGGTGATTCTCCTGTTTAGCATGCCCATTGAAATGCTCGTAACTGAGAAAGGGGCAAAGCCCTCCCTCCAGCTTTGTCCTGTGTGCTTTGTGCAGCTTTGAGTCTACCTGTTTGGTGTGGGGTAAATGTCAGAACCCGTGACCGTCTGTTCTCGGGACGGAGATGTGCCTGGCCCGCTGCGTCCAGTTGTACTCTGGGTAGATGTTGCTTTCGTCGTAAGAAATAGAGGCTTGAAGGGAAAGAGCCCGCAGTGAAGAGGCCTACTTCCCTGCAGGGGAATTGCGACGCGCAGCAGCGTCCTCCCGTCGTGCTCCCCACCCCTGCGCCGGGTCGGGCCTGCCCCGGAAGCTGCCAGAGCTGCTCCTGTGCGTCAGCATGACACGTCGCGGGATTTTGCGCACGGGCCTGTAGGGTCCTTTTGGTGTCAGTTGTGGGATCCAGACATCCCACTTGAGTTTGCCGAAGGACACAAGTAGTGCGCGCTTCGTAGCGCACTGAAAACCCAGACGTCCCTGAGGATAGCGGTGATTGTAGCGGAGCCTGACTACCTCCTGTGGGCAGCGTTGTCCCCTCAGGAGCACTTGGGCAGCTCCCCCGCAGGACTCCGGGGTGCCCAGTTCCCCAGTGCACGTTGCGCCCAGGGGAAGCCCCTGCCGGTCGTAGGAGATTACTTGGTTTGGGGGGAAGGAGAGGGCCAGGCAGGGTCCTGGAGGCAGAGCGGTGACCCAGGTGCGGCTCTGATTGCATGTGTGGAGGACGAGCTTTTCACGTCCGTCCCTTCTGCGTGTTCCTGGTCCGCGCCGGGCCAGCTCCCGTGGAGCTGGGGTGGTGGCGAGGAGGGCTGTCCTGCCCAAAGGGGCTGCCTGTTGGGAAGGCGCTGCTTTTGTCAGAGTGCTGGAAGCTCTGTGTGCATCCTCGCAGGCAGGACCCTTGGCTTCGTCCACTTGGAGACACCGGCGGCGGCGTGTGGCGCCATTGTTGTCCCCCCGTGTCCTGCTGCGTGGCCCGGGCTGCCGGCTGCAGGCCCCAGAGGGCTGGGTGGAGCGTGGGGCACTGTGCTGCTGGGTGGGCACCCGGCAGGGTGTGGGGAGGGTGCCCGGTGCCGACAGCTGATGCGTTGGGTTTCGGCTTTTGTCGGTGGTCGCTCCGTTTCTGTCGCCTGACACGGCTCTCCCTTCTGCCCTGCAGGTTACCTTGCAGCGTCCCGGCGTTTGCAGGGACCGGCCCGTGTTGCCACCAGCACCTGGGCCCCCCTTGGGCCCTGTGCAGCCTCGCTCACCAGTACCGGATGCTCCACTTGGTAAGAGGAAAGCGTCCATTCCTCTGTTTGTTCCTTGCGTCACTGCAGGAGAAGGGCAGATCGCTCTCCAGGTCCCTCCCAGGGCATGGGCCACCCTGACTGGGCTGTCGGCCGTGCTCCCCTGGTCCCTTAGCGGACGCAATTGATGGACCGCGTCTTCCCCTCCCCCATCCTGCCCTGGGGAGGAGGTGTCTCTTGTAGAGTGGTAAGGAGTAAGAGGCCTGTGACAGAAGGCAGGCGTGTCAGTTCTGCACACGGGGCTTCAACAGGGAGCACGTTCCGGGCTCCCCGAAGGAGAAGCCCACCCCTGCCATTGTCTGCAGCGTGTGGAGCCCTGACCTTCCACGGCCGTTGATCGGCTATGGAAGAGACACCTGAACCCGTGGCCTGTGGTGTCTCCCTCAGGGTCACGAGACCCGTCTCCCACTCGGTCTGATGCGGGGACGAGTGGGATACGGGGAAGGAAGGCTCACCAGGTTTTGTGTGGCTTCAGCAAAGTCTTCGCAGGCGAGCCTAATCCTCCATCCCTTCTGTGGTTTTCAGCCCACGTAGGACCTGGCCCGGCCCCGGCATTGGCCGGCAGCTCCCGCCCGCCTGCGGCGGCCCCGGAGGCCCAGGTAAGTGGGGTGGCCGTGCTCCGTTGGACGTCGTCCTGGGAAAGGTGAGCTTCCTGTTTTCCCGGAAGCCATTCCCGCCCTCATCTCCAGACTGTGTGTCCTGGGACGGGTCTGGCATGTCGTTCGCTTTCCAATTCAGTCTCCCCAGGGGCCAGTGGGCTGCTTGTCCCTGGAGCCCGTCACCTTGGCCGGTGCCTGCAGAAGCCATGAGGGAGTGCTCAGAAGCCGAGGACCGCAGACTTTGGCTGTGGGTTTGTCGAGATAGCGTGCGGAGGGTGAGCCCTCGCTCCACACTGGCTTCTCCTGGCTCTGCTGACTCCTTCCTGCCGACCTGCACCTGGGGTTGCTCCTGGGTCACTGAGGCAGAGTCCTGTGTCGTCCCTCGTTTGACTTGTTTCCTTGCTGAGGCCAGGTGATTCTCCTGTTTAGCATGCCCATTGAAATGCTCGTAACTGAGAAAGGGGCAAAGCCCTCCCTCCAGCTTTGTCCTGTGTGCTTTGTGCAGCTTTGAGTCTACCTGTTTGGTGTGGGGTAAATGTCAGAACCCGTGACCGTCTGTTCTCGGGACGGAGATGTGCCTGGCCCGCTGCGTCCAGTTGTACTCTGGGTAGATGTTGCTTTCGTCGTAAGAAATAGAGGCTTGAAGGGAAAGAGCCCGCAGTGAAGAGGCCTACTTCCCTGCAGGGGAATTGCGACGCGCAGCAGCGTCCTCCCGTCGTGCTCCCCACCCCTGCGCCGGGTCGGGCCTGCCCCGGAAGCTGCCAGAGCTGCTCCTGTGCGTCAGCATGACACGTCGCGGGAGTTTGCGCACGGGCCTGTAGGGTCCTTTTGGTGTCAGTTGTGGGATCCAGACATCCCACTTGAGTTTGCCGAAGGACACAAGTAGTGCGCGCTTCGTAGCGCACTGAAAACCCAGACGTCCCTGAGGATAGCGGTGATTGTAGCGGAGCCTGACTACCTCCTGTGGGCAGCGTTGTCCCCTCAGGAGCACTTGGGCAGCTCCCCCGCAGGACTCCGGGGTGCCCAGCTCCCCAGTGCACGTTGCGCCCAGGGGAAGCCCCTGCCGGTCGGAGGAGATTACTTGGTTTGGGGGGAAGGAGAGGGCCAGGCAGGGTCCTGGAGGCAGAGCGGTGACCCAGGTGCGGCTCTGATTGCACGTGTGGAGGACGAGCTTTTCACGTCCGTCCCTTCTGCGTGTTCCTGGTCCGCGCCGGGCCAGCTCCCGTGGAGCTGGGGTGGTGGCGAGGAGGGCTGTCGTGCCCAAAGGGGCTGCCTGTTGGGAAGGCGCTGCTTTTGTCAGAGTGCTGGAAGCTCTGTGTGCATCCTCGCAGGCAGGACCCTTGGCTTCGTCCACTTGGAGACACCGGCGGCGGCGTGTGGCGCCATTGTTGTCCCCCCGTGTCCTGCTGCGCGGCCCGGGCTGCCGGCTGCAGGCCCCAGAGGGCTGGGTGGAGCGTGGGGCACTGTGCTGCTGGGTGGGCACCCGGCGGGGTGTGGGGAGGGTGCCCGGTGCCGACAGCTGATGCGTTGGGTTTCGGCTTTTGTCGGTGGTCGCTCCGTTTCTGTCGCCTGACACGGCTCTCCCTTCTGCCCTGCAGGTTACCTTGCAGCGTCCCGGCGTTTGCAGGGACCGGCCCGTGTTGCCACCAGCACCTGGGCCCCCCTTGGGCCCTGTGCAGCCTCGCTCACCAGTACCGGATGCTCCACTTGGTAAGAGGAAAGCGTCCATTCCTCTGTTT
This sequence comes from Vicugna pacos, assembly GCF_048564905.1. Lineage (NCBI taxonomy): Eukaryota > Metazoa > Chordata > Mammalia > Artiodactyla > Camelidae > Vicugna > Vicugna pacos. The sequence continues at coordinate 7,264,531 of NC_133022.1, forward strand.
GTTCCTTGCGTCACTGCAGGAGAAGGGCAGATCGCTCTCCAGGTCCCTCCCAGGGCATGGGCCACCCTGACTGGGCTGTCGGCCGTGCTCCCCTGGTCCCTTAGCGGACGCAATTGATGGACCGCGTCTTCCCCTCCCCCATCCTGCCCTGGGGAGGAGGTGTCTCTTGTAGAGTGGTAAGGAGTAAGAGGCCTGTGACAGAAGGCAGGCGTGTCAGTTCTGCACACGGGGCTTCAACAGGGAGCACGTTCCGGGCTCCCCGAAGGAGAAGCCCACCCCTGCCATTGTCTGCAGCGTGTGGAGCCCTGACCTTCCACGGCCGTTGATCGGCTATGGAAGAGACACCTGAACCCGTGGCCTGTGGTGTCTCCCTCAGGGTCACGAGACCCGTCTCCCACTCGGTCTGATGCGGGGACGAGTGGGATACGGGGAAGGAAGGCTCACCAGGTTTTGTGTGGCTTCAGCAAAGTCTTCGCAGGCGAGCCTAATCCTCCATCCCTTCTGTGGTTTTCAGCCCACGTAGGACCTGGCCCGGCCCCGGCATTGGCCGGCAGCTCCCGCCCGCCTGCGGCGGCCCCGGAGGCCCAGGTAAGTGGGGTGGCCGTGCTCCGTTGGACGTCGTCCTGGGAAAGGTGAGCTTCCTGTTTTCCCGGAAGCCATTCCCGCCCTCATCTCCAGACTGTGTGTCCTGGGACGGGTCTGGCATGTCGTTCGCTTTCAAATTCAGTCTCCCCAGGGGCCAGTGGGCTGCTTGTCCCTGGAGCCCGTCACCTTGGCCGGTGCCTGCAGAAGCCATGAGGGAGTGCTCAGAAGCCGAGGACCGCAGACTTTGGCTGTGGGTTTGTCGAGATAGCGTGCGGAGGGTGAGCCCTCGCTCCACACTGGCTTCTCCTGGCTCTGCTGACTCCTTCCTGCCGACCTGCACCTGGGGTTGCTCCTGGGTCACTGAGGCAGTGTCCAGTGTCATCCCTCGTTTGACTTGTTTCCTTGCTGAGGGCAGGTGATTCTCCTGTTTAGCATGCCCATTGAAATGCTCGTAACTGAGAAAGGGGCAAAGCCCTCCCTCCAGCTTTGTCCTGTGTGCTTTGTGCAGCTTTGAGTCTACCTGTTTGGTGTGGGGTAAATGTCAGAACCCGTGACCGTCTGTTCTCGGGACGGAGATGTGCCTGGCCCGCTGCGTCCAGTTGTACTCTGGGTAGATGTTGCTTTCGTCGTAAGAAATAGAGGCTTGAAGGGAAAGAGCCCGCAGTGAAGAGGCCTACTTCCCTGCAGGGGAATTGCGACGCGCAGCAGCGTCCTCCCGTCGTGCTCCCCACCCCTGCGCCGGGTCGGGCCTGCCCCGGAAGCTGCCAGAGCTGCTCCTGTGCGTCAGCATGACACGTCGCGGGAGTTTGCGCACGGGCCTGTAGGGTCCTTTTGGTGTCAGTTGTGGGATCCAGACATCCCACTTGAGTTTGCCGAAGGACACAAGTAGTGCGCGCTTCGTAGCGCACTGAAAACCCAGACGTCCCTGAGGATAGCGGTGATTGTAGCGGAGCCTGACTACCTCCTGTGGGCAGCGTTGTCCCCTCAGGAGCACTTGGGCAGCTCCCCCGCAGGACTCCGGGGTGCCCAGTTCCCCAGTGCACGTTGCGCCCAGGGGAAGCCCCTGCCGGTCGTAGGAGATTACTTGGTTTGGGGGGAAGGAGAGGGCCAGGCAGGGTCCTGGAGGCAGAGCGGTGACCCAGGTGCGGCTCTGATTGCATGTGTGGAGGACGAGCTTTTCACGTCCGTCCCTTCTGCGTGTTCCTGGTCCGCGCCGGGCCAGCTCCCGTGGAGCTGGGGTGGTGGCGAGGAGGGCTGTCCTGCCCAAAGGGGCTGCCTGTTGGGAAGGCGCTGCTTTTGTCAGAGTGCTGGAAGCTCTGTGTGCATCCTCGCAGGCAGGACCCTTGGCTTCGTCCACTTGGAGACACCGGCGGCGGCGTGTGGCGCCATTGTTGTCCCCCCGTGTCCTGCTGCGTGGCCCGGGCTGCCGGCTGCAGGCCCCAGAGGGCTGGGTGGAGCGTGGGGCACTGTGCTGCTGGGTGGGCACCCGGCGGGGTGTGGGGAGGGTGCCCGGTGCCGACAGCTGATGCGTTGGGTTTCGGCTTTTGTCGGTGGTCGCTCCGTTTCTGTCGCCTGACACGGCTCTCCCTTCTGCCCTGCAGGTTACCTTGCAGCGTCCCGGCGTTTGCAGGGACCGGCCCGTGTTGCCACCAGCACCTGGGCCCCCCTTGGGCCCTGTGCAGCCTCGCTCACCAGTACCGGATGCTCCACTTGGTAAGAGGAAAGCGTCCATTCCTCTGTTTGTTCCTTGCGTCACTGCAGGAGAAGGGCAGATCGCTCTCCAGGTCCCTCCCAGGGCATGGGCCACCCTGACTGGGCTGTCGGCCGTGCTCCCCTGGTCCCTTAGCGGACGCAATTGATGGACCGCGTCTTCCCCTCCCCCATCCTGCCCTGGGGAGGAGGTGTCTCTTGTAGAGTGGTAAGGAGTAAGAGGCCTGTGACAGAAGGCAGGCGTGTCAGTTCTGCACACGGGGCTTCAACAGGGAGCACGTTCCGGGCTCCCCGAAGGAGAAGCCCACCCCTGCCATTGTCTGCAGCGTGTGGAGCCCTGACCTTCCACGGCCGTTGATCGGCTATGGAAGAGACACCTGAACCCGTGGCCTGTGGTGTCTCCCTCAGGGTCACGAGACCCGTCTCCCACTCGGTCTGATGCGGGGACGAGTGGGATACGGGGAAGGAAGGCTCACCAGGTTTTGTGTGGCTTCAGCAAAGTCTTCGCAGGCGAGCCTAATCCTCCATCCCTTCTGTGGTTTTCAGCCCACGTAGGACCTGGCCCGGCCCCGGCATTGGCCGGCAGCTCCCGCCCGCCTGCGGCGGCCCCGGAGGCCCAGGTAAGTGGGGTGGCCGTGCTCCGTTGGACGTCGTCCTGGGAAAGGTGAGCTTCCTGTTTTCCCGGAAGCCATTCCCGCCCTCATCTCCAGACTGTGTGTCCTGGGACGGGTCTGGCATGTCGTTCGCTTTCAAATTCAGTCTCCCCAGGGGCCAGTGGGCTGCTTGTCCCTGGAGCCCGTCACCTTGGCCGGTGCCTGCAGAAGCCATGAGGGAGTGCTCAGAAGCCGAGGACCGCAGACTTTGGCTGTGGGTTTGTCGAGATAGCGTGCGGAGGGTGAGCCCTCGCTCCACACTGGCTTCTCCTGGCTCTGCTGACTCCTTCCTGCCGACCTGCACCTGGGGTTGCTCCTGGGTCACTGAGGCAGTGTCCAGTGTCATCCCTCGTTTGACTTGTTTCCTTGCTGAGGGCAGGTGATTCTCCTGTTTAGCATGCCCATTGAAATGCTCGTAACTGAGAAAGGGGCAAAGCCCTCCCTCCAGCTTTGTCCTGTGTGCTTTGTGCAGCTTTGAGTCTACCTGTTTGGTGTGGGGTAAATGTCAGAACCCGTGACCGTCTGTTCTCGGGACGGAGATGTGCCTGGCCCGCTGCGTCCAGTTGTACTCTGGGTAGATGTTGCTTTCGTCGTAAGAAATAGAGGCTTGAAGGGAAAGAGCCCGCAGTGAAGAGGCCTACTTCCCTGCAGGGGAATTGCGACGCGCAGCAGCGTCCTCCCGTCGTGCTCCCCACCCCTGCGCCGGGTCGGGCCTGCCCCGGAAGCTGCCAGAGCTGCTCCTGTGCGTCAGCATGACACGTCGCGGGATTTTGCGCACGGGCCTGTAGGGTCCTTTTGGTGTCAGTTGTGGGATCCAGACATCCCACTTGAGTTTGCCGAAGGACACAAGTAGTGCGCGCTTCGTAGCGCACTGAAAACCCAGACGTCCCTGAGGATAGCGGTGATTGTAGCGGAGCCTGACTACCTCCTGTGGGCAGCGTTGTCCCCTCAGGAGCACTTGGGCAGCTCCCCCGCAGGACTCCGGGGTGCCCAGTTCCCCAGTGCACGTTGCGCCCAGGGGAAGCCCCTGCCGGTCGTAGGAGATTACTTGGTTTGGGGGGAAGGAGAGGGCCAGGCAGGGTCCTGGAGGCAGAGCGGTGACCCAGGTGCGGCTCTGATTGCACGTGTGGAGGACGAGCTTTTCACGTCCGTCCCTTCTGCGTGTTCCTGGTCCGCGCCGGGCCAGCTCCCGTGGAGCTGGGGTGGTGGCGAGGAGGGCTGTCCTGCCCAAAGGGGCTGCCTGTTGGGAAGGCGCTGCTTTTGTCAGAGTGCTGGAAGCTCTGTGTGCATCCTCGCAGGCAGGACCCTTGGCTTCGTCCACTTGGAGACACCGGCGGCGGCGTGTGGCGCCATTGTTGTCCCCCCGTGTCCTGCTGCGTGGCCCGGGCTGCCGGCTGCAGGCCCCAGAGGGCTGGGTGGAGCGTGGGGCACTGTGCTGCTGGGTGGGCACCCGGCGGGGTGTGGGGAGGGTGCCCGGTGCCGACAGCTGATGCGTTGGGTTTCGGCTTTTGTCAGTGGTCGCTCCGTTTCTGTCGCCTGACACGGCTCTCCCTTCTGCCCTGCAGGTTACCTTGCAGCGTCCCGGCGTTTGCAGGGACCGGCCCGTGTTGCCACCAGCACCTGGGCCCCCCTTGGGCCCTGTGCAGCCTCGCTCACCAGTACCGGATGCTCCACTTGGTAAGAGGAAAGCGTCCATTCCTCTGTTTGTTCCTTGCGTCACTGCAGGAGAAGGGCAGATCGCTCTCCAGGTCCCTCCCAGGGCATGGGCCACCCTGACTGGGCTGTCGGCCGTGCTCCCCTGGTCCCTTAGCGGACGCAATTGATGGACCGCGTCTTCCCCTCCCCCATCCTGCCCTGGGGAGGAGGTGTCTCTTGTAGAGTGGTAAGGAGTAAGAGGCCTGTGACAGAAGGCAGGCGTGTCAGTTCTGCACACGGGGCTTCAACAGGGAGCACGTTCCGGGCTCCCCGAAGGAGAAGCCCACCCCTGCCATTGTCTGCAGCGTGTGGAGCCCTGACCTTCCACGGCCGTTGATCGGCTATGGAAGAGACACCTGAACCCGTGGCCTGTGGTGTCTCCCTCAGGGTCACGAGACCCGTCTCCCACTCGGTCTGATGCGGGGACGAGTGGGATACGGGGAAGGAAGGCTCACCAGGTTTTGTGTGGCTTCAGCAAAGTCTTCGCAGGCGAGCCTAATCCTCCATCCCTTCTGTGGTTTTCAGCCCACGTAGGACCTGGCCCGGCCCCGGCATTGGCCGGCAGCTCCCGCCCGCCTGCGGCGGCCCCGGAGGCCCAGGTAAGTGGGGTGGCCGTGCTCCGTTGGACGTCGTCCTGGGAAAGGTGAGCTTCCTGTTTTCCCGGAAGCCATTCCCGCCCTCATCTCCAGACTGTGTGTCCTGTGACGGGTCTGGCATGTCGTTCGCTTTCCAATTCAGTCTCCCCAGGGGCCAGTGGGCTGCTTGTCCCTGGAGCCCGTCACCTTGGCCGGTGCCTGCAGAAGCCATGAGGGAGTGCTCAGAAGCCGAGGACCGCAGACTTTGGCTGTGGGTTTGTCGAGATAGCGTGCGGAGGGTGAGCCCTCGCTCCACACTGGCTTCTCCTGGCTCTGCTGACTCCTTCCTGCCGACCTGCACCTGGGGTTGCTCCTGGGTCACTGAGGCAGAGTCCTGTGTCGTCCCTCGTTTGACTTGTTTCCTTGCTGAGGCCAGGTGATTCTCCTGTTTAGCATGCCCATTGAAATGCTCGTAACTGAGAAAGGGGCAAAGCCCTCCCTCCAGCTTTGTCCTGTGTGCTTTGTGCAGCTTTGAGTCTACCTGTTTGGTGTGGGGTAAATGTCAGAACCCGTGACCGTCTGTTCTCGGGACGGAGATGTGCCTGGCCCGCTGCGTCCAGTTGTACTCTGGGTAGATGTTGCTTTCGTCGTAAGAAATAGAGGCTTGAAGGGAAAGAGCCCGCAGTGAAGAGGCCTACTTCCCTGCAGGGGAATTGCGACGCGCAGCAGCGTCCTCCCGTCGTGCTCCCCACCCCTGCGCCGGGTCGGGCCTGCCCCGGAAGCTGCCAGAGCTGCTCCTGTGCGTCAGCATGACACGTCGCGGGAGTTTGCGCACGGGCCTGTAGGGTCCTTTTGGTGTCAGTTGTGGGATCCAGACATCCCACTTGAGTTTGCCGAAGGACACAAGTAGTGCGCGCTTCGTAGCGCACTGAAAACCCAGACGTCCCTGAGGATAGCGGTGATTGTAGCGGAGCCTGACTACCTCCTGTGGGCAGCGTTGTCCCCTCAGGAGCACTTGGGCAGCTCCCCCGCAGGACTCCGGGGTGCCCAGCTCCCCAGTGCACGTTGCGCCCAGGGGAAGCCCCTGCCGGTCGGAGGAGATTACTTGGTTTGGGGGGAAGGAGAGGGCCAGGCAGGGTCCTGGAGGCAGAGCGGTGACCCAGGTGCGGCTCTGATTGCACGTGTGGAGGACGAGCTTTTCACGTCCGTCCCTTCTGCGTGTTCCTGGTCCGCGCCGGGCCAGCTCCCGTGGAGCTGGGGTGGTGGCGAGGAGGGCTGTCCTGCCCAAAGGGGCTGCCTGTTGGGAAGGCGCTGCTTTTGTCAGAGTGCTGGAAGCTCTGTGTGCATCCTCGCAGGCAGGACCCTTGGCTTCGTCCACTTGGAGACACCGGCGGCGGCGTGTGGCGCCATTGTTGTCCCCCCGTGTCCTGCTGCGCGGCCCGGGCTGCCGGCTGCAGGCCCCAGAGGGCTGGGTGGAGCGTGGGGCACTGTGCTGCTGGGTGGGCACCCGGCGGGGTGTGGGGAGGGTGCCCGGTGCCGACAGCTGATGCGTTGGGTTTCGGCTTTTGTCGGTGGTCGCTCCGTTTCTGTCGCCTGACACGGCTCTCCCTTCTGCCCTGCAGGTTACCTTGCAGCGTCCCGGCGTTTGCAGGGACCGGCCCGTGTTGCCACCAGCACCTGGGCCCCCCTTGGGCCCTGTGCAGCCTCGCTCACCAGTACCGGATGCTCCACTTGGTAAGAGGAAAGCGTCCATTCCTCTGTTTGTTCCTTGCGTCACTGCAGGAGAAGGGCAGATCGCTCTCCAGGTCCCTCCCAGGGCATGGGCCACCCTGACTGGGCTGTCGGCCGTGCTCCCCTGGTCCCTTAGCGGACGCAATTGATGGACCGCGTCTTCCCCTCCCCCATCCTGCCCTGGGGAGGAGGTGTCTCTTGTAGAGTGGTAAGGAGTAAGAGGCCTGTGACAGAAGGCAGGCGTGTCAGTTCTGCACACGGGGCTTCAACAGGGAGCACGTTCCGGGCTCCCCGAAGGAGAAGCCCACCCCTGCCATTGTCTGCAGCGTGTGGAGCCCTGACCTTCCACGGCCGTTGATCGGCTATGGAAGAGACACCTGAACCCGTGGCCTGTGGTGTCTCCCTCAGGGTCACGAGACCCGTCTCCCACTCGGTCTGATGCGGGGACGAGTGGGATACGGGGAAGGAAGGCTCACCAGGTTTTGTGTGGCTTCAGCAAAGTCTTCGCAGGCGAGCCTAATCCTCCATCCCTTCTGTGGTTTTCAGCCCACGTAGGACCTGGCCCGGCCCCGGCATTGGCCGGCAGCTCCCGCCCGCCTGCGGCGGCCCCGGAGGCCCAGGTAAGTGGGGTGGCCGTGCTCCGTTGGACGTCGTCCTGGGAAAGGTGAGCTTCCTGTTTTCCCGGAAGCCATTCCCGCCCTCATCTCCAGACTGTGTGTCCTGGGACGGGTCTGGCATGTCGTTCGCTTTCCAATTCAGTCTCCCCAGGGGCCAGTGGGCTGCTTGTCCCTGGAGCCCGTCACCTTGGCCGGTGCCTGCAGAAGCCATGAGGGAGTGCTCAGAAGCCGAGGACCGCAGACTTTGGCTGTGGGTTTGTCGAGATAGCGTGCGGAGGGTGAGCCCTCGCTCCACACTGGCTTCTCCTGGCTCTGCTGACTCCTTCCTGCCGACCTGCACCTGGGGTTGCTCCTGGGTCACTGAGGCAGAGTCCTGTGTCGTCCCTCGTTTGACTTGTTTCCTTGCTGAGGCCAGGTGATTCTCCTGTTTAGCATGCCCATTGAAATGCTCGTAACTGAGAAAGGGGCAAAGCCCTCCCTCCAGCTTTGTCCTGTGTGCTTTGTGCAGCTTTGAGTCTACCTGTTTGGTGTGGGGTAAATGTCAGAACCCGTGACCGTCTGTTCTCGGGACGGAGATGTGCCTGGCCCGCTGCGTCCAGTTGTACTCTGGGTAGATGTTGCTTTCGTCGTAAGAAATAGAGGCTTGAAGGGAAAGAGCCCGCAGTGAAGAGGCCTACTTCCCTGCAGGGGAATTGCGACGCGCAGCAGCGTCCTCCCGTCGTGCTCCCCACCCCTGCGCCGGGTCGGGCCTGCCCCGGAAGCTGCCAGAGCTGCTCCTGTGCGTCAGCATGACACGTCGCGGGAGTTTGCGCACGGGCCTGTAGGGTCCTTTTGGTGTCAGTTGTGGGATCCAGACATCCCACTTGAGTTTGCCGAAGGACACAAGTAGTGCGCGCTTCGTAGCGCACTGAAAACCCAGACGTCCCTGAGGATAGCGGTGATTGTAGCGGAGCCTGACTACCTCCTGTGGGCAGCGTTGTCCCCTCAGGAGCACTTGGGCAGCTCCCCCGCAGGACTCCGGGGTGCCCAGCTCCCCAGTGCACGTTGCGCCCAGGGGAAGCCCCTGCCGGTCGGAGGAGATTACTTGGTTTGGGGGGAAGGAGAGGGCCAGGCAGGGTCCTGGAGGCAGAGCGGTGACCCAGGTGCGGCTCTGATTGCACGTGTGGAGGACGAGCTTTTCACGTCCGTCCCTTCTGCGTGTTCCTGGTCCGCGCCGGGCCAGCTCCCGTGGAGCTGGGGTGGTGGCGAGGAGGGCTGTCCTGCCCAAAGGGGCTGCCTGTTGGGAAGGCGCTGCTTTTGTCAGAGTGCTGGAAGCTCTGTGTGCATCCTCGCAGGCAGGACCCTTGGCTTCGTCCACTTGGAGACACCGGCGGCGGCGTGTGGCGCCATTGTTGTCCCCCCGTGTCCTGCTGCGCGGCCCGGGCTGCCGGCTGCAGGCCCCAGAGGGCTGGGTGGAGCGTGGGGCACTGTGCTGCTGGGTGGGCACCCGGCGGGGTGTGGGGAGGGTGCCCGGTGCCGACAGCTGATGCGTTGGGTTTCGGCTTTTGTCGGTGGTCGCTCCGTTTCTGTCGCCTGACACGGCTCTCCCTTCTGCCCTGCAGGTTACCTTGCAGCGTCCCGGCGTTTGCAGGGACCGGCCCGTGTTGCCACCAGCACCTGGGCCCCCCTTGGGCCCTGTGCAGCCTCGCTCACCAGTACCGGATGCTCCACTTGGTAAGAGGAAAGCGTCCATTCCTCTGTTTGTTCCTTGCGTCACTGCAGGAGAAGGGCAGATCGCTCTCCAGGTCCCTCCCAGGGCATGGGCCACCCTGACTGGGCTGTCGGCCGTGCTCCCCTGGTCCCTTAGCGGACGCAATTGATGGACCGCGTCTTCCCCTCCCCCATCCTGCCCTGGGGAGGAGGTGTCTCTTGTAGAGTGGTAAGGAGTAAGAGGCCTGTGACAGAAGGCAGGCGTGTCAGTTCTGCACACGGGGCTTCAACAGGGAGCACGTTCCGGGCTCCCCGAAGGAGAAGCCCACCCCTGCCATTGTCTGCAGCGTGTGGAGCCCTGACCTTCCACGGCCGTTGATCGGCTATGGAAGAGACACCTGAACCCGTGGCCTGTGGTGTCTCCCTCAGGGTCACGAGACCCGTCTCCCACTCGGTCTGATGCGGGGACGAGTGGGATACGGGGAAGGAAGGCTCACCAGGTTTTGTGTGGCTTCAGCAAAGTCTTCGCAGGCGAGCCTAATCCTCCATCCCTTCTGTGGTTTTCAGCCCACGTAGGACCTGGCCCGGCCCCGGCATTGGCCGGCAGCTCCCGCCCGCCTGCGGCGGCCCCGGAGGCCCAGGTAAGTGGGGTGGCCGTGCTCCGTTGGACGTCGTCCTGGGAAAGGTGAGCTTCCTGTTTTCCCGGAAGCCATTCCCGCCCTCATCTCCAGACTGTGTGTCCTGGGACGGGTCTGGCATGTCGTTCGCTTTCCAATTCAGTCTCCCCAGGGGCCAGTGGGCTGCTTGTCCCTGGAGCCCGTCACCTTGGCCGGTGCCTGCAGAAGCCATGAGGGAGTGCTCAGAAGCCGAGGACCGCAGACTTTGGCTGTGGGTTTGTCGAGATAGCGTGCGGAGGGTGAGCCCTCGCTCCACACTGGCTTCTCCTGGCTCTGCTGACTCCTTCCTGCCGACCTGCACCTGGGGTTGCTCCTGGGTCACTGAGGCAGAGTCCTGTGTCGTCCCTCGTTTGACTTGTTTCCTTGCTGAGGCCAGGTGATTCTCCTGTTTAGCATGCCCATTGAAATGCTCGTAACTGAGAAAGGGGCAAAGCCCTCCCTCCAGCTTTGTCCTGTGTGCTTTGTGCAGCTTTGAGTCTACCTGTTTGGTGTGGGGTAAATGTCAGAACCCGTGACCGTCTGTTCTCGGGACGGAGATGTGCCTGGCCCGCTGCGTCCAGTTGTACTCTGGGTAGATGTTGCTTTCGTCGTAAGAAATAGAGGCTTGAAGGGAAAGAGCCCGCAGTGAAGAGGCCTACTTCCCTGCAGGGGAATTGCGACGCGCAGCAGCGTCCTCCCGTCGTGCTCCCCACCCCTGCGCCGGGTCGGGCCTGCCCCGGAAGCTGCCAGAGCTGCTCCTGTGCGTCAGCATGACACGTCGCGGGAGTTTGCGCACGGGCCTGTAGGGTCCTTTTGGTGTCAGTTGTGGGATCCAGACATCCCACTTGAGTTTGCCGAAGGACACAAGTAGTGCGCGCTTCGTAGCGCACTGAAAACCCAGACGTCCCTGAGGATAGCGGTGATTGTAGCGGAGCCTGACTACCTCCTGTGGGCAGCGTTGTCCCCTCAGGAGCACTTGGGCAGCTCCCCCGCAGGACTCCGGGGTGCCCAGCTCCCCAGTGCACGTTGCGCCCAGGGGAAGCCCCTGCCGGTCGGAGGAGATTACTTGGTTTGGGGGGAAGGAGAGGGCCAGGCAGGGTCCTGGAGGCAGAGCGGTGACCCAGGTGCGGCTCTGATTGCACGTGTGGAGGACGAGCTTTTCACGTCCGTCCCTTCTGCGTGTTCCTGGTCCGCGCCGGGCCAGCTCCCGTGGAGCTGGGGTGGTGGCGAGGAGGGCTGTCCTGCCCAAAGGGGCTGCCTGTTGGGAAGGCGCTGCTTTTGTCAGAGTGCTGGAAGCTCTGTGTGCATCCTCGCAGGCAGGACCCTTGGCTTCGTCCACTTGGAGACACCGGCGGCGGCGTGTGGCGCCATTGTTGTCCCCCCGTGTCCTGCTGCGCGGCCCGGGCTGCCGGCTGCAGGCCCCAGAGGGCTGGGTGGAGCGTGGGGCACTGTGCTGCTGGGTGGGCACCCGGCGGGGTGTGGGGAGGGTGCCCGGTGCCGACAGCTGATGCGTTGGGTTTCGGCTTTTGTCGGTGGTCGCTCCGTTTCTGTCGCCTGACACGGCTCTCCCTTCTGCCCTGCAGGTTACCTTGCAGCGTCCCGGCGTTTGCAGGGACCGGCCCGTGTTGCCACCAGCACCTGGGCCCCCCTTGGGCCCTGTGCAGCCTCGCTCACCAGTACCGGATGCTCCACTTGGTAAGAGGAAAGCGTCCATTCCTCTGTTTGTTCCTTGCGTCACTGCAGGAGAAGGGCAGATCGCTCTCCAGGTCCCTCCCAGGGCATGGGCCACCCTGACTGGGCTGTCGGCCGTGCTCCCCTGGTCCCTTAGCGGACGCAATTGATGGACCGCGTCTTCCCCTCCCCCATCCTGCCCTGGGGAGGAGGTGTCTCTTGTAGAGTGGTAAGGAGTAAGAGGCCTGTGACAGAAGGCAGGCGTGTCAGTTCTGCACACGGGGCTTCAACAGGGAGCACGTTCCGGGCTCCCCGAAGGAGAAGCCCACCCCTGCCATTGTCTGCAGCGTGTGGAGCCCTGACCTTCCACGGCCGTTGATCGGCTATGGAAGAGACACCTGAACCCGTGGCCTGTGGTGTCTCCCTCAGGGTCACGAGACCCGTCTCCCACTCGGTCTGATGCGGGGACGAGTGGGATACGGGGAAGGAAGGCTCACCAGGTTTTGTGTGGCTTCAGCAAAGTCTTCGCAGGCGAGCCTAATCCTCCATCCCTTCTGTGGTTTTCAGCCCACGTAGGACCTGGCCCGGCCCCGGCATTGGCCGGCAGCTCCCGCCCGCCTGCGGCGGCCCCGGAGGCCCAGGTAAGTGGGGTGGCCGTGCTCCGTTGGACGTCGTCCTGGGAAAGGTGAGCTTCCTGTTTTCCCGGAAGCCATTCCCGCCCTCATCTCCAGACTGTGTGTCCTGGGACGGGTCTGGCATGTCGTTCGCTTTCCAATTCAGTCTCCCCAGGGGCCAGTGGGCTGCTTGTCCCTGGAGCCCGTCACCTTGGCCGGTGCCTGCAGAAGCCATGAGGGAGTGCTCAGAAGCCGAGGACCGCAGACTTTGGCTGTGGGTTTGTCGAGATAGCGTGCGGAGGGTGAGCCCTCGCTCCACACTGGCTTCTCCTGGCTCTGCTGACTCCTTCCTGCCGACCTGCACCTGGGGTTGCTCCTGGGTCACTGAGGCAGAGTCCTGTGTCGTCCCTCGTTTGACTTGTTTCCTTGCTGAGGCCAGGTGATTCTCCTGTTTAGCATGCCCATTGAAATGCTCGTAACTGAGAAAGGGGCAAAGCCCTCCCTCCAGCTTTGTCCTGTGTGCTTTGTGCAGCTTTGAGTCTACCTGTTTGGTGTGGGGTAAATGTCAGAACCCGTGACCGTCTGTTCTCGGGACGGAGATGTGCCTGGCCCGCTGCGTCCAGTTGTACTCTGGGTAGATGTTGCTTTCGTCGTAAGAAATAGAGGCTTGAAGGGAAAGAGCCCGCAGTGAAGAGGCCTACTTCCCTGCAGGGGAATTGCGACGCGCAGCAGCGTCCTCCCGTCGTGCTCCCCACCCCTGCGCCGGGTCGGGCCTGCCCCGGAAGCTGCCAGAGCTGCTCCTGTGCGTCAGCATGACACGTCGCGGGAGTTTGCGCACGGGCCTGTAGGGTCCTTTTGGTGTCAGTTGTGGGATCCAGACATCCCACTTGAGTTTGCCGAAGGACACAAGTAGTGCGCGCTTCGTAGCGCACTGAAAACCCAGACGTCCCTGAGGATAGCGGTGATTGTAGCGGAGCCTGACTACCTCCTGTGGGCAGCGTTGTCCCCTCAGGAGCACTTGGGCAGCTCCCCCGCAGGACTCCGGGGTGCCCAGCTCCCCAGTGCACGTTGCGCCCAGGGGAAGCCCCTGCCGGTCGGAGGAGATTACTTGGTTTGGGGGGAAGGAGAGGGCCAGGCAGGGTCCTGGAGGCAGAGCGGTGACCCAGGTGCGGCTCTGATTGCACGTGTGGAGGACGAGCTTTTCACGTCCGTCCCTTCTGCGTGTTCCTGGTCCGCGCCGGGCCAGCTCCCGTGGAGCTGGGGTGGTGGCGAGGAGGGCTGTCCTGCCCAAAGGGGCTGCCTGTTGGGAAGGCGCTGCTTTTGTCAGAGTGCTGGAAGCTCTGTGTGCATCCTCGCAGGCAGGACCCTTGGCTTCGTCCACTTGGAGACACCGGCGGCGGCGTGTGGCGCCATTGTTGTCCCCCCGTGTCCTGCTGCGCGGCCCGGGCTGCCGGCTGCAGGCCCCAGAGGGCTGGGTGGAGCGTGGGGCACTGTGCTGCTGGGTGGGCACCCGGCGGGGTGTGGGGAGGGTGCCCGGTGCCGACAGCTGATGCGTTGGGTTTCGGCTTTTGTCGGTGGTCGCTCCGTTTCTGTCGCCTGACACGGCTCTCCCTTCTGCCCTGCAGGTTACCTTGCAGCGTCCCGGCGTTTGCAGGGACCGGCCCGTGTTGCCACCAGCACCTGGGCCCCCCTTGGGCCCTGTGCAGCCTCGCTCACCAGTACCGGATGCTCCACTTGGTAAGAGGAAAGCGTCCATTCCTCTGTTTGTTCCTTGCGTCACTGCAGGAGAAGGGCAGATCGCTCTCCAGGTCCCTCCCAGGGCATGGGCCACCCTGACTGGGCTGTCGGCCGTGCTCCCCTGGTCCCTTAGCGGACGCAATTGATGGACCGCGTCTTCCCCTCCCCCATCCTGCCCTGGGGAGGAGGTGTCTCTTGTAGAGTGGTAAGGAGTAAGAGGCCTGTGACAGAAGGCAGGCGTGTCAGTTCTGCACACGGGGCTTCAACAGGGAGCACGTTCCGGGCTCCCCGAAGGAGAAGCCCACCCCTGCCATTGTCTGCAGCGTGTGGAGCCCTGACCTTCCACGGCCGTTGATCGGCTATGGAAGAGACACCTGAACCCGTGGCCTGTGGTGTCTCCCTCAGGGTCACGAGACCCGTCTCCCACTCGGTCTGATGCGGGGACGAGTGGGATACGGGGAAGGAAGGCTCACCAGGTTTTGTGTGGCTTCAGCAAAGTCTTCGCAGGCGAGCCTAATCCTCCATCCCTTCTGTGGTTTTCAGCCCACGTAGGACCTGGCCCGGCCCCGGCATTGGCCGGCAGCTCCCGCCCGCCTGCGGCGGCCCCGGAGGCCCAGGTAAGTGGGGTGGCCGTGCTCCGTTGGACGTCGTCCTGGGAAAGGTGAGCTTCCTGTTTTCCCGGAAGCCATTCCCGCCCTCATCTCCAGACTGTGTGTCCTGGGACGGGTCTGGCATGTCGTTCGCTTTCAAATTCAGTCTCCCCAGGGGCCAGTGGGCTGCTTGTCCCTGGAGCCCGTCACCTTGGCCGGTGCCTGCAGAAGCCATGAGGGAGTGCTCAGAAGCCGAGGACCGCAGACTTTGGCTGTGGGTTTGTCGAGATAGCGTGTGGAGGGTGAGCCCTCGCTCCACACTGGCTTCTCCTGGCTCTGCTGACTCCTTCCTGCCGACCTGCACCTGGGGTTGCTCCTGGGTCACTGAGGCAGAGTCCTGTGTCGTCCCTCGTTTGACTTGTTTCCTTGCTGAGGCCAGGTGATTCTCCTGTTTAGCATGCCCATTGAAATGCTCGTAACTGAGAAAGGGGCAAAGCCCTCCCTCCAGCTTTGTCCTGTGTGCTTTGTGCAGCTTTGAGTCTACCTGTTTGGTGTGGGGTAAATGTCAGAACCCGTGACCGTCTGTTCTCGGGACGGAGATGTGCCTGGCCCGCTGCGTCCAGTTGTACTCTGGGTAGATGTTGCTTTCGTCGTAAGAAATAGAGGCTTGAAGGGAAAGAGCCCGCAGTGAAGAGGCCTACTTCCCTGCAGGGGAATTGCGACGCGCAGCAGCGTCCTCCCGTCGTGCTCCCCACCCCTGCGCCGGGTCGGGCCTGCCCCGGAAGCTGCCAGAGCTGCTCCTGTGCGTCAGCATGACACGTCGCGGGATTTTGCGCACGGGCCTGTAGGGTC
Organism: Vicugna pacos; assembly: GCF_048564905.1. Lineage (NCBI taxonomy): Eukaryota > Metazoa > Chordata > Mammalia > Artiodactyla > Camelidae > Vicugna > Vicugna pacos. Next base: position 7,279,906 of record NC_133022.1, read on the forward strand.
CTTTTGGTGTCAGTTGTGGGATCCAGACATCCCACTTGAGTTTGCCGAAGGACACAAGTAGTGCGCGCTTCGTAGCGCACTGAAAACCCAGACGTCCCTGAGGATAGCGGTGATTGTAGCGGAGCCTGACTACCTCCTGTGGGCAGCGTTGTCCCCTCAGGAGCACTTGGGCAGCTCCCCCGCAGGACTCCGGGGTGCCCAGCTCCCCAGTGCACGTTGCGCCCAGGGGAAGCCCCTGCCGGTCGGAGGAGATTACTTGGTTTGGGGGGAAGGAGAGGGCCAGGCAGGGTCCTGGAGGCAGAGCGGTGACCCAGGTGCGGCTCTGATTGCACGTGTGGAGGACGAGCTTTTCACGTCCGTCCCTTCTGCGTGTTCCTGGTCCGCGCCGGGCCAGCTCCCGTGGAGCTGGGGTGGTGGCGAGGAGGGCTGTCCTGCCCAAATGGGCTGCCTGTTGGGAAGGCGCTGCTTTTGTCAGAGTGCTGGAAGCTCTGTGTGCATCCTCGCAGGCAGGACCCTTGGCTTCGTCCACTTGGAGACACCGGCGGCGGCGTGTGGCGCCATTGTTGTCCCCCCGTGTCCTGCTGCGCGGCCCGGGCTGCCGGCTGCAGGCCCCAGAGGGCTGGGTGGAGCGTGGGGCACTGTGCTGCTGGGTGGGCACCCGGCGGGGTGTGGGGAGGGTGCCCGGTGCCGACAGCTGATGCGTTGGGTTTCGGCTTTTGTCGGTGGTCGCTCCGTTTCTGTCGCCTGACACGGCTCTCCCTTCTGCCCTGCAGGTTACCTTGCAGCGTCCCGGCGTTTGCAGGGACCGGCCCGTGTTGCCACCAGCACCTGGGCCCCCCTTGGGCCCTGTGCAGCCTCGCTCACCAGTACCGGATGCTCCACTTGGTAAGAGGAAAGCGTCCATTCCTCTGTTTGTTCCTTGCGTCACTGCAGGAGAAGGGCAGATCGCTCTCCAGGTCCCTCCCAGGGCATGGGCCACCCTGACTGGGCTGTCGGCCGTGCTCCCCTGGTCCCTTAGCGGACGCAATTGATGGACCGCGTCTTCCCCTCCCCCATCCTGCCCTGGGGAGGAGGTGTCTCTTGTAGAGTGGTAAGGAGTAAGAGGCCTGTGACAGAAGGCAGGCGTGTCAGTTCTGCACACGGGGCTTCAACAGGGAGCACGTTCCGGGCTCCCCGAAGGAGAAGCCCACCCCTGCCATTGTCTGCAGCGTGTGGAGCCCTGACCTTCCACGGCCGTTGATCGGCTATGGAAGAGACACCTGAACCCGTGGCCTGTGGTGTCTCCCTCAGGGTCACGAGACCCGTCTCCCACTCGGTCTGATGCGGGGACGAGTGGGATACGGGGAAGGAAGGCTCACCAGGTTTTGTGTGGCTTCAGCAAAGTCTTCGCAGGCGAGCCTAATCCTCCATCCCTTCTGTGGTTTTCAGCCCACGTAGGACCTGGCCCGGCCCCGGCATTGGCCAGCAGCTCCCGCCCGCCTGCGGCGGCCCCGGAGGCCCAGGTAAGTGGGGTGGCCGTGCTCCGTTGGACGTCGTCCTGGGAAAGGTGAGCTTCCTGTTTTCCCGGAAGCCTTTCCCGCCCTCATCTCCAGACTGTGTGTCCTGTGACGGGTCTGGCATGTCGTTCGCTTTCAAATTCAGTCTCCCCAGGGGCCAGTGGGCTGCTTGTCCCTGGAGCCCGTCACCTTGGCCGGTGCCTGCAGAAGCCATGAGGGAGTGCTCAGAAGCCGAGGACCGCAGACTTTGGCTGTGGGTTTGTCGAGATAGCGTGCGGAGGGTGAGCCCTCGCTCCACACTGGCTTCTCCTGGCTCTGCTGACTCCTTCCTGCCGACCTGCACCTGGGGTTGCTCCTGGGTCACTGAGGCAGAGTCCTGTGTCGTCCCTCGTTTGACTTGTTTCCTTGCTGAGGCCAGGTGATTCTCCTGTTTAGCATGCCCATTGAAATGCTCGTAACTGAGAAAGGGGCAAAGCCCTCCCTCCAGCTTTGTCCTGTGTGCTTTGTGCAGCTTTGAGTCTACCTGTTTGGTGTGGGGTAAATGTCAGAACCCGTGACCGTCTGTTCTCGGGACGGAGATGTGCCTGGCCCGCTGCGTCCAGTTGTACTCTGGGTAGATGTTGCTTTCGTCGTAAGAAATAGAGGCTTGAAGGGAAAGAGCCCGCAGTGAAGAGGCCTACTTCCCTGCAGGGGAATTGCGACGCGCAGCAGCGTCCTCCCGTCGTGCTCCCCACACCTGCGCCGGGTCGGGCCTGCCCCGGAAGCTGCCAGAGCTGCTCCTGTGCGTCAGCATGACACGTCGCGGGATTTTGTGCACGGGCCTGTAGGGTCCTTTTGGTGTCAGTTGTGGGATCCAGACATCCCACTTGAGTTTGCCGAAGGACACAAGTAGTGCGCGCTTCGTAGCGCACTGAAAACCCAGACGTCCCTGAGGATAGCGGTGATTGTAGCGGAGCCTGACTACCTCCTGTGGGCAGCGTTGTCCCCTCAGGAGCACTTGGGCAGCTCCCCCGCAGGACTCCGGGGTGCCCAGCTCCCCAGTGCACGTTGCGCCCAGGGGAAGCCCCTGCCGGTCGGAGGAGATTACTTGGTTTGGGGGGAAGGAGAGGGCCAGGCAGGGTCCTGGAGGCAGAGCGGTGACCCAGGTGCGGCTCTGATTGCACGTGTGGAGGACGAGCTTTTCACGTCCGTCCCTTCTGCGTGTTCCTGGTCCGCGCCGGGCCAGCTCCCGTGGAGCTGGGGTGGTGGCGAGGAGGGCTGTCCTGCCCAAAGGGGCTGCCTGTTGGGAAGGCGCTGCTTTTGTCAGAGTGCTGGAAGCTCTGTGTGCATCCTCGCAGGCAGGACCCTTGGCTTCGTCCACTTGGAGACACCGGCGGCGGCGTGTGGCGCCATTGTTGTCCCCCCGTGTCCTGCTGCGCGGCCCGGGCTGCCGGCTGCAGGCCCCAGAGGGCTGGGTGGAGCGTGGGGCACTGTGCTGCTGGGTGGGCACCCGGCGGGGTGTGGGGAGGGTGCCCGGTGCCGACAGCTGATGCGTTGGGTTTCGGCTTTTGTCGGTGGTCGCTCCGTTTCTGTCGCCTGACACGGCTCTCCCTTCTGCCCTGCAGGTTACCTTGCAGCGTCCCGGCGTTTGCAGGGACCGGCCCGTGTTGCCACCAGCACCTGGGCCCCCCTTGGGCCCTGTGCAGCCTCGCTCACCAGTACCGGATGCTCCACTTGGTAAGAGGAAAGCGTCCATTCCTCTGTTTGTTCCTTGCGTCACTGCAGGAGAAGGGCAGATCGCTCTCCAGGTCCCTCCCAGGGCATGGGCCACCCTGACTGGGCTGTCGGCCGTGCTCCCCTGGTCCCTTAGCGGACGCAATTGATGGACCGCGTCTTCCCCTCCCCCATCCTGCCCTGGGGAGGAGGTGTCTCTTGTAGAGTGGTAAGGAGTAAGAGGCCTGTGACAGAAGGCAGGCGTGTCAGTTCTGCACACGGGGCTTCAACAGGGAGCACGTTCCGGGCTCCCCGAAGGAGAAGCCCACCCCTGCCATTGTCTGCAGCGTGTGGAGCCCTGACCTTCCACGGCCGTTGATCGGCTATGGAAGAGACACCTGAACCCGTGGCCTGTGGTGTCTCCCTCAGGGTCACGAGACCCGTCTCCCACTCGGTCTGATGCGGGGACGAGTGGGATACGGGGAAGGAAGGCTCACCAGGTTTTGTGTGGCTTCAGCAAAGTCTTCGCAGGCGAGCCTAATCCTCCATCCCTTCTGTGGTTTTCAGCCCACGTAGGACCTGGCCCGGCCCCGGCATTGGCCGGCAGCTCCCGCCCGCCTGCGGCGGCCCCGGAGGCCCAGGTAAGTGGGGTGGCCGTGCTCCGTTGGACGTCGTCCTGGGAAAGGTGAGCTTCCTGTTTTCCCGGAAGCCATTCCCGCCCTCATCTCCAGACTGTGTGTCCTGGGACGGGTCTGGCATGTCGTTCGCTTTCCAATTCAGTCTCCCCAGGGGCCAGTGGGCTGCTTGTCCCTGGAGCCCGTCACCTTGGCCGGTGCCTGCAGAAGCCATGAGGGAGTGCTCAGAAGCCGAGGACCGCAGACTTTGGCTGTGGGTTTGTCGAGATAGCGTGCGGAGGGTGAGCCCTCGCTCCACACTGGCTTCTCCTGGCTCTGCTGACTCCTTCCTGCCGACCTGCACCTGGGGTTGCTCCTGGGTCACTGAGGCAGAGTCCTGTGTCGTCCCTCGTTTGACTTGTTTCCTTGCTGAGGCCAGGTGATTCTCCTGTTTAGCATGCCCATTGAAATGCTCGTAACTGAGAAAGGGGCAAAGCCCTCCCTCCAGCTTTGTCCTGTGTGCTTTGTGCAGCTTTGAGTCTACCTGTTTGGTGTGGGGTAAATGTCAGAACCCGTGACCGTCTGTTCTCGGGACGGAGATGTGCCTGGCCCGCTGCGTCCAGTTGTACTCTGGGTAGATGTTGCTTTCGTCGTAAGAAATAGAGGCTTGAAGGGAAAGAGCCCGCAGTGAAGAGGCCTACTTCCCTGCAGGGGAATTGCGACGCGCAGCAGCGTCCTCCCGTCGTGCTCCCCACACCTGCGCCGGGTCGGGCCTGCCCCGGAAGCTGCCAGAGCTGCTCCTGTGCGTCAGCATGACACGTCGCGGGATTTTGTGCACGGGCCTGTAGGGTCCTTTTGGTGTCAGTTGTGGGATCCAGACATCCCACTTGAGTTTGCCGAAGGACACAAGTAGTGCGCGCTTCGTAGCGCACTGAAAACCCAGACGTCCCTGAGGATAGCGGTGATTGTAGCGGAGCCTGACTACCTCCTGTGGGCAGCGTTGTCCCCTCAGGAGCACTTGGGCAGCTCCCCCGCAGGACTCCGGGGTGCCCAGCTCCCCAGTGCACGTTGCGCCCAGGGGAAGCCCCTGCCGGTCGGAGGAGATTACTTGGTTTGGGGGGAAGGAGAGGGCCAGGCAGGGTCCTGGAGGCAGAGCGGTGACCCAGGTGCGGCTCTGATTGCACGTGTGGAGGACGAGCTTTTCACGTCCGTCCCTTCTGCGTGTTCCTGGTCCGCGCCGGGCCAGCTCCCGTGGAGCTGGGGTGGTGGCGAGGAGGGCTGTCCTGCCCAAAGGGGCTGCCTGTTGGGAAGGCGCTGCTTTTGTCAGAGTGCTGGAAGCTCTGTGTGCATCCTCGCAGGCAGGACCCTTGGCTTCGTCCACTTGGAGACACCGGCGGCGGCGTGTGGCGCCATTGTTGTCCCCCCGTGTCCTGCTGCGCGGCCCGGGCTGCCGGCTGCAGGCCCCAGAGGGCTGGGTGGAGCGTGGGGCACTGTGCTGCTGGGTGGGCACCCGGCGGGGTGTGGGGAGGGTGCCCGGTGCCGACAGCTGATGCGTTGGGTTTCGGCTTTTGTCGGTGGTCGCTCCGTTTCTGTCGCCTGACACGGCTCTCCCTTCTGCCCTGCAGGTTACCTTGCAGCGTCCCGGCGTTTGCAGGGACCGGCCCGTGTTGCCACCAGCACCTGGGCCCCCCTTGGGCCCTGTGCAGCCTCGCTCACCAGTACCGGATGCTCCACTTGGTAAGAGGAAAGCGTCCATTCCTCTGTTTGTTCCTTGCGTCACTGCAGGAGAAGGGCAGATCGCTCTCCAGGTCCCTCCCAGGGCATGGGCCACCCTGACTGGGCTGTCGGCCGTGCTCCCCTGGTCCCTTAGCGGACGCAATTGATGGACCGCGTCTTCCCCTCCCCCATCCTGCCCTGGGGAGGAGGTGTCTCTTGTAGAGTGGTAAGGAGTAAGAGGCCTGTGACAGAAGGCAGGCGTGTCAGTTCTGCACACGGGGCTTCAACAGGGAGCACGTTCCGGGCTCCCCGAAGGAGAAGCCCACCCCTGCCATTGTCTGCAGCGTGTGGAGCCCTGACCTTCCACGGCCGTTGATCGGCTATGGAAGAGACACCTGAACCCGTGGCCTGTGGTGTCTCCCTCAGGGTCACGAGACCCGTCTCCCACTCGGTCTGATGCGGGGACGAGTGGGATACGGGGAAGGAAGGCTCACCAGGTTTTGTGTGGCTTCAGCAAAGTCTTCGCAGGCGAGCCTAATCCTCCATCCCTTCTGTGGTTTTCAGCCCACGTAGGACCTGGCCCGGCCCCGGCATTGGCCGGCAGCTCCCGCCCGCCTGCGGCGGCCCCGGAGGCCCAGGTAAGTGGGGTGGCCGTGCTCCGTTGGACGTCGTCCTGGGAAAGGTGAGCTTCCTGTTTTCCCGGAAGCCATTCCCGCCCTCATCTCCAGACTGTGTGTCCTGGGACGGGTCTGGCATGTCGTTCGCTTTCAAATTCAGTCTCCCCAGGGGCCAGTGGGCTGCTTGTCCCTGGAGCCCGTCACCTTGGCCGGTGCCTGCAGAAGCCATGAGGGAGTGCTCAGAAGCCGAGGACCGCAGACTTTGGCTGTGGGTTTGTCGAGATAGCGTGCGGAGGGTGAGCCCTCGCTCCACACTGGCTTCTCCTGGCTCTGCTGACTCCTTCCTGCCGACCTGCACCTGGGGTTGCTCCTGGGTCACTGAGGCAGAGTCCTGTGTCGTCCCTCGTTTGACTTGTTTCCTTGCTGAGGCCAGGTGATTCTCCTGTTTAGCATGCCCATTGAAATGCTCGTAACTGAGAAAGGGGCAAAGCCCTCCCTCCAGCTTTGTCCTGTGTGCTTTGTGCAGCTTTGAGTCTACCTGTTTGGTGTGGGGTAAATGTCAGAACCCGTGACCGTCTGTTCTCGGGACGGAGATGTGCCTGGCCCGCTGCGTCCAGTTGTACTCTGGGTAGATGTTGCTTTCGTCGTAAGAAATAGAGGCTTGAAGGGAAAGAGCCCGCAGTGAAGAGGCCTACTTCCCTGCAGGGGAATTGCGACGCGCAGCAGCGTCCTCCCGTCGTGCTCCCCACCCCTGCGCCGGGTCGGGCCTGCCCCGGAAGCTGCCAGAGCTGCTCCTGTGCGTCAGCATGACACGTCGCGGGATTTTGCGCACGGGCCTGTAGGGTCCTTTTGGTGTCAGTTGTGGGATCCAGACATCCCACTTGAGTTTGCCGAAGGACACAAGTAGTGCGCGCTTCGTAGCGCACTGAAAACCCAGACGTCCCTGAGGATAGCGGTGATTGTAGCGGAGCCTGACTACCTCCTGTGGGCAGCGTTGTCCCCTCAGGAGCACTTGGGCAGCTCCCCCGCAGGACTCCGGGGTGCCCAGCTCCCCAGTGCACGTTGCGCCCAGGGGAAGCCCCTGCCGGTCGGAGGAGATTACTTGGTTTGGGGGGAAGGAGAGGGCCAGGCAGGGTCCTGGAGGCAGAGCGGTGACCCAGGTGCGGCTCTGATTGCACGTGTGGAGGACGAGCTTTTCACGTCCGTCCCTTCTGCGTGTTCCTGGTCCGCGCCGGGCCAGCTCCCGTGGAGCTGGGGTGGTGGCGAGGAGGGCTGTCCTGCCCAAATGGGCTGCCTGTTGGGAAGGCGCTGCTTTTGTCAGAGTGCTGGAAGCTCTGTGTGCATCCTCGCAGGCAGGACCCTTGGCTTCGTCCACTTGGAGACACCGGCGGCGGCGTGTGGCGCCATTGTTGTCCCCCCGTGTCCTGCTGCGCGGCCCGGGCTGCCGGCTGCAGGCCCCAGAGGGCTGGGTGGAGCGTGGGGCACTGTGCTGCTGGGTGGGCACCCGGCGGGGTGTGGGGAGGGTGCCCGGTGCCGACAGCTGATGCGTTGGGTTTCGGCTTTTGTCGGTGGTCGCTCCGTTTCTGTCGCCTGACACGGCTCTCCCTTCTGCCCTGCAGGTTACCTTGCAGCGTCCCGGCGTTTGCAGGGACCGGCCCGTGTTGCCACCAGCACCTGGGCCCCCCTTGGGCCCTGTGCAGCCTCGCTCACCAGTACCGGATGCTCCACTTGGTAAGAGGAAAGCGTCCATTCCTCTGTTTGTTCCTTGCGTCACTGCAGGAGAAGGGCAGATCGCTCTCCAGGTCCCTCCCAGGGCATGGGCCACCCTGACTGGGCTGTCGGCCGTGCTCCCCTGGTCCCTTAGCGGACGCAATTGATGGACCGCGTCTTCCCCTCCCCCATCCTGCCCTGGGGAGGAGGTGTCTCTTGTAGAGTGGTAAGGAGTAAGAGGCCTGTGACAGAAGGCAGGCGTGTCAGTTCTGCACACGGGGCTTCAACAGGGAGCACGTTCCGGGCTCCCCGAAGGAGAAGCCCACCCCTGCCATTGTCTGCAGCGTGTGGAGCCCTGACCTTCCACGGCCGTTGATCGGCTATGGAAGAGACACCTGAACCCGTGGCCTGTGGTGTCTCCCTCAGGGTCACGAGACCCGTCTCCCACTCGGTCTGATGCGGGGACGAGTGGGATACGGGGAAGGAAGGCTCACCAGGTTTTGTGTGGCTTCAGCAAAGTCTTCGCAGGCGAGCCTAATCCTCCATCCCTTCTGTGGTTTTCAGCCCACGTAGGACCTGGCCCGGCCCCGGCATTGGCCGGCAGCTCCCGCCCGCCTGCGGCGGCCCCGGAGGCCCAGGTAAGTGGGGTGGCCGTGCTCCGTTGGACGTCGTCCTGGGAAAGGTGAGCTTCCTGATTTCCCGGAGGCCTTTCCCGCACTCATCTCCAGACTGTGTGTCCTGTGACGGGTCTGGCATGTCGTTCGCTTTCAAATTCAGTCTCCCCAGGGGCCAGTGGGCTGCTTGTCCCTGGAGCCCGTCACCTTGGCCGGTGCCTGCAGAAGCCATGAGGGAGTGCTCAGAAGCCGAGGACCGCAGACTTTGGCTGTGGGTTTGTCGAGATAGCGTGCGGAGGGTGAGCCCTCGCTCCACACTGGCTTCTCCTGGCTCTGCTGACTCCTTCCTGCCGACCTGCACCTGGGGTTGCTCCTGGGTCACTGAGGCAGAGTCCTGTGTCGTCCCTCGTTTGACTTGTTTCCTTGCTGAGGCCAGGTGATTCTCCTGTTTAGCATGCCCATTGAAATGCTCGTAACTGAGAAAGGGGCAAAGCCCTCCCTCCAGCTTTGTCCTGTGTGCTTTGTGCAGCTTTGAGTCTACCTGTTTGGTGTGGGGTAAATGTCAGAACCCGTGACCGTCTGTTCTCGGGACGGAGATGTGCCTGGCCCGCTGCGTCCAGTTGTACTCTGGGTAGATGTTGCTTTCGTCGTAAGAAATAGAGGCTTGAAGGGAAAGAGCCCGCAGTGAAGAGGCCTACTTCCCTGCAGGGGAATTGCGACGCGCAGCAGCGTCCTCCCGTCGTGCTCCCCACCCCTGCGCCGGGTCGGGCCTGCCCCGGAAGCTGCCAGAGCTGCTCCTGTGCGTCAGCATGACACGTCGCGGGATTTTGTGCACGGGCCTGTAGGGTCCTTTTGGTGTCAGTTGTGGGATCCAGACATCCCACTTGAGTTTGCCGAAGGACACAAGTAGTGCGCGCTTCGTAGCGCACTGAAAACCCAGACGTCCCTGAGGATAGCGGTGATTGTAGCGGAGCCTGACTACCTCCTGTGGGCAGCGTTGTCCCCTCAGGAGCACTTGGGCAGCTCCCCCGCAGGACTCCGGGGTGCCCAGCTCCCCAGTGCACGTTGCGCCCAGGGGAAGCCCCTGCCGGTCGGAGGAGATTACTTGGTTTGGGGGGAAGGAGAGGGCCAGGCAGGGTCCTGGAGGCAGAGCGGTGACCCAGGTGCGGCTCTGATTGCACGTGTGGAGGACGAGCTTTTCACGTCCGTCCCTTCTGCGTGTTCCTGGTCCGCGCCGGGCCAGCTCCCGTGGAGCTGGGGTGGTGGCGAGGAGGGCTGTCCTGCCCAAAGGGGCTGCCTGTTGGGAAGGCGCTGCTTTTGTCAGAGTGCTGGAAGCTCTGTGTGCATCCTCGCAGGCAGGACCCTTGGCTTCGTCCACTTGGAGACACCGGCGGCGGCGTGTGGCGCCATTGTTGTCCCCCCGTGTCCTGCTGCGCGGCCCGGGCTGCCGGCTGCAGGCCCCAGAGGGCTGGGTGGAGCGTGGGGCACTGTGCTGCTGGGTGGGCACCCGGCGGGGTGTGGGGAGGGTGCCCGGTGCCGACAGCTGATGCGTTGGGTTTCGGCTTTTGTCGGTGGTCGCTCCGTTTCTGTCGCCTGACACGGCTCTCCCTTCTGCCCTGCAGGTTACCTTGCAGCGTCCCGGCGTTTGCAGGGACCGGCCCGTGTTGCCACCAGCACCTGGGCCCCCCTTGGGCCCTGTGCAGCCTCGCTCACCAGTACCGGATGCTCCACTTGGTAAGAGGAAAGCGTCCATTCCTCTGTTTGTTCCTTGCGTCACTGCAGGAGAAGGGCAGATCGCTCTCCAGGTCCCTCCCAGGGCATGGGCCACCCTGACTGGGCTGTCGGCCGTGCTCCCCTGGTCCCTTAGCGGACGCAATTGATGGACCGCGTCTTCCCCTCCCCCATCCTGCCCTGGGGAGGAGGTGTCTCTTGTAGAGTGGTAAGGAGTAAGAGGCCTGTGACAGAAGGCAGGCGTGTCAGTTCTGCACACGGGGCTTCAACAGGGAGCACGTTCCGGGCTCCCCGAAGGAGAAGCCCACCCCTGCCATTGTCTGCAGCGTGTGGAGCCCTGACCTTCCACGGCCGTTGATCGGCTATGGAAGAGACACCTGAACCCGTGGCCTGTGGTGTCTCCCTCAGGGTCACGAGACCCGTCTCCCACTCGGTCTGATGCGGGGACGAGTGGGATACGGGGAAGGAAGGCTCACCAGGTTTTGTGTGGCTTCAGCAAAGTCTTCGCAGGCGAGCCTAATCCTCCATCCCTTCTGTGGTTTTCAGCCCACGTAGGACCTGGCCCGGCCCCGGCATTGGCCAGCAGCTCCCGCCCGCCTGCGGCGGCCCCGGAGGCCCAGGTAAGTGGGGTGGCCGTGCTCCGTTGGACGTCGTCCTGGGAAAGGTGAGCTTCCTGTTTTCCCGGAAGCCTTTCCCGCCCTCATCTCCAGACTGTGTGTCCTGTGACGGGTCTGGCATGTCGTTCGCCTTCAAATTCAGTCTCCCCAGGGGCCAGTGGGCTGCTTGTCCCTGGAGCCCGTCACCTTGGCCGGTGCCTGCAGAAGCCATGAGGGAGTGCTCAGAAGCCGAGGACCGCAGACTTTGGCTGTGGGTTTGTCGAGATAGCGTGCGGAGGGTGAGCCCTCGCTCCACACTGGCTTCTCCTGGCTCTGCTGACTCCTTCCTGCCGACCTGCACCTGGGGTTGCTCCTGGGTCACTGAGGCAGAGTCCTGTGTCGTCCCTCGTTTGACTTGTTTCCTTGCTGAGGCCAGGTGATTCTCCTGTTTAGCATGCCCATTGAAATGCTCGTAACTGAGAAAGGGGCAAAGCCCTCCCTCCAGCTTTGTCCTGTGTGCTTTGTGCAGCTTTGAGTCTACCTGTTTGGTGTGGGGTAAATGTCAGAACCCGTGACCGTCTGTTCTCGGGACGGAGATGTGCCTGGCCCGCTGCGTCCAGTTGTACTCTGGGTAGATGTTGCTTTCGTCGTAAGAAATAGAGGCTTGAAGGGAAAGAGCCCGCAGTGAAGAGGCCTACTTCCCTGCAGGGGAATTGCGATGCGCAGCAGCGTCCTCCCGTCGTGCTCCCCACCCCTGCGCCGGGTCGGGCCTGCCCCGGAAGCTGCCAGAGCTGCTCCTGTGCGTCAGCATGACACGTCGCGGGATTTTGCGCACGGGCCTGTAGGGTCCTTTTGGTGTCAGTTGTGGGATCCAGACATCCCACTTGAGTTTGCCGAAGGACACAAGTAGTGCGCGCTTCATAGCGCACTGAAAACCCAGACGTCCCTGAGGATAGCGGTGATTGTAGCGGAGCCTGACTACCTCCTGTGGGCAGCGTTGTCCCCTCAGGAGCACTTGGGCAGCTCCCCCGCAGGACTCCGGGGTGCCCAGTTCCCCAGTGCACGTTGCGCCTAGGGGAAGCCCCTGCCGGTCGGAGGAGATTACTTGGTTTGGGGGGAAGGAGAGGGCCAGGCAGGGTCCTGGAGGCAGAGCAGTGACCCAGGTGCGGCTCTGATTGCACGTGTGGAGGACGAGCTTTTCACGTCCGTCCCTTCTGCGTGTTCTTGGTCCGCGCCGGGCCAGCTCCCGTGGAGCTGGGGTGGTGGCGAGGAGGGCTGTCCTGCCCAAAGGGGCTGCCTGTTGGGAAGGCGCTGCTTTTGTCAGAGTGCTGGAAGCTCTGTGTGCATCCTCGCAGGCAGGACCCTTGGCTTCGTCCACTTGGAGACACCGGCGGCGGCGTGTGGCGCCATTGTTGTCCCCCCGTGTCCTGCTGCGCGGCCCGGGCTGCCGGCTGCAGGCCCCAGAGGGCTGGGTGGAGCGTGGGGCACTGTGCTGCTGGGTGGGCACCCGGCGGGGTGTGGGGAGGGTGCCCGGTGCCGACAGCTGATGCGTTGGGTTTCGGCTTTTGTCGGTGGTCGCTCCGTTTCTGTCGCCTGACACGGCTCTCCCTTCTGCCCTGCAGGTTACCTTGCAGCGTCCCGGCGTTTGCAGGGACCGGCCCGTGTTGCCACCAGCACCTGGGCCCCCCTTGGGCCCTGTGCAGCCTCGCTCACCAGTACCGGATGCTCCACTTGGTAAGAGGAAAGCGTCCATTCCTCTGTTTGTTCCTTGCGTCACTGCAGGAGAAGGGCAGATCGCTCTCCAGGTCCCTCCCAGGGCATGGGCCACCCTGACTGGGCTGTCGGCCGTGCTCCCCTGGTCCCTTAGCGGACGCAATTGATGGACCGCGTCTTCCCCTCCCCCATCCTGCCCTGGGGAGGAGGTGTCTCTTGTAGAGTGGTAAGGAGTAAGAGGCCTGTGACAGAAGGCAGGCGTGTCAGTTCTGCACACGGGGCTTCAACAGGGAGCACGTTCCGGGCTCCCCGAAGGAGAAGCCCACCCCTGCCATTGTCTGCAGCGTGTGGAGCCCTGACCTTCCACGGCCGTTGATCGGCTATGGAAGAGACACCTGAACCCGTGGCCTGTGGTGTCTCCCTCAGGGTCACGAGACCCATCTCCCACTCGGTCTGATGCGGGGACGAGTGGGATACGGGGAAGGAAGGCTCACCAGGTTTTGTGTGGCTTCAGCAAAGTCTTCGCAGGCGAGCCTAATCCTCCATCCCTTCTGTGGTTTTCAGCCCACGTAGGACCTGGCCCGGCCCCGGCATTGGCCGGCAGCTCCCGCCCGCCTGCGGCGGCCCCGGAGGCCCAGGTAAGTGGGGTGGCCGTGCTCCGTTGGACGTCGTCCTGGGAAAGGTGAGCTTCCTGTTTTCCCGGAAGCCATTCCCGCCCTCATCTCCAGACTGTGTGTCCTGGGACGGGTCTGGCATGTCGTTCGCTTTCCAATTCAGTCTCCCCAGGGGCCAGTGGGCTGCTTGTCCCTGGAGCCCGTCACCTTGGCCGGTGCCTGCAGAAGCCATGAGGGAGTGCTCAGAAGCCGAGGACCGCAGACTTTGGCTGTGGGTTTGTCGAGATAGCGTGCGGAGGGTGAGCCCTCGCTCCACACTGGCTTCTCCTGGCTGTGCTGACTCCTTCCTGCCGACCTGCACCTGGGGTTGCTCCTGGGTCACTGAGGCAGAGTCCTGTGTCGTCCCTCGTTTGACTTGTTTCCTTGCTGAGGCCAGGTGATTCTCCTGTTTAGCATGCCCATTGAAATGCTCGTAACTGAGAAAGGGGCAAAGCCCTCCCTCCAGCTTTGTCCTGTGTGCTTTGTGCAGCTTTGAGTCTACCTGTTTGGTGTGGGGTAAATGTCAGAACCCGTGACCGTCTGTTCTCGGGACGGAGATGTGCCTGGCCCGCTGCGTCCAGTTGTACTCTGGGTAGATGTTGCTTTCGTCGTAAGAAATAGAGGCTTGAAGGGAAAGAGCCCGCAGTGAAGAGGCCTACTTCCCTGCAGGGGAATTGCGACGCGCAGCAGCGTCCTCCCGTCGTGCTCCCCACCCCTGCGCCGGGTCGGGCCTGCCCCGGAAGCTGCCAGAGCTGCTCCTGTGCGTCAGCATGACACGTCGCGGGATTTTGCGCACGGGCCTGTAGGGTCCTTTTGGTGTCAGTTGTGGGATCCAGACATCCCACTTGAGTTTGCCGAAGGACACAAGTAGTGCGCGCTTCGTAGCGCACTGAAAACCCAGACGTCCCTGAGGATAGCGGTGATTGTAGCGGAGCCTGACTACCTCCTGTGGGCAGCGTTGTCCCCTCAGGAGCACTTGGGCAGCTCCCCCGCAGGACTCCGGGGTGCCCAGCTCCCCAGTGCACGTTGCGCCCAGGGGAAGCCCCTGCCGGTCGGAGGAGATTACTTGGTTTGGGGGGAAGGAGAGGGCCAGGCAGGGTCCTGGAGGCAGAGCGGTGACCCAGGTGCGGCTCTGATTGCACGTGTGGAGGACGAGCTTTTCACGTCCGTCCCTTCTGCGTGTTCCTGGTCCACGCCGGGCCAGCTCCCGTGGAGCTGGGGTGGTGGCGAGGAGGGCTGTCCTGCCCAAAGGGGCTGCCTGTTGGGAAGGCGCTGCTTTTGTCAGAGTGCTGGAAGCTCTGTGTGCATCCTCGCAGGCAGGACCCTTGGCTTCGTCCACTTGGAGACACCGGCGGCGGCGTGTGGCGCCATTGTTGTCCCCCCGTGTCCTGCTGCGCGGCCCGGGCTGCCGGCTGCAGGCCCCAGAGGGCTGGGTGGAGCGTGGGGCACTGTGCTGCTGGGTGGGCACCCGGTGGGGTGTGGGGAGGGTGCCCGGTGCCGACAGCTGATGCGTTGGGTTTCGGCTTTTGTCGGTGGTCGCTCCGTTTCTGTCGCCTGACACGGCTCTCCCTTCTGCCCTGCAGGTTACCTTGCAGCGTCCCGGCGTTTGCAGGGACCGGCCCGTGTTGCCACCAGCACCTGGGCCCCCCTTGGGCCCTGTGCAGCCTCGCTCACCAGTACCGGATGCTCCACTTGGTAAGAGGAAAGCGTCCATTCCTCTGTTTGTTCCTTGCGTCACTGCAGGAGAAGGGCAGATCGCTCTCCAGGTCCCTCCCAGGGCATGGGCCACCCTGACTGGGCTGTCGGCCGTGCTCCCCTGGTCCCTTAGCGGACGCAATTGATGGACCGTGTCTTCCCCTCCCCCATCCTGCCCTGGGGAGGAGGTGTCTCTTATAGAGTGGTAAAGAGTAAGAGGCCTGTGACAGAAGGCAGGCGTGTCAGTTCTGCACACGGGGCTTCAACAGGGAGCACGTTCCGGGCTTCCCGAAGGAGAAGCCCACCCCTGCCATTGTCTGCAGCGTGTGGAGCCCTGACCTTCCACGGCCGTTGATCGGCTATGGAAGAGACACCTGAACCCGTGGCCTGTGGTGTCTCCCTCAGGGTCACGAGACCCGTCTCCCACTCGGTCTGATGCGGGGACGAGTGGGATACGGGGAAGGAAGGCTCACCAGGTTTTGTGTGGCTTCAGCAAAGTCTTCGCAGGCGAGCCTAATCCTCCATCCCTTCTGTGGTTTTCAGCCCACGTAGGACCTGGCCCGGCCCCGGCATTGGCCGGCAGCTCCCGCCCGCCTGCGGCGGCCCCGGAGGCCCAGGTAAGTGGGGTGGCCGTGCTCCGTTGGACGTCGTCCTGGGAAAGGTGAGCTTCCTGTTTTCCCGGAAGCCATTCCCGCCCTCATCTCCAGACTGTGTGTCCTGGGACGGGTCTGGCATGTCGTTCGCTTTCAAATTCAGTCTCCCCAGGGGCCAGTGGGCTGCTTGTCCCTGGAGCCCGTCACCTTGGCCGGTGCCTGCAGAAGCCATGAGGGAGTGCTCAGAAGCCGAGGACCGCAGACTTTGGCTGTGGGTTTGTCGAGATAGCGTGCGGAGGGTGAGCCCTCGCTCCACACTGGCTTCTCCTGGCTCTGCTGACTCCTTCCTGCCGACCTGCACCTGGGGTTGCTCCTGGGTCACTGAGGCAGAGTCCTGTGTCGTCCCTCGTTTGACTTGTTTCCTTGCTGAGGCCAGGTGATTCTCCTGTTTAGCATGCCCATTGAAATGCTCGTAACTGAGAAAGGGGCAAAGCCCTCCCTCCAGCTTTGTCCTGTGTGCTTTGTGCAGCTTTGAGTCTACCTGTTTGGTGTGGGGTAAATGTCAGAACCCGTGACCGTCTGTTCTCGGGACGGAGATGTGCCTGGCCCGCTGCGTCCAGTTGTACTCTGGGTAGATGTTGCTTTCGTCGTAAGAAATAGAGGCTTGAAGGGAAAGAGCCCGCAGTGAAGAGGCCTACTTCCCTGCAGGGGAATTGCGACGCGCAGCAGCGTCCTCCCGTCGTGCTCCCCACCCCTGCGCCGGGTCGGGCCTGCCCCGGAAGCTGCCAGAGCTGCTCCTGTGCGTCAGCATGACACGTCGCGGGATTTTGCGCACGGGCCTGTAGGGTCCTTTTGGTGTCAGTTGTGGGATCCAGACATCCCACTTGAGTTTGCCGAAGGACACAAGTAGTGCGCGCTTCGTAGCGCACTGAAAACCCAGACGTCCCTGAGGATAGCGGTGATTGTAGCGGAGCCTGACTACCTCCTGTGGGCAGCGTTGTCCCCTCAGGAGCACTTGGGCAGCTCCCCCGCAGGACTCCGGGGTGCCCAGCTCCCCAGTGCACGTTGCGCCCAGGGGAAGCCCCTGCCGGTTGGAGGAGATTACTTCGTTTGGGGGGAAGGAGAGGGCCAGGCAGGGTCCTGGAGGCAGAGCGGTGACCCAGGTGCGGCTCTGATTGCACGTGTGGAGGACGAGCTTTTCACGTCCGTCCCTTCTGCGTGTTCCTGGTCCGCGCCGGGCCAGCTCCCGTGGAGCTGGGGTGGTGGCGAGGAGGGCTGTCCTGCCCAAAGGGGCTGCCTGTTGGGAAGGCGCTGCTTTTGTCAGAGTGCTGGAAGCTCTGTGTGCATCCTCGCAGGCAGGACCCTTGGCTTCGTCCACTTGGAGACACCGGCGGCGGCGTGTGGCGCCATTGTTGTCCCCCCGTGTCCTGCTGCGCGGCCCGGGCTGCCGGCTGCAGGCCCCAGAGGGCTGGGTGGAGCGTGGGGCACTGTGCTGCTGGGTGGGCACCCGGCGGGGTGTGGGGAGGGTGCCCGGTGCCGACAGCTGATGCGTTGGGTTTCGGCTTTTGTCGGTGGTCGCTCCGTTTCTGTCGCCTGACACGGCTCTCCCTTCTGCCCTGCAGGTTACCTTGCAGCGTCCCGGCGTTTGCAGGGACCGGCCCGTGTTGCCACCAGCACCTGGGCCCCCCTTGGGCCCTGTGCAGCCTCGCTCACCAGTACCGGATGCTCCACTTGGTAAGAGGAAAGCGTCCATTCCTCTGTTTGTTCCTTGCGTCACTGCAGGAGAAGGGCAGATCGCTCTCCAGGTCCCTCCCAGGGCATGGGCCACCCTGACTGGGCTGTCGGCCGTGCTCCCCTGGTCCCTTAGCGGACGCAATTGATGGACCGCGTCTTCCCCTCCCCCATCCTGCCCTGGGGAGGAGGTGTCTCTTGTAGAGTGGTAAGGAGTAAGAGGCCTGTGACAGAAGGCAGGCGTGTCAGTTCTGCACACGGGGCTTCAACAGGGAGCACGTTCCGGGCTCCCCGAAGGAGAAGCCCACCCCTGCCATTGTCTGCAGCGTGTGGAGCCCTGACCTTCCACGGCCGTTGATCGGCTATGGAAGAGACACCTGAACCCGTGGCCTGTGGTGTCTCCCTCAGGGTCACGAGACCCGTCTCCCACTCGGTCTGATGCGGGGACGAGTGGGATACGGGGAAGGAAGGCTCACCAGGTTTTGTGTGGCTTCAGCAAAGTCTTCGCAGGCGAGCCTAATCCTCCATCCCTTCTGTGGTTTTCAGCCCACGTAGGACCTGGCCCGGCCCCGGCATTGGCCGGCAGCTCCCGCCCGCCTGCGGCGGCCCCGGAGGCCCAGGTAAGTGGGGTGGCCGTGCTCCGTTGGACGTCGTCCTGGGAAAGGTGAGCTTCCTGTTTTCCCGGAAGCCATTCCCGCCCTCATCTCCAGACTGTGTGTCCTGGGACGGGTCTGGCATGTCGTTCGCTTTCAAATTCAGTCTCCCCAGGGGCCAGTGGGCTGCTTGTCCCTGGAGCCCGTCACCTTGGCCGGTGCCTGCAGAAGCCATGAGGGAGTGCTCAGAAGCCGAGGACCGCAGACTTTGGCTGTGGGTTTGTCGAGATAGCGTGCGGAGGGTGAGCCCTCGCTCCACACTGGCTTCTCCTGGCTCTGCTGACTCCTTCCTGCCGACCTGCACCTGGGGTTGCTCCTGGGTCACTGAGGCAGAGTCCTGTGTCGTCCCTCGTTTGACTTGTTTCCTTGCTGAGGCCAGGTGATTCTCCTGTTTAGCATGCCCATTGAAATGCTCGTAACTGAGAAAGGGGCAAAGCCCTCCCTCCAGCTTTGTCCTGTGTGCTTTGTGCAGCTTTGAGTCTACCTGTTTGGTGTGGGGTAAATGTCAGAACCCGTGACCGTCTGTTCTCGGGACGGAGATGTGCCTGGCCCGCTGCGTCCAGTTGTACTCTGGGTAGATGTTGCTTTCGTCGTAAGAAATAGAGGCTTGAAGGGAAAGAGCCCGCAGTGAAGAGGCCTACTTCCCTGCAGGGGAATTGCGACGCGCAGCAGCGTCCTCCCGTCGTGCTCCCCACCCCTGCGCCGGGTCGGGCCTGCCCCGGAAGCTGCCAGAGCTGCTCCTGTGCGTCAGCATGACACGTCGCGGGAGTTTGCGCACGGGCCTGTAGGGTCCTTTTGGTGTCAGTTGTGGGATCCAGACATCCCACTTGAGTTTGCCGAAGGACACAAGTAGTGCGCGCTTCGTAGCGCACTGAAAACCCAGACGTCCCTGAGGATAGCGGTGATTGTAGCGGAGCCTGACTACCTCCTGTGGGCAGCGTTGTCCCCAAAGGAGCACTTGGGCAGCTCCCCCGCAGGACTCCGGGGTGCCCAGCTCCCCAGTGCACGTTGCGCCCAGGGGAAGCCCCTGCCGGTCGGAGGAGATTACTTGGTTTGGGGGGAAGGAGAGGGCCAGGCAGGGTCCTGGAGGCAGAGCGGTGACCCAGGTGCGGCTCTGATTGCACGTGTGGAGGACGAGCTTTTCACGTCCGTCCCTTCTGCGTGTTCCTGGTCCACGCCGGGCCAGCTCCCGTGGAGCTGGGGTGGTGGCGAGGAGGGCTGTCCTGCCCAAAGGGGCTGCCTGTTGGGAAGGCGCTGCTTTTGTCAGAGTGCTGGAAGCTCTGTGTGCATCCTCGCAGGCAGGACCCTTGGCTTCGTCCACTTGGAGACACCGGCGGCGGCGTGTGGCGCCATTGTTGTCCCCCCGTGTCCTGCTGCGCGGCCCGGGCTGCCGGCTGCAGGCCCCAGAGGGCTGGGTGGAGCGTGGGGCACTGTGCTGCTGGGTGGGCACCCGGCGGGGTGTGGGGAGGGTGCCCGGTGCCGACAGCTGATGCGTTGGGTTTCGGCTTTTGTCGGTGGTCGCTCCGTTTCTGTCGCCTGACACGGCTCTCCCTTCTGCCCTGCAGGTTACCTTGCAGCGTCCCGGCGTTTGCAGGGACCGGCCCGTGTTGCCACCAGCACCTGGGCCCCCCTTGGGCCCTGTGCAGCCTCGCTCACCAGTACCGGATGCTCCACTTGGTAAGAGGAAAGCGTCCATTCCTCTGTTTGTTCCTTGCGTCACTGCAGGAGAAGGGCAGATCGCTCTCCAGGTCCCTCCCAGGGCATGGGCCACCCTGACTGGGCTGTCGGCCGTGCTCCCCTGGTCCCTTAGCGGACGCAATTGATGGACCGCGTCTTCCCCTCCCCCATCCTGCCCTGGGGAGGAGGTGTCTCTTGTAGAGTGGTAAGGAGTAAGAGGCCTGTGACAGAAGGCAGGCGTGTCAGTTCTGCACACGGGGCTTCAACAGGGAGCACGTTCCGGGCTCCCCGAAGGAGAAGCCCACCCCTGCCATTGTCTGCAGCGTGTGGAGCCCTGACCTTCCACGGCCGTTGATCGGCTATGGAAGAGACACCTGAACCCGTGGCCTGTGGTGTCTCCCTCAGGGTCACGAGACCTGTCTCCCACTCGGTCTGATGCGGGGACGAGTGGGATACGGGGAAGGAAGGCTCACCAGGTTTTGTGTGGCTTCAGCAAAGTCTTCGCAGGCGAGCCTAATCCTCCATCCCTTCTGTGGTTTTCAGCCCACGTAGGACCTGGCCCGGCCCCGGCATTGGCCGGCAGCTCCCGCCCGCCTGCGGCGGCCCCGGAGGCCCAGGTAAGTGGGGTGGCCGTGCTCCGTTGGACGTCGTCCTGGGAAAGGTGAGCTTCCTGTTTTCCCGGAAGCCATTCCCGCCCTCATCTCCAGACTGTGTGTCCTGGGACGGGTCTGGCATGTCGTTCGCTTTCCAATTCAGTCTCCCCAGGGGCCAGTGGGCTGCTTGTCCCTGGAGCCCGTCACCTTGGCCGGTGCCTGCAGAAGCCATGAGGGAGTGCTCAGAAGCCGAGGACCGCAGACTTTGGCTGTGGGTTTGTCGAGATAGCGTGCGGAGGGTGAGCCCTCGCTCCACACTGGCTTCTCCTGGCTCTGCTGACTCCTTCCTGCCGACCTGCACCTGGGGTTTCTCCTGGGTCACTGAGGCAGAGTCCTGTGTCGTCCCTCGTTTGACTTGTTTCCTTGCTGAGGCCAGGTGATTCTCCTGTTTAGCATGCCCATTGAAATGCTCGTAACTGAGAAAGGGGCAAAGCCCTCCCTCCAGCTTTGTCCTGTGTGCTTTGTGCAGCTTTGAGTCTACCTGTTTGGTGTGGGGTAAATGTCAGAACCCGTGACCGTCTGTTCTCGGGACGGAGATGTGCCTGGCCCGCTGCGTCCAGTTGTACTCTGGGTAGATGTTGCTTTCGTCGTAAGAAATAGAGGCTTGAAGGGAAAGAGCCCGCAGTGAAGAGGCCTACTTCCCTGCAGGGGAATTGCGACGCGCAGCAGCGTCCTCCCGTCGTGCTCCCCACCCCTGCGCCGGGTCGGGCCTGCCCCGGAAGCTGCCAGAGCTGCTCCTGTGCGTCAGCATGACACGTCGCGGGATTTTGCGCACGGGCCTGTAGGGTCATTTTGGTGTCAGTTGTGGGATCCAGACATCCCACTTGAGTTTGCCGAAGGACACAAGTAGTGCGCGCTTCGTAGCGCACTGAAAACCCAGACGTCCCTGAGGATAGCGGTGATTGTAGCGGAGCCTGACTACCTCCTGTGGGCAGCGTTGTCCCCTCAGGAGCACTTGGGCAGCTCCCCCGCAGGACTCCGGGGTGCCCAGCTCCCCAGTGCACGTTGCGCCCAGGGGAAGCCCCTGCCGGTCGGAGGAGATTACTTGGTTTGGGGGGAAGGAGAGGGCCAGGCAGGGTCCTGGAGGCAGAGCGGTGACCCAGGTGCGGCTCTGATTGCACGTGTGGAGGACGAGCTTTTCACGTCCGTCCCTTCTGCGTGTTCCTGGTCCGCGCCGGGCCAGCTCCCGTGGAGCTGGGGTGGTGGCGAGGAGGGCTGTCCTGCCCAAAGGGGCTGCCTGTTGGGAAGGCGCTGCTTTTGTCAGAGTGCTGGAAGCTCTGTGTGCATCCTCGCAGGCAGGACCCTTGGCTTCGTCCACTTGGAGACACCGGCGGCGGCGTGTGGCGCCATTGTTGTCCCCCCGTGTCCTGCTGCGCGGCCCGGGCTGCCGGCTGCAGGCCCCAGAGGGCTGGGTGGAGCGTGGGGCACTGTGCTGCTGGGTGGGCACCCGGCGGGGTGTGGGGAGGGTGCCCGGTGCCGACAGCTGATGCGTTGGGTTTCGGCTTTTGTCGGTGGTCGCTCCGTTTCTGTCGCCTGACACGGCTCTCCCTTCTGCCCTGCAGGTTACCTTGCAGCGTCCCGGCGTTTGCAGGGACCGGCCCGTGTTGCCACCAGCACCTGGGCCCCCCTTGGGCCCTGTGCAGCCTCGCTCACCAGTACCGGATGCTCCACTTGGTAAGAGGAAAGCGTCCATTCCTCTGTTTGTTCCTTGCGTCACTGCAGGAGAAGGGCAGATCGCTCTCCAGGTCCCTCCCAGGGCATGGGCCACCCTGACTGGGCTGTCGGCCGTGCTCCCCTGGTCCCTTAGCGGACGCAATTGATGGACCGCGTCTTCCCCTCCCCCATCCTGCCCTGGGGAGGAGGTGTCTCTTGTAGAGTGGTAAGGAGTAAGAGGCCTGTGACAGAAGGCAGGCGTGTCAGTTCTGCACACGGGGCTTCAACAGGGAGCACGTTCCGGGCTCCCCGAAGGAGAAGCCCACCCCTGCCATTGTCTGCAGCGTGTGGAGCCCTGACCTTCCACGGCCGTTGATCGGCTATGGAAGAGACACCTGAACCCGTGGCCTGTGGTGTCTCCCTCAGGGTCACGAGACCTGTCTCCCACTCGGTCTGATGCGGGGACGAGTGGGATACGGGGAAGGAAGGCTCACCAGGTTTTGTGTGGCTTCAGAAAAGTCTTCGCAGGCGAGCCTAATCCTCCATCCCTTCTGTGGTTTTCAGCCCACGTAGGACCTGGCCCGGCCCCGGCATTGGCCGGCAGCTCCCGCCCGCCTGCGGCGGCCCCGGAGGCCCAGGTAAGTGGGGTGGCCGTGCTCCGTTGGACGTCGTCCTGGGAAAGGTGAGCTTCCTGTTTTCCCGGAAGCCATTCCCGCCCTCATCTCCAGACTGTGTGTCCTGGGACGGGTCTGGCATGTCGTTCGCTTTCAAATTCAGTCTCCCCAGGGGCCAGTGGGCTGCTTGTCCCTGGAGCCCGTCACCTTGGCCGGTGCCTGCAGAAGCCATGAGGGAGTGCTCAGAAGCCGAGGACCGCAGACTTTGGCTGTGGGTTTGTCGAGATAGCGTGCGGAGGGTGAGCCCTCGCTCCACACTGGCTTCTCCTGGCTCTGCTGACTCCTTCCTGCCGACCTGCACCTGGGGTTGCTCCTGGGTCACTGAGGCAGAGTCCTGTGTCGTCCCTCGTTTGACTTGTTTCCTTGCTGAGGGCAGGTGATTCTCCTGTTTAGCATGCCCATTGAAATGCTCGTAACTGAGAAAGGGGCAAAGCCCTCCCTCCAGCTTTGTCCTGTGTGCTTTGTGCAGCTTTGAGTCTACCTGTTTGGTGTGGGGTAAATGTCAGAACCCGTGACCGTCTGTTCTCGGGACGGAGATGTGCCTGGCCCGCTGCGTCCAGTTGTACTCTGGGTAGATGTTGCTTTCGTCGTAAGAAATAGAGGCTTGAAGGGAAAGAGCCCGCAGTGAAGAGGCCTACTTCCCTGCAGGGGAATTGCGACGCGCAGCAGCGTCCTCCCGTCGTGCTCCCCACCCCTGCGCCGGGTCGGGCCTGCCCCGGAAGCTGCCAGAGCTGCTCCTGTGCGTCAGCATGACACGTCGCGGGATTTTGTGCACGGGCCTGTAGGGTCCTTTTGGTGTCAGTTGTGGGATCCAGACATCCCACTTGAGTTTGCCGAAGGACACAAGTAGTGCGCGCTTCGTAGCGCACTGAAAACCCAGACGTCCCTGAGGATAGCGGTGATTGTAGCGGAGCCTGACTACCTCCTGTGGGCAGCGTTGTCCCCAAAGGAGCACTTGGGCAGCTCCCCCGCAGGACTCCGGGGTGCCCAGCTCCCCAGTGCACGTTGCGCCCAGGGGAAGCCCCTGCCGGTCGGAGGAGATTACTTGGTTTGGGGGGAAGGAGAGGGCCAGGCAGGGTCCTGGAGGCAGAGCGGTGACCCAGGTGCGGCTCTGATTGCACGTGTGGAGGACGAGCTTTTCACGTCCGTCCCTTCTGCGTGTTCCTGGTCCGCGCCGGGCCAGCTCCCGTGGAGCTGGGGTGGTGGCGAGGAGGGCTGTCCTGCCCAAAGGGGCTGCCTGTTGGGAAGGCGCTGCTTTTGTCAGAGTGCTGGAAGCTCTGTGTGCATCCTCGCAGGCAGGACCCTTGGCTTCGTCCACTTGGAGACACCGGCGGCGGCGTGTGGCGCCATTGTTGTCCCCCCGTGTCCTGCTGCGCGGCCCGGGCTGCCGGCTGCAGGCCCCAGAGGGCTGGGTGGAGCGTGGGGCACTGTGCTGCTGGGTGGGCACCCGGCGGGGTGTGGGGAGGGTGCCCGGTGCCGACAGCTGATGCGTTGGGTTTCGGCTTTTGTCGGTGGTCGCTCCGTTTCTGTCGCCTGACACGGCTCTCCCTTCTGCCCTGCAGGTTACCTTGCAGCGTCCCGGCGTTTGCAGGGACCGGCCCGTGTTGCCACCAGCACCTGGGCCCCCCTTGGGCCCTGTGCAGCCTCGCTCACCAGTACCGGATGCTCCACTTGGTAAGAGGAAAGCGTCCATTCCTCTGTTTGTTCCTTGCGTCACTGCAGGAGAAGGGCAGATCGCTCTCCAGGTCCCTCCCAGGGCATGGGCCACCCTGACTGGGCTGTCGGCCGTGCTCCCCTGGTCCCTTAGCGGACGCAATTGATGGACCGCGTCTTCCCCTCCCCCATCCTGCCCTGGGGAGGAGGTGTCTCTTGTAGAGTGGTAAGGAGTAAGAGGCCTGTGACAGAAGGCAGGCGTGTCAGTTCTGCACACGGGGCTTCAACAGGGAGCACGTTCCGGGCTCCCCGAAGGAGAAGCCCACCCCTGCCATTGTCTGCAGCGTGTGGAGCCCTGACCTTCCACGGCCGTTGATCGGCTATGGAAGAGACACCTGAACCCGTGGCCTGTGGTGTCTCCCTCAGGGTCACGAGACCCGTCTCCCACTCGGTCTGATGCGGGGACGAGTGGGATACGGGGAAGGAAGGCTCACCAGGTTTTGTGTGGCTTCAGCAAAGTCTTCGCAGGCGAGCCTAATCCTCCATCCCTTCTGTGGTTTTCAGCCCACGTAGGACCTGGCCCGGCCCCGGCATTGGCCGGCAGCTCCCGCCCGCCTGCGGCGGCCCCGGAGGCCCAGGTAAGTGGGGTGGCCGTGCTCCGTTGGACGTCGTCCTGGGAAAGGTGAGCTTCCTGTTTTCCCGGAAGCCATTCCCGCCCTCATCTCCAGACTGTGTGTCCTGGGACGGGTCTGGCATGTCGTTCGCTTTCAAATTCAGTCTCCCCAGGGGCCAGTGGGCTGCTTGTCCCTGGAGCCCGTCACCTTGGCCGGTGCCTGCAGAAGCCATGAGGGAGTGCTCAGAAGCCGAGGACCGCAGACTTTGGCTGTGGGTTTGTCGAGATAGCGTGCGGAGGGTGAGCCCTCGCTCCACACTGGCTTCTCCTGGCTCTGCTGACTCCTTCCTGCCGACCTGCACCTGGGGTTGCTCCTGGGTCACTGAGGCAGAGTCCTGTGTCGTCCCTCGTTTGACTTGTTTCCTTGCTGAGGCCAGGTGATTCTCCTGTTTAGCATGCCCATTGAAATGCTCGTAACTGAGAAAGGGGCAAAGCCCTCCCTCCAGCTTTGTCCTGTGTGCTT
This sequence comes from Vicugna pacos, assembly GCF_048564905.1. Lineage (NCBI taxonomy): Eukaryota > Metazoa > Chordata > Mammalia > Artiodactyla > Camelidae > Vicugna > Vicugna pacos. Next base: position 7,305,176 of record NC_133022.1, read on the forward strand.
TGTGCAGCTTTGAGTCTACCTGTTTGGTGTGGGGTAAATGTCAGAACCCGTGACCGTCTGTTCTCGGGACGGAGATGTGCCTGGCCCGCTGCGTCCAGTTGTACTCTGGGTAGATGTTGCTTTCGTCGTAAGAAATAGAGGCTTGAAGGGAAAGAGCCCGCAGTGAAGAGGCCTACTTCCCTGCAGGGGAATTGCGACGCGCAGCAGCGTCCTCCCGTCGTGCTCCCCACCCCTGCGCCGGGTCGGGCCTGCCCCGGAAGCTGCCAGAGCTGCTCCTGTGCGTCAGCATGACACGTCGCGGGAGTTTGCGCACGGGCCTGTAGGGTCCTTTTGGTGTCAGTTGTGGGATCCAGACATCCCACTTGAGTTTGCCGAAGGACACAAGTAGTGCGCGCTTCGTAGCGCACTGAAAACCCAGACGTCCCTGAGGATAGCGGTGATTGTAGCGGAGCCTGACTACCTCCTGTGGGCAGCGTTGTCCCCTCAGGAGCACTTGGGCAGCTCCCCCGCAGGACTCCGGGGTGCCCAGCTCCCCAGTGCACGTTGCGCCCAGGGGAAGCCCCTGCCGGTCGGAGGAGATTACTTGGTTTGGGGGGAAGGAGAGGGCCAGGCAGGGTCCTGGAGGCAGAGCGGTGACCCAGGTGCGGCTCTGATTGCACGTGTGGAGGACGAGCTTTTCACGTCCGTCCCTTCTGCGTGTTCCTGGTCCGCGCCGGGCCAGCTCCCGTGGAGCTGGGGTGGTGGCGAGGAGGGCTGTCCTGCCCAAAGGGGCTGCCTGTTGGGAAGGCGCTGCTTTTGTCAGAGTGCTGGAAGCTCTGTGTGCATCCTCGCAGGCAGGACCCTTGGCTTCGTCCACTTGGAGACACCGGCGGCGGCGTGTGGCGCCATTGTTGTCCCCCCGTGTCCTGCTGCGCGGCCCGGGCTGCCGGCTGCAGGCCCCAGAGGGCTGGGTGGAGCGTGGGGCACTGTGCTGCTGGGTGGGCACCCGGCGGGGTGTGGGGAGGGTGCCCGGTGCCGACAGCTGATGCGTTGGGTTTCGGCTTTTGTCGGTGGTCGCTCCGTTTCTGTCGCCTGACACGGCTCTCCCTTCTGCCCTGCAGGTTACCTTGCAGCGTCCCGGCGTTTGCAGGGACCGGCCCGTGTTGCCACCAGCACCTGGGCCCCCCTTGGGCCCTGTGCAGCCTCGCTCACCAGTACCGGATGCTCCACTTGGTAAGAGGAAAGCGTCCATTCCTCTGTTTGTTCCTTGCGTCACTGCAGGAGAAGGGCAGATCGCTCTCCAGGTCCCTCCCAGGGCATGGGCCACCCTGACTGGGCTGTCGGCCGTGCTCCCCTGGTCCCTTAGCGGACGCAATTGATGGACCGCGTCTTCCCCTCCCCCATCCTGCCCTGGGGAGGAGGTGTCTCTTGTAGAGTGGTAAGGAGTAAGAGGCCTGTGACAGAAGGCAGGCGTGTCAGTTCTGCACACGGGGCTTCAACAGGGAGCACGTTCCGGGCTCCCCGAAGGAGAAGCCCACCCCTGCCATTGTCTGCAGCGTGTGGAGCCCTGACCTTCCACGGCCGTTGATCGGCTATGGAAGAGACACCTGAACCCGTGGCCTGTGGTGTCTCCCTCAGGGTCACGAGACCCGTCTCCCACTCGGTCTGATGCGGGGACGAGTGGGATACGGGGAAGGAAGGCTCACCAGGTTTTGTGTGGCTTCAGCAAAGTCTTCGCAGGCGAGCCTAATCCTCCATCCCTTCTGTGGTTTTCAGCCCACGTAGGACCTGGCCCGGCCCCGGCATTGGCCGGCAGCTCCCGCCCGCCTGCGGCGGCCCCGGAGGCCCAGGTAAGTGGGGTGGCCGTGCTCCGTTGGACGTCGTCCTGGGAAAGGTGAGCTTCCTGTTTTCCCGGAAGCCATTCCCGCCCTCATCTCCAGACTGTGTGTCCTGGGACGGGTCTGGCATGTCGTTCGCTTTCAAATTCAGTCTCCCCAGGGGCCAGTGGGCTGCTTGTCCCTGGAGCCCGTCACCTTGGCCGGTGCCTGCAGAAGCCATGAGGGAGTGCTCAGAAGCCGAGGACCGCAGACTTTGGCTGTGGGTTTGTCGAGATAGCGTGCGGAGGGTGAGCCCTCGCTCCACACTGGCTTCTCCTGGCTCTGCTGACTCCTTCCTGCCGACCTGCACCTGGGGTTTCTCCTGGGTCACTGAGGCAGAGTCCTGTGTCGTCCCTCGTTTGACTTGTTTCCTTGCTGAGGCCAGGTGATTCTCCTGTTTAGCATGCCCATTGAAATGCTCGTAACTGAGAAAGGGGCAAAGCCCTCCCTCCAGCTTTGTCCTGTGTGCTTTGTGCAGCTTTGAGTCTACCTGTTTGGTGTGGGGTAAATGTCAGAACCCGTGACCGTCTGTTCTCGGGACGGAGATGTGCCTGGCCCGCTGCGTCCAGTTGTACTCTGGGTAGATGTTGCTTTCGTCGTAAGAAATAGAGGCTTGAAGGGAAAGAGCCCGCAGTGAAGAGGCCTACTTCCCTGCAGGGGAATTGCGACGCGCAGCAGCGTCCTCCCGTCGTGCTCCCCACCCCTGCGCCGGGTCGGGCCTGCCCCGGAAGCTGCCAGAGCTGCTCCTGTGCGTCAGCATGACACGTCGCGGGAGTTTGCGCACGGGCCTGTAGGGTCCTTTTGGTGTCAGTTGTGGGATCCAGACATCCCACTTGAGTTTGCCGAAGGACACAAGTAGTGCGCGCTTCGTAGCGCACTGAAAACCCAGACGTCCCTGAGGATAGCGGTGATTGTAGCGGAGCCTGACTACCTCCTGTGGGCAGCGTTGTCCCCTCAGGAGCACTTGGGCAGCTCCCCCGCAGGACTCCGGGGTGCCCAGCTCCCCAGTGCACGTTGCGCCCAGGGGAAGCCCCTGCCGGTCGGAGGAGATTACTTGGTTTGGGGGGAAGGAGAGGGCCAGGCAGGGTCCTGGAGGCAGAGCGGTGACCCAGGTGCGGCTCTGATTGCACGTGTGGAGGACGAGCTTTTCACGTCCGTCCCTTCTGCGTGTTCCTGGTCCGCGCCGGGCCAGCTCCCGTGGAGCTGGGGTGGTGGCGAGGAGGGCTGTCCTGCCCAAAGGGGCTGCCTGTTGGGAAGGCGCTGCTTTTGTCAGAGTGCTGGAAGCTCTGTGTGCATCCTCGCAGGCAGGACCCTTGGCTTCGTCCACTTGGAGACACCGGCGGCGGCGTGTGGCGCCATTGTTGTCCCCCCGTGTCCTGCTGCGCGGCCCGGGCTGCCGGCTGCAGGCCCCAGAGGGCTGGGTGGAGCGTGGGGCACTGTGCTGCTGGGTGGGCACCCGGCGGGGTGTGGGGAGGGTGCCCGGTGCCGACAGCTGATGCGTTGGTTTTCGGCTTTTGTCGGTGGTCGCTCCGTTTCTGTCGCCTGACACGGCTCTCCCTTCTGCCCTGCAGGTTACCTTGCAGCGTCCCGGCGTTTGCAGGGACCGGCCCGTGTTGCCACCAGCACCTGGGCCCCCCTTGGGCCCTGTGCAGCCTCGCTCACCAGTACCGGATGCTCCACTTGGTAAGAGGAAAGCGTCCATTCCTCTGTTTGTTCCTTGCGTCACTGCAGGAGAAGGGCAGATCGCTCTCCAGGTCCCTCCCAGGGCATGGGCCACCCTGACTGGGCTGTCGGCCGTGCTCCCCTGGTCCCTTAGCGGACGCAATTGATGGACCGCGTCTTCCCCTCCCCCATCCTGCCCTGGGGAGGAGGTGTCTCTTGTAGAGTGGTAAGGAGTAAGAGGCCTGTGACAGAAGGCAGGCGTGTCAGTTCTGCACACGGGGCTTCAACAGGGAGCACGTTCCGGGCTCCCCGAAGGAGAAGCCCACCCCTGCCATTGTCTGCAGCGTGTGGAGCCCTGACCTTCCACGGCCGTTGATCGGCTATGGAAGAGACACCTGAACCCGTGGCCTGTGGTGTCTCCCTCAGGGTCACGAGACCCGTCTCCCACTCGGTCTGATGCGGGGACGAGTGGGATACGGGGAAGGAAGGCTCACCAGGTTTTGTGTGGCTTCAGCAAAGTCTTCGCAGGCGAGCCTAATCCTCCATCCCTTCTGTGGTTTTCAGCCCACGTAGGACCTGGCCCGGCCCCGGCATTGGCCGGCAGCTCCCGCCCGCCTGCGGCGGCCCCGGAGGCCCAGGTAAGTGGGGTGGCCGTGCTCCGTTGGACGTCGTCCTGGGAAAGGTGAGCTTCCTGTTTTCCCGGAAGCCATTCCCGCCCTCATCTCCAGACTGTGTGTCCTGGGACGGGTCTGGCATGTCGTTCGCTTTCAAATTCAGTCTCCCCAGGGGCCAGTGGGCTGCTTGTCCCTGGAGCCCGTCACCTTGGCCGGTGCCTGCAGAAGCCATGAGGGAGTGCTCAGAAGCCGAGGACCGCAGACTTTGGCTGTGGGTTTGTCGAGATAGCGTGCGGAGGGTGAGCCCTCGCTCCACACTGGCTTCTCCTGGCTCTGCTGACTCCTTCCTGCCGACCTGCACCTGGGGTTGCTCCTGGGTCACTGAGGCAGAGTCCTGTGTCGTCCCTCGTTTGACTTGTTTCCTTGCTGAGGCCAGGTGATTCTCCTGTTTAGCATGCCCATTGAAATGCTCGTAACTGAGAAAGGGGCAAAGCCCTCCCTCCAGCTTTGTCCTGTGTGCTTTGTGCAGCTTTGAGTCTACCTGTTTGGTGTGGGGTAAATGTCAGAACCCGTGACCGTCTGTTCTCGGGACGGAGATGTGCCTGGCCCGCTGCGTCCAGTTGTACTCTGGGTAGATGTTGCTTTCGTCGTAAGAAATAGAGGCTTGAAGGGAAAGAGCCCGCAGTGAAGAGGCCTACTTCCCTGCAGGGGAATTGCGACGCGCAGCAGCGTCCTCCCGTCGTGCTCCCCACCCCTGCGCCGGGTCGGGCCTGCCCCGGAAGCTGCCAGAGCTGCTCCTGTGCGTCAGCATGACACGTCGCGGGAGTTTGCGCACGGGCCTGTAGGGTCCTTTTGGTGTCAGTTGTGGGATCCAGACATCCCACTTGAGTTTGCCGAAGGACACAAGTAGTGCGCGCTTCGTAGCGCACTGAAAACCCAGACGTCCCTGAGGATAGCGGTGATTGTAGCGGAGCCTGACTACCTCCTGTGGGCAGCGTTGTCCCCTCAGGAGCACTTGGGCAGCTCCCCCGCAGGACTCCGGGGTGCCCAGCTCCCCAGTGCACGTTGCGCCCAGGGGAAGCCCCTGCCGGTCGGAGGAGATTACTTGGTTTGGGGGGAAGGAGAGGGCCAGGCAGGGTCCTGGAGGCAGAGCGGTGACCCAGGTGCGGCTCTGATTGCACGTGTGGAGGACGAGCTTTTCACGTCCGTCCCTTCTGCGTGTTCCTGGTCCGCGCCGGGCCAGCTCCCGTGGAGCTGGGGTGGTGGCGAGGAGGGCTGTCGTGCCCAAAGGGGCTGCCTGTTGGGAAGGCGCTGCTTTTGTCAGAGTGCTGGAAGCTCTGTGTGCATCCTCGCAGGCAGGACCCTTGGCTTCGTCCACTTGGAGACACCGGCGGCGGCGTGTGGCGCCATTGTTGTCCCCCCGTGTCCTGCTGCGCGGCCCGGGCTGCCGGCTGCAGGCCCCAGAGGGCTGGGTGGAGCGTGGGGCACTGTGCTGCTGGGTGGGCACCCGGCGGGGTGTGGGGAGGGTGCCCGGTGCCGACAGCTGATGCGTTGGGTTTCGGCTTTTGTCGGTGGTCGCTCCGTTTCTGTCGCCTGACACGGCTCTCCCTTCTGCCCTGCAGGTTACCTTGCAGCGTCCCGGCGTTTGCAGGGACCGGCCCGTGTTGCCACCAGCACCTGGGCCCCCCTTGGGCCCTGTGCAGCCTCGCTCACCAGTACCGGATGCTCCACTTGGTAAGAGGAAAGCGTCCATTCCTCTGTTTGTTCCTTGCGTCACTGCAGGAGAAGGGCAGATCGCTCTCCAGGTCCCTCCCAGGGCATGGGCCACCCTGACTGGGCTGTCGGCCGTGCTCCCCTGGTCCCTTAGCGGACGCAATTGATGGACCGCGTCTTCCCCTCCCCCATCCTGCCCTGGGGAGGAGGTGTCTCTTGTAGAGTGGTAAGGAGTAAGAGGCCTGTGACAGAAGGCAGGCGTGTCAGTTCTGCACACGGGGCTTCAACAGGGAGCACGTTCCGGGCTCCCCGAAGGAGAAGCCCACCCCTGCCATTGTCTGCAGCGTGTGGAGCCCTGACCTTCCACGGCCGTTGATCGGCTATGGAAGAGACACCTGAACCCGTGGCCTGTGGTGTCTCCCTCAGGGTCACGAGACCCGTCTCCCACTCGGTCTGATGCGGGGACGAGTGGGATACGGGGAAGGAAGGCTCACCAGGTTTTGTGTGGCTTCAGCAAAGTCTTCGCAGGCGAGCCTAATCCTCCATCCCTTCTGTGGTTTTCAGCCCACGTAGGACCTGGCCCGGCCCCGGCATTGGCCGGCAGCTCCCGCCCGCCTGCGGCGGCCCCGGAGGCCCAGGTAAGTGGGGTGGCCGTGCTCCGTTGGACGTCGTCCTGGGAAAGGTGAGCTTCCTGTTTTCCCGGAAGCCATTCCCGCCCTCATCTCCAGACTGTGTGTCCTGGGACGGGTCTGGCATGTCGTTCGCTTTCAAATTCAGTCTCCCCAGGGGCCAGTGGGCTGCTTGTCCCTGGAGCCCGTCACCTTGGCCGGTGCCTGCAGAAGCCATGAGGGAGTGCTCAGAAGCCGAGGACCGCAGACTTTGGCTGTGGGTTTGTCGAGATAGCGTGCGGAGGGTGAGCCCTCGCTCCACACTGGCTTCTCCTGGCTCTGCTGACTCCTTCCTGCCGACCTGCACCTGGGGTTGCTCCTGGGTCACTGAGGCAGAGTCCTGTGTCGTCCCTCGTTTGACTTGTTTCCTTGCTGAGGCCAGGTGATTCTCCTGTTTAGCATGCCCATTGAAATGCTCGTAACTGAGAAAGGGGCAAAGCCCTCCCTCCAGCTTTGTCCTGTGTGCTTTGTGCAGCTTTGAGTCTACCTGTTTGGTGTGGGGTAAATGTCAGAACCCGTGACCGTCTGTTCTCGGGACGGAGATGTGCCTGGCCCGCTGCGTCCAGTTGTACTCTGGGTAGATGTTGCTTTCGTCGTAAGAAATAGAGGCTTGAAGGGAAAGAGCCCGCAGTGAAGAGGCCTACTTCCCTGCAGGGGAATTGCGACGCGCAGCAGCGTCCTCCCGTCGTGCTCCCCACCCCTGCGCCGGGTCGGGCCTGCCCCGGAAGCTGCCAGAGCTGCTCCTGTGCGTCAGCATGACACGTCGCGGGATTTTGCGCACGGGCCTGTAGGGTCCTTTTGGTGTCAGTTGTGGGATCCAGACATCCCACTTGAGTTTGCCGAAGGACACAAGTAGTGCGCGCTTCGTAGCGCACTGAAAACCCAGACGTCCCTGAGGATAGCGGTGATTGTAGCGGAGCCTGACTACCTCCTGTGGGCAGCGTTGTCCCCTCAGGAGCACTTGGGCAGCTCCCCCGCAGGACTCCGGGGTGCCCAGCTCCCCAGTGCACGTTGCGCCCAGGGGAAGCCCCTGCCGGTCGGAGGAGATTACTTGGTTTGGGGGGAAGGAGAGGGCCAGGCAGGGTCCTGGAGGCAGAGCGGTGACCCAGGTGCGGCTCTGATTGCACGTGTGGAGGACGAGCTTTTCACGTCCGTCCCTTCTGCGTGTTCCTGGTCCGCGCCGGGCCAGCTCCCGTGGAGCTGGGGTGGTGGCGAGGAGGGCTGTCCTGCCCAAAGGGGCTGCCTGTTGGGAAGGCGCTGCTTTTGTCAGAGTGCTGGAAGCTCTGTGTGCATCCTCGCAGGCAGGACCCTTGGCTTCGTCCACTTGGAGACACCGGCGGCGGCGTGTGGCGCCATTGTTGTCCCCCCGTGTCCTGCTGCGCGGCCCGGGCTGCCGGCTGCAGGCCCCAGAGGGCTGGGTGGAGCGTGGGGCACTGTGCTGCTGGGTGGGCACCCGGCGGGGTGTGGGGAGGGTGCCCGGTGCCGACAGCTGATGCGTTGGTTTTCGGCTTTTGTCGGTGGTCGCTCCGTTTCTGTCGCCTGACACGGCTCTCCCTTCTGCCCTGCAGGTTACCTTGCAGCGTCCCGGCGTTTGCAGGGACCGGCCCGTGTTGCCACCAGCACCTGGGCCCCCCTTGGGCCCTGTGCAGCCTCGCTCACCAGTACCGGATGCTCCACTTGGTAAGAGGAAAGCGTCCATTCCTCTGTTTGTTCCTTGCGTCACTGCAGGAGAAGGGCAGATCGCTCTCCAGGTCCCTCCCAGGGCATGGGCCACCCTGACTGGGCTGTCGGCCGTGCTCCCCTGGTCCCTTAGCGGACGCAATTGATGGACCGCGTCTTCCCCTCCCCCATCCTGCCCTGGGGAGGAGGTGTCTCTTGTAGAGTGGTAAGGAGTAAGAGGCCTGTGACAGAAGGCAGGCGTGTCAGTTCTGCACACGGGGCTTCAACAGGGAGCACGTTCCGGGCTCCCCGAAGGAGAAGCCCACCCCTGCCATTGTCTGCAGCGTGTGGAGCCCTGACCTTCCACGGCCGTTGATCGGCTATGGAAGAGACACCTGAACCCGTGGCCTGTGGTGTCTCCCTCAGGGTCACGAGACCCGTCTCCCACTCGGTCTGATGCGGGGACGAGTGGGATACGGGGAAGGAAGGCTCACCAGGTTTTGTGTGGCTTCAGCAAAGTCTTCGCAGGCGAGCCTAATCCTCCATCCCTTCTGTGGTTTTCAGCCCACGTAGGACCTGGCCCGGCCCCGGCATTGGCCGGCAGCTCCCGCCCGCCTGCGGCGGCCCCGGAGGCCCAGGTAAGTGGGGTGGCCGTGCTCCGTTGGACGTCGTCCTGGGAAAGGTGAGCTTCCTGTTTTCCCGGAAGCCATTCCCGCCCTCATCTCCAGACTGTGTGTCCTGGGACGGGTCTGGCATGTCGTTCGCTTTCAAATTCAGTCTCCCCAGGGGCCAGTGGGCTGCTTGTCCCTGGAGCCCGTCACCTTGGCCGGTGCCTGCAGAAGCCATGAGGGAGTGCTCAGAAGCCGAGGACCGCAGACTTTGGCTGTGGGTTTGTCGAGATAGCGTGCGGAGGGTGAGCCCTCGCTCCACACTGGCTTCTCCTGGCTCTGCTGACTCCTTCCTGCCGACCTGCACCTGGGGTTGCTCCTGGGTCACTGAGGCAGAGTCCTGTGTCGTCCCTCGTTTGACTTGTTTCCTTGCTGAGGCCAGGTGATTCTCCTGTTTAGCATGCCCATTGAAATGCTCGTAACTGAGAAAGGGGCAAAGCCCTCCCTCCAGCTTTGTCCTGTGTGCTTTGTGCAGCTTTGAGTCTACCTGTTTGGTGTGGGGTAAATGTCAGAACCCGTGACCGTCTGTTCTCGGGACGGAGATGTGCCTGGCCCGCTGCGTCCAGTTGTACTCTGGGTAGATGTTGCTTTCGTCGTAAGAAATAGAGGCTTGAAGGGAAAGAGCCCGCAGTGAAGAGGCCTACTTCCCTGCAGGGGAATTGCGACGCGCAGCAGCGTCCTCCCGTCGTGCTCCCCACCCCTGCGCTGGGTCGGGCCTGCCCCGGAAGCTGCCAGAGCTGCTCCTGTGCGTCAGCATGACACGTCGCGGGAGTTTGCGCACGGGCCTGTAGGGTCCTTTTGGTGTCAGTTGTGGGATCCAGACATCCCACTTGAGTTTGCCGAAGGACACAAGTAGTGCGCGCTTCGTAGCGCACTGAAAACCCAGACGTCCCTGAGGATAGCGGTGATTGTAGCGGAGCCTGACTACCGCCTGTGGGCAGCGTTGTCCCCTCAGGAGCACTTGGGCAGCTCCCCCGCAGGACTCCGGGGTGCCCAGCTCCCCAGTGCACGTTGCGCCCAGGGGAAGCCCCTGCCGGTCGGAGGAGATTACTTGGTTTGGGGGGAAGGAGAGGGCCAGGCAGGGTCCTGGAGGCAGAGCGGTGACCCAGGTGCGGCTCTGATTGCACGTGTGGAGGACGAGCTTTTCACGTCCGTCCCTTCTGCGTGTTCCTGGTCCGCGCCGGGCCAGCTCCCGTGGAGCTGGGGTGGTGGCGAGGAGGGCTGTCCTGCCCAAAGGGGCTGCCTGTTGGGAAGGCGCTGCTTTTGTCAGAGTGCTGGAAGCTCTGTGTGCATCCTCGCAGGCAGGACCCTTGGCTTCGTCCACTTGGAGACACCGGCGGCGGCGTGTGGCGCCATTGTTGTCCCCCCGTGTCCTGCTGCGCGGCCCGGGCTGCCGGCTGCAGGCCCCAGAGGGCTGGGTGGAGCGTGGGGCACTGTGCTGCTGGGTGGGCACCCGGCGGGGTGTGGGGAGGGTGCCCGGTGCCGACAGCTGATGCGTTGGGTTTCGGCTTTTGTCGGTGGTCGCTCCGTTTCTGTCGCCTGACACGGCTCTCCCTTCTGCCCTGCAGGTTACCTTGCAGCGTCCCGGCGTTTGCAGGGACCGGCCCGTGTTGCCACCAGCACCTGGGCCCCCCTTGGGCCCTGTGCAGCCTCGCTCACCAGTACCGGATGCTCCACTTGGTAAGAGGAAAGCGTCCATTCCTCTGTTTGTTCCTTGCGTCACTGCAGGAGAAGGGCAGATCGCTCTCCAGGTCCCTCCCAGGGCATGGGCCACCCTGACTGGGCTGTCGGCCGTGCTCCCCTGGTCCCTTAGCGGACGCAATTGATGGACCGCGTCTTCCCCTCCCCCATCCTGCCCTGGGGAGGAGGTGTCTCTTGTAGAGTGGTAAGGAGTAAGAGGCCTGTGACAGAAGGCAGGCGTGTCAGTTCTGCACACGGGGCTTCAACAGGGAGCACGTTCCGGGCTCCCCGAAGGAGAAGCCCACCCCTGCCATTGTCTGCAGCGTGTGGAGCCCTGACCTTCCACGGCCGTTGATCGGCTATGGAAGAGACACCTGAACCCGTGGCCTGTGGTGTCTCCCTCAGGGTCACGAGACCCGTCTCCCACTCGGTCTGATGCGGGGACGAGTGGGATACGGGGAAGGAAGGCTCACCAGGTTTTGTGTGGCTTCAGCAAAGTCTTCGCAGGCGAGCCTAATCCTCCATCCCTTCTGTGGTTTTCAGCCCACGTAGGACCTGGCCCGGCCCCGGCATTGGCCGGCAGCTCCCGCCCGCCTGCGGCGGCCCCGGAGGCCCAGGTAAGTGGGGTGGCCGTGCTCCGTTGGACGTCGTCCTGGGAAAGGTGAGCTTCCTGTTTTCCCGGAAGCCATTCCCGCCCTCATCTCCAGACTGTGTGTCCTGGGACGGGTCTGGCATGTCGTTCGCTTTCAAATTCAGTCTCCCCAGGGGCCAGTGGGCTGCTTGTCCCTGGAGCCCGTCACCTTGGCCGGTGCCTGCAGAAGCCATGAGGGAGTGCTCAGAAGCCGAGGACCGCAGACTTTGGCTGTGGGTTTGTCGAGATAGCGTGCGGAGGGTGAGCCCTCGCTCCACACTGGCTTCTCCTGGCTCTGCTGACTCCTTCCTGCCGACCTGCACCTGGGGTTGCTCCTGGGTCACTGAGGCAGAGTCCTGTGTCGTCCCTCGTTTGACTTGTTTCCTTGCTGAGGCCAGGTGATTCTCCTGTTTAGCATGCCCATTGAAATGCTCGTAACTGAGAAAGGGGCAAAGCCCTCCCTCCAGCTTTGTCCTGTGTGCTTTGTGCAGCTTTGAGTCTACCTGTTTGGTGTGGGGTAAATGTCAGAACCCGTGACCGTCTGTTCTCGGGACGGAGATGTGCCTGGCCCGCTGCGTCCAGTTGTACTCTGGGTAGATGTTGCTTTCGTCGTAAGAAATAGAGGCTTGAAGGGAAAGAGCCCGCAGTGAAGAGGCCTACTTCCCTGCAGGGGAATTGCGACGCGCAGCAGCGTCCTCCCGTCGTGCTCCCCACCCCTGCGCCGGGTCGGGCCTGCCCCGGAAGCTGCCAGAGCTGCTCCTGTGCGTCAGCATGACACGTCGCGGGAGTTTGCGCACGGGCCTGTAGGGTCCTTTTGGTGTCAGTTGTGGGATCCAGACATCCCACTTGAGTTTGCCGAAGGACACAAGTAGTGCGCGCTTCGTAGCGCACTGAAAACCCAGACGTCCCTGAGGATAGCGGTGATTGTAGCGGAGCCTGACTACCGCCTGTGGGCAGCGTTGTCCCCTCAGGAGCACTTGGGCAGCTCCCCCGCAGGACTCCGGGGTGCCCAGCTCCCCAGTGCACGTTGCGCCCAGGGGAAGCCCCTGCCGGTCGGAGGAGATTACTTGGTTTGGGGGGAAGGAGAGGGCCAGGCAGGGTCCTGGAGGCAGAGCGGTGACCCAGGTGCGGCTCTGATTGCACGTGTGGAGGACGAGCTTTTCACGTCCGTCCCTTCTGCGTGTTCCTGGTCCGCGCCGGGCCAGCTCCCGTGGAGCTGGGGTGGTGGCGAGGAGGGCTGTCCTGCCCAAAGGGGCTGCCTGTTGGGAAGGCGCTGCTTTTGTCAGAGTGCTGGAAGCTCTGTGTGCATCCTCGCAGGCAGGACCCTTGGCTTCGTCCACTTGGAGACACCGGCGGCGGCGTGTGGCGCCATTGTTGTCCCCCCGTGTCCTGCTGCGCGGCCCGGGCTGCCGGCTGCAGGCCCCAGAGGGCTGGGTGGAGCGTGGGGCACTGTGCTGCTGGGTGGGCACCCGGCGGGGTGTGGGGAGGGTGCCCGGTGCCGACAGCTGATGCGTTGGGTTTCGGCTTTTGTCGGTGGTCGCTCCGTTTCTGTCGCCTGACACGGCTCTCCCTTCTGCCCTGCAGGTTACCTTGCAGCGTCCCGGCGTTTGCAGGGACCGGCCCGTGTTGCCACCAGCACCTGGGCCCCCCTTGGGCCCTGTGCAGCCTCGCTCACCAGTACCGGATGCTCCACTTGGTAAGAGGAAAGCGTCCATTCCTCTGTTTGTTCCTTGCGTCACTGCAGGAGAAGGGCAGATCGCTCTCCAGGTCCCTCCCAGGGCATGGGCCACCCTGACTGGGCTGTCGGCCGTGCTCCCCTGGTCCCTTAGCGGACGCAATTGATGGACCGCGTCTTCCCCTCCCCCATCCTGCCCTGGGGAGGAGGTGTCTCTTGTAGAGTGGTAAGGAGTAAGAGGCCTGTGACAGAAGGCAGGCGTGTCAGTTCTGCACACGGGGCTTCAACAGGGAGCACGTTCCGGGCTCCCCGAAGGAGAAGCCCACCCCTGCCATTGTCTGCAGCGTGTGGAGCCCTGACCTTCCACGGCCGTTGATCGGCTATGGAAGAGACACCTGAACCCGTGGCCTGTGGTGTCTCCCTCAGGGTCACGAGACCCGTCTCCCACTCGGTCTGATGCGGGGACGAGTGGGATACGGGGAAGGAAGGCTCACCAGGTTTTGTGTGGCTTCAGCAAAGTCTTCGCAGGCGAGCCTAATCCTCCATCCCTTCTGTGGTTTTCAGCCCACGTAGGACCTGGCCCGGCCCCGGCATTGGCCGGCAGCTCCCGCCCGCCTGCGGCGGCCCCGGAGGCCCAGGTAAGTGGGGTGGCCGTGCTCCGTTGGACGTCGTCCTGGGAAAGGTGAGCTTCCTGTTTTCCCGGAAGCCATTCCCGCCCTCATCTCCAGACTGTGTGTCCTGGGACGGGTCTGGCATGTCGTTCGCTTTCAAATTCAGTCTCCCCAGGGGCCAGTGGGCTGCTTGTCCCTGGAGCCCGTCACCTTGGCCGGTGCCTGCAGAAGCCATGAGGGAGTGCTCAGAAGCCGAGGACCGCAGACTTTGGCTGTGGGTTTGTCGAGATAGCGTGCGGAGGGTGAGCCCTCGCTCCACACTGGCTTCTCCTGGCTCTGCTGACTCCTTCCTGCCGACCTGCACCTGGGGTTGCTCCTGGGTCACTGAGGCAGAGTCCTGTGTCGTCCCTCGTTTGACTTGTTTCCTTGCTGAGGCCAGGTGATTCTCCTGTTTAGCATGCCCATTGAAATGCTCGTAACTGAGAAAGGGGCAAAGCCCTCCCTCCAGCTTTGTCCTGTGTGCTTTGTGCAGCTTTGAGTCTACCTGTTTGGTGTGGGGTAAATGTCAGAACCCGTGACCGTCTGTTCTCGGGACGGAGATGTGCCTGGCCCGCTGCGTCCAGTTGTACTCTGGGTAGATGTTGCTTTCGTCGTAAGAAATAGAGGCTTGAAGGGAAAGAGCCCGCAGTGAAGAGGCCTACTTCCCTGCAGGGGAATTGCGACGCGCAGCAGCGTCCTCCCGTCGTGCTCCCCACCCCTGCGCCGGGTCGGGCCTGCCCCGGAAGCTGCCAGAGCTGCTCCTGTGCGTCAGCATGACACGTCGCGGGAGTTTGCGCACGGGCCTGTAGGGTCCTTTTGGTGTCAGTTGTGGGATCCAGACATCCCACTTGAGTTTGCCGAAGGACACAAGTAGTGCGCGCTTCGTAGCGCACTGAAAACCCAGACGTCCCTGAGGATAGCGGTGATTGTAGCGGAGCCTGACTACCGCCTGTGGGCAGCGTTGTCCCCTCAGGAGCACTTGGGCAGCTCCCCCGCAGGACTCCGGGGTGCCCAGCTCCCCAGTGCACGTTGCGCCCAGGGGAAGCCCCTGCCGGTCGGAGGAGATTACTTGGTTTGGGGGGAAGGAGAGGGCCAGGCAGGGTCCTGGAGGCAGAGCGGTGACCCAGGTGCGGCTCTGATTGCACGTGTGGAGGACGAGCTTTTCACGTCCGTCCCTTCTGCGTGTTCCTGGTCCGCGCCGGGCCAGCTCCCGTGGAGCTGGGGTGGTGGCGAGGAGGGCTGTCCTGCCCAAAGGGGCTGCCTGTTGGGAAGGCGCTGCTTTTGTCAGAGTGCTGGAAGCTCTGTGTGCATCCTCGCAGGCAGGACCCTTGGCTTCGTCCACTTGGAGACACCGGCGGCGGCGTGTGGCGCCATTGTTGTCCCCCCGTGTCCTGCTGCGCGGCCCGGGCTGCCGGCTGCAGGCCCCAGAGGGCTGGGTGGAGCGTGGGGCACTGTGCTGCTGGGTGGGCACCCGGCGGGGTGTGGGGAGGGTGCCCGGTGCCGACAGCTGATGCGTTGGGTTTCGGCTTTTGTCGGTGGTCGCTCCGTTTCTGTCGCCTGACACGGCTCTCCCTTCTGCCCTGCAGGTTACCTTGCAGCGTCCCGGCGTTTGCAGGGACCGGCCCGTGTTGCCACCAGCACCTGGGCCCCCCTTGGGCCCTGTGCAGCCTCGCTCACCAGTACCGGATGCTCCACTTGGTAAGAGGAAAGCGTCCATTCCTCTGTTTGTTCCTTGCGTCACTGCAGGAGAAGGGCAGATCGCTCTCCAGGTCCCTCCCAGGGCATGGGCCACCCTGACTGGGCTGTCGGCCGTGCTCCCCTGGTCCCTTAGCGGACGCAATTGATGGACCGCGTCTTCCCCTCCCCCATCCTGCCCTGGGGAGGAGGTGTCTCTTGTAGAGTGGTAAGGAGTAAGAGGCCTGTGACAGAAGGCAGGCGTGTCAGTTCTGCACACGGGGCTTCAACAGGGAGCACGTTCCGGGCTCCCCGAAGGAGAAGCCCACCCCTGCCATTGTCTGCAGCGTGTGGAGCCCTGACCTTCCACGGCCGTTGATCGGCTATGGAAGAGACACCTGAACCCGTGGCCTGTGGTGTCTCCCTCAGGGTCACGAGACCCGTCTCCCACTCGGTCTGATGCGGGGACGAGTGGGATACGGGGAAGGAAGGCTCACCAGGTTTTGTGTGGCTTCAGCAAAGTCTTCGCAGGCGAGCCTAATCCTCCATCCCTTCTGTGGTTTTCAGCCCACGTAGGACCTGGCCCGGCCCCGGCATTGGCCGGCAGCTCCCGCCCGCCTGCGGCGGCCCCGGAGGCCCAGGTAAGTGGGGTGGCCGTGCTCCGTTGGACGTCGTCCTGGGAAAGGTGAGCTTCCTGTTTTCCCGGAAGCCATTCCCGCCCTCATCTCCAGACTGTGTGTCCTGGGACGGGTCTGGCATGTCGTTCGCTTTCAAATTCAGTCTCCCCAGGGGCCAGTGGGCTGCTTGTCCCTGGAGCCCGTCACCTTGGCCGGTGCCTGCAGAAGCCATGAGGGAGTGCTCAGAAGCCGAGGACCGCAGACTTTGGCTGTGGGTTTGTCGAGATAGCGTGCGGAGGGTGAGCCCTCGCTCCACACTGGCTTCTCCTGGCTCTGCTGACTCCTTCCTGCCGACCTGCACCTGGGGTTGCTCCTGGGTCACTGAGGCAGAGTCCTGTGTCGTCCCTCGTTTGACTTGTTTCCTTGCTGAGGCCAGGTGATTCTCCTGTTTAGCATGCCCATTGAAATGCTCGTAACTGAGAAAGGGGCAAAGCCCTCCCTCCAGCTTTGTCCTGTGTGCTTTGTGCAGCTTTGAGTCTACCTGTTTGGTGTGGGGTAAATGTCAGAACCCGTGACCGTCTGTTCTCGGGACGGAGATGTGCCTGGCCCGCTGCGTCCAGTTGTACTCTGGGTAGATGTTGCTTTCGTCGTAAGAAATAGAGGCTTGAAGGGAAAGAGCCCGCAGTGAAGAGGCCTACTTCCCTGCAGGGGAATTGCGACGCGCAGCAGCGTCCTCCCGTCGTGCTCCCCACCCCTGCGCCGGGTCGGGCCTGCCCCGGAAGCTGCCAGAGCTGCTCCTGTGCGTCAGCATGACACGTCGCGGGAGTTTGCGCACGGGCCTGTAGGGTCCTTTTGGTGTCAGTTGTGGGATCCAGACATCCCACTTGAGTTTGCCGAAGGACACAAGTAGTGCGCGCTTCGTAGCGCACTGAAAACCCAGACGTCCCTGAGGATAGCGGTGATTGTAGCGGAGCCTGACTACCTCCTGTGGGCAGCGTTGTCCCCTCAGGAGCACTTGGGCAGCTCCCCCGCAGGACTCCGGGGTGCCCAGCTCCCCAGTGCACGTTGCGCCCAGGGGAAGCCCCTGCCGGTCGGAGGAGATTACTTCGTTTGGGGGGAAGGAGAGGGCCAGGCAGGGTCCTGGAGGCAGAGCAGTGACCCAGGTGCGGCTCTGATTGCACGTGTGGAGGACGAGCTTTTCACGTCCGTCCCTTCTGCGTGTTCCTGGTCCGCGCCGGGCCAGCTCCCGTGGAGCTGGGGTGGTGGCGAGGAGGGCTGTCCTGCCCAAAGGGGCTGCCTGTTGGGAAGGCGCTGCTTTTGTCAGAGTGCTGGAAGCTCTGTGTGCATCCTCGCAGGCAGGACCCTTGGCTTCGTCCACTTGGAGACACCGGCGGCGGCGTGTGGCGCCATTGTTGTCCCCCCGTGTCCTGCTGCGCGGCCCGGGCTGCCGGCTGCAGGCCCCAGAGGGCTGGGTGGAGCGTGGGGCACTGTGCTGCTGGGTGGGCACCCGGCGGGGTGTGGGGAGGGTGCCCGGTGCCGACAGCTGATGCGTTGGGTTTCGGCTTTTGTCGGTGGTCGCTCCGTTTCTGTCGCCTGACACGGCTCTCCCTTCTGCCCTGCAGGTTACCTTGCAGCGTCCCGGCGTTTGCAGGGACCGGCCCGTGTTGCCACCAGCACCTGGGCCCCCCTTGGGCCCTGTGCAGCCTCGCTCACCAGTACCGGATGCTCCACTTGGTAAGAGGAAAGCGTCCATTCCTCTGTTTGTTCCTTGCGTCACTGCAGGAGAAGGGCAGATCGCTCTCCAGGTCCCTCCCAGGGCATGGGCCACCCTGACTGGGCTGTCGGCCGTGCTCCCCTGGTCCCTTAGCGGACGCAATTGATGGACCGCGTCTTCCCCTCCCCCATCCTGCCCTGGGGAGGAGGTGTCTCTTGTAGAGTGGTAAGGAGTAAGAGGCCTGTGACAGAAGGCAGGCGTGTCAGTTCTGCACACGGGGCTTCAACAGGGAGCACGTTCCGGGCTCCCCGAAGGAGAAGCCCACCCCTGCCATTGTCTGCAGCGTGTGGAGCCCTGACCTTCCACGGCCGTTGATCGGCTATGGAAGAGACACCTGAACCCGTGGCCTGTGGTGTCTCCCTCAGGGTCACGAGACCCGTCTCCCACTCGGTCTGATGCGGGGACGAGTGGGATACGGGGAAGGAAGGCTCACCAGGTTTTGTGTGGCTTCAGCAAAGTCTTCGCAGGCGAGCCTAATCCTCCATCCCTTCTGTGGTTTTCAGCCCACGTAGGACCTGGCCCGGCCCCGGCATTGGCCGGCAGCTCCCGCCCGCCTGCGGCGGCCCCGGAGGCCCAGGTAAGTGGGGTGGCCGTGCTCCGTTGGACGTCGTCCTGGGAAAGGTGAGCTTCCTGTTTTCCCGGAAGCCATTCCCGCCCTCATCTCCAGACTGTGTGTCCTGGGACGGGTCTGGCATGTCGTTCGCTTTCAAATTCAGTCTCCCCAGGGGCCAGTGGGCTGCTTGTCCCTGGAGCCCGTCACCTTGGCCGGTGCCTGCAGAAGCCATGAGGGAGTGCTCAGAAGCCGAGGACCGCAGACTTTGGCTGTGGGTTTGTCGAGATAGCGTGCGGAGGGTGAGCCCTCGCTCCACACTGGCTTCTCCTGGCTCTGCTGACTCCTTCCTGCCGACCTGCACCTGGGGTTGCTCCTGGGTCACTGAGGCAGAGTCCTGTGTCGTCCCTCGTTTGACTTGTTTCCTTGCTGAGGCCAGGTGATTCTCCTGTTTAGCATGCCCATTGAAATGCTCGTAACTGAGAAAGGGGCAAAGCCCTCCCTCCAGCTTTGTCCTGTGTGCTTTGTGCAGCTTTGAGTCTACCTGTTTGGTGTGGGGTAAATGTCAGAACCCGTGACCGTCTGTTCTCGGGACGGAGATGTGCCTGGCCCGCTGCGTCCAGTTGTACTCTGGGTAGATGTTGCTTTCGTCGTAAGAAATAGAGGCTTGAAGGGAAAGAGCCCGCAGTGAAGAGGCCTACTTCCCTGCAGGGGAATTGCGACGCGCAGCAGCGTCCTCCCGTCGTGCTCCCCACCCCTGCGCCGGGTCGGGCCTGCCCCGGAAGCTGCCAGAGCTGCTCCTGTGCGTCAGCATGACACGTCGCGGGAGTTTGCGCACGGGCCTGTAGGGTCCTTTTGGTGTCAGTTGTGGGATCCAGACATCCCACTTGAGTTTGCCGAAGGACACAAGTAGTGCGCGCTTCGTAGCGCACTGAAAACCCAGACGTCCCTGAGGATAGCGGTGATTGTAGCGGAGCCTGACTACCTCCTGTGGGCATCGTTGTCCCCAAAGGAGCACTTGGGCAGCTCCCCCGCAGGACTCCGGGGTGCCCAGCTCCCCAGTGCACGTTGCGCCCAGGGGAAGCCCCTGCCGGTCGGAGGAGATTACTTGGTTTGGGGGGAAGGAGAGGGCCAGGCAGGGTCCTGGAGGCAGAGCGGTGACCCAGGTGCGGCTCTGATTGCACGTGTGGAGGACGAGCTTTTCACGTCCGTCCCTTCTGCGTGTTCCTGGTCCGCGCCGGGCCAGCTCCCGTGGAGCTGGGGTGGTGGCGAGGAGGGCTGTCCTGCCCAAAGGGGCTGCCTGTTGGGAAGGCGCTGCTTTTGTCAGAGTGCTGGAAGCTCTGTGTGCATCCTCGCAGGCAGGACCCTTGGCTTCGTCCACTTGGAGACACCGGCGGCGGCGTGTGGCGCCATTGTTGTCCCCCCGTGTCCTGCTGCGCGGCCCGGGCTGCCGGCTGCAGGCCCCAGAGGGCTGGGTGGAGCGTGGGGCACTGTGCTGCTGGGTGGGCACCCGGCGGGGTGTGGGGAGGGTGCCCGGTGCCGACAGCTGATGCGTTGGGTTTCGGCTTTTGTCGGTGGTCGCTCCGTTTCTGTCGCCTGACACGGCTCTCCCTTCTGCCCTGCAGGTTACCTTGCAGCGTCCCGGCGTTTGCAGGGACCGGCCCGTGTTGCCACCAGCACCTGGGCCCCCCTTGGGCCCTGTGCAGCCTCGCTCACCAGTACCGGATGCTCCACTTGGTAAGAGGAAAGCGTCCATTCCTCTGTTTGTTCCTTGCGTCACTGCAGGAGAAGGGCAGATCGCTCTCCAGGTCCCTCCCAGGGCATGGGCCACCCTGACTGGGCTGTCGGCCGTGCTCCCCTGGTCCCTTAGCGGACGCAATTGATGGACCGCGTCTTCCCCTCCCCCATCCTGCCCTGGGGAGGAGGTGTCTCTTGTAGAGTGGTAAGGAGTAAGAGGCCTGTGACAGAAGGCAGGCGTGTCAGTTCTGCACACGGGGCTTCAACAGGGAGCACGTTCCGGGCTCCCCGAAGGAGAAGCCCACCCCTGCCATTGTCTGCAGCGTGTGGAGCCCTGACCTTCCACGGCCGTTGATCGGCTATGGAAGAGACACCTGAACCCGTGGCCTGTGGTGTCTCCCTCAGGGTCACGAGACCCGTCTCCCACTCGGTCTGATGCGGGGACGAGTGGGATACGGGGAAGGAAGGCTCACCAGGTTTTGTGTGGCTTCAGCAAAGTCTTCGCAGGCGAGCCTAATCCTCCATCCCTTCTGTGGTTTTCAGCCCACGTAGGACCTGGCCCGGCCCCGGCATTGGCCGGCAGCTCCCGCCCGCCTGCGGCGGCCCCGGAGGCCCAGGTAAGTGGGGTGGCCGTGCTCCGTTGGACGTCGTCCTGGGAAAGGTGAGCTTCCTGTTTTCCCGGAAGCCATTCCCGCCCTCATCTCCAGACTGTGTGTCCTGGGACGGGTCTGGCATGTCGTTCGCTTTCAAATTCAGTCTCCCCAGGGGCCAGTGGGCTGCTTGTCCCTGGAGCCCGTCACCTTGGCCGGTGCCTGCAGAAGCCATGAGGGAGTGCTCAGAAGCCGAGGACCGCAGACTTTGGCTGTGGGTTTGTCGAGATAGCGTGCGGAGGGTGAGCCCTCGCTCCACACTGGCTTCTCCTGGCTCTGCTGACTCCTTCCTGCCGACCTGCACCTGGGGTTGCTCCTGGGTCACTGAGGCAGAGTCCTGTGTCGTCCCTCGTTTGACTTGTTTCCTTGCTGAGGCCAGGTGATTCTCCTGTTTAGCATGCCCATTGAAATGCTCGTAACTGAGAAAGGGGCAAAGCCCTCCCTCCAGCTTTGTCCTGTGTGCTTTGTGCAGCTTTGAGTCTACCTGTTTGGTGTGGGGTAAATGTCAGAACCCGTGACCGTCTGTTCTCGGGACGGAGATGTGCCTGGCCCGCTGTGTCCAGTTGTACTCTGGGTAGATGTTGCTTTCGTCGTAAGAAATAGAGGCTTGAAGGGAAAGAGCCCGCAGTGAAGAGGCCTACTTCCCTGCAGGGGAATTGCGACGCGCAGCAGCGTCCTCCCGTCGTGCTCCCCACCCCTGCGCCGGGTCGGGCCTGCCCCGGAAGCTGCCAGAGCTGCTCCTGTGCGTCAGCATGACACGTCGCGGGAGTTTGCGCACGGGCCTGTAGGGTCCTTTTGGTGTCAGTTGTGGGATCCAGACATCCCACTTGAGTTTGCCGAAGGACACAAGTAGTGCGCGCTTCGTAGCGCACTGAAAACCCAGACGTCCCTGAGGATAGCGGTGATTGTAGCGGAGCCTGACTACCTCCTGTGGGCAGCGTTGTCCCCTCAGGAGCACTTGGGCAGCTCCCCCGCAGGACTCCGGGGTGCCCAGCTCCCCAGTGCACGTTGCGCCCAGGGGAAGCCCCTGCCGGTCGGAGGAGATTACTTGGTTTGGGGGGAAGGAGAGGGCCAGGCAGGGTCCTGGAGGCAGAGCGGTGACCCAGGTGCGGCTCTGATTGCACGTGTGGAGGACGAGCTTTTCACGTCCGTCCCTTCTGCGTGTTCCTGGTCCGCGCCGGGCCAGCTCCCGTGGAGCTGGGGTGGTGGCGAGGAGGGCTGTCCTGCCCAAAGGGGCTGCCTGTTGGGAAGGCGCTGCTTTTGTCAGAGTGCTGGAAGCTCTGTGTGCATCCTCGCAGGCAGGACCCTTGGCTTCGTCCACTTGGAGACACCGGCGGCGGCGTGTGGCGCCATTGTTGTCCCCCCGTGTCCTGCTGCGCGGCCCGGGCTGCCGGCTGCAGGCCCCAGAGGGCTGGGTGGAGCGTGGGGCACTGTGCTGCTGGGTGGGCACCCGGCGGGGTGTGGGGAGGGTGCCCGGTGCCGACAGCTGATGCGTTGGGTTTCGGCTTTTGTCGGTGGTCGCTCCGTTTCTGTCGCCTGACACGGCTCTCCCTTCTGCCCTGCAGGTTACCTTGCAGCGTCCCGGCGTTTGCAGGGACCGGCCCGTGTTGCCACCAGCACCTGGGCCCCCCTTGGGCCCTGTGCAGCCTCGCTCACCAGTACCGGATGCTCCACTTGGTAAGAGGAAAGCGTCCATTCCTCTGTTTGTTCCTTGCGTCACTGCAGGAGAAGGGCAGATCGCTCTCCAGGTCCCTCCCAGGGCATGGGCCACCCTGACTGGGCTGTCGGCCGTGCTCCCCTGGTCCCTTAGCGGACGCAATTGATGGACCGCGTCTTCCCCTCCCCCATCCTGCCCTGGGGAGGAGGTGTCTCTTGTAGAGTGGTAAGGAGTAAGAGGCCTGTGACAGAAGGCAGGCGTGTCAGTTCTGCACACGGGGCTTCAACAGGGAGCACGTTCCGGGCTCCCCGAAGGAGAAGCCCACCCCTGCCATTGTCTGCAGCGTGTGGAGCCCTGACCTTCCACGGCCGTTGATCGGCTATGGAAGAGACACCTGAACCCGTGGCCTGTGGTGTCTCCCTCAGGGTCACGAGACCCGTCTCCCACTCGGTCTGATGCGGGGACGAGTGGGATACGGGGAAGGAAGGCTCACCAGGTTTTGTGTGGCTTCAGCAAAGTCTTCGCAGGCGAGCCTAATCCTCCATCCCTTCTGTGGTTTTCAGCCCACGTAGGACCTGGCCCGGCCCCGGCATTGGCCGGCAGCTCCCGCCCGCCTGCGGCGGCCCCGGAGGCCCAGGTAAGTGGGGTGGCCGTGCTCCGTTGGACGTCGTCCTGGGAAAGGTGAGCTTCCTGTTTTCCCGGAAGCCATTCCCGCCCTCATCTCCAGACTGTGTGTCCTGGGACGGGTCTGGCATGTCGTTCGCTTTCCAATTCAGTCTCCCCAGGGGCCAGTGGGCTGCTTGTCCCTGGAGCCCGTCACCTTGGCCGGTGCCTGCAGAAGCCATGAGGGAGTGCTCAGAAGCCGAGGACCGCAGACTTTGGCTGTGGGTTTGTCGAGATAGCGTGCGGAGGGTGAGCCCTCGCTCCACACTGGCTTCTCCTGGCTCTGCTGACTCCTTCCTGCCGACCTGCACCTGGGGTTGCTCCTGGGTCACTGAGGCAGAGTCCTGTGTCGTCCCTCGTTTGACTTGTTTCCTTGCTGAGGCCAGGTGATTCTCCTGTTTAGCATGCCCATTGAAATGCTCGTAACTGAGAAAGGGGCAAAGCCCTCCCTCCAGCTTTGTCCTGTGTGCTTTGTGCAGCTTTGAGTCTACCTGTTTGGTGTGGGGTAAATGTCAGAACCCGTGACCGTCTGTTCTCGGGACGGAGATGTGCCTGGCCCGCTGCGTCCAGTTGTACTCTGGGTAGATGTTGCTTTCGTCGTAAGAAATAGAGGCTTGAAGGGAAAGAGCCCGCAGTGAAGAGGCCTACTTCCCTGCAGGGGAATTGCGACGCGCAGCAGCGTCCTCCCGTCGTGCTCCCCACCCCTGCGCCGGGTCGGGCCTGCCCCGGAAGCTGCCAGAGCTGCTCCTGTGCGTCAGCATGACACGTCGCGGGAGTTTGCGCACGGGCCTGTAGGGTCCTTTTGGTGTCAGTTGTGGGATCCAGACATCCCACTTGAGTTTGCCGAAGGACACAAGTAGTGCGCGCTTCGTAGCGCACTGAAAACCCAGACGTCCCTGAGGATAGCGGTGATTGTAGCGGAGCCTGACTACCTCCTGTGGGCAGCGTTGTCCCCAAAGGAGCACTTGGGCAGCTCCCCCGCAGGACTCCGGGGTGCCCAGCTCCCCAGTGCACGTTGCGCCCAGGGGAAGCCCCTGCCGGTCGGAGGAGATTACTTGGTTTGGGGGGAAGGAGAGGGCCAGGCAGGGTCCTGGAGGCAGAGCGGTGACCCAGGTGCGGCTCTGATTGCACGTGTGGAGGACGAGCTTTTCACGTCCGTCCCTTCTGCGTGTTCCTGGTCCGCGCCGGGCCAGCTCCCGTGGAGCTGGGGTGGTGGCGAGGAGGGCTGTCCTGCCCAAAGGGGCTGCCTGTTGGGAAGGCGCTGCTTTTGTCAGAGTGCTGGAAGCTCTGTGTGCATCCTCGCAGGCAGGACCCTTGGCTTCGTCCACTTGGAGACACCGGCGGCGGCGTGTGGCGCCATTGTTGTCCCCCCGTGTCCTGCTGCGCGGCCCGGGCTGCCGGCTGCAGGCCCCAGAGGGCTGGGTGGAGCGTGGGGCACTGTGCTGCTGGGTGGGCACCCGGCGGGGTGTGGGGAGGGTGCCCGGTGCCGGCAGCTGATGCGTTGGGTTTCGGCTTTTGTCGGTGGTCGCTCCATTTCTGTCGCCTGACACGGCTCTCCCTTCTGCCCTGCAGGTTACCTTGCAGCGTCCCGGCGTTTGCAGGGACCGGCCCGTGTTGCCACCAGCACCTGGGCCCCCCTTGGGCCCTGTGCAGCCTCGCTCACCAGTACCGGATGCTCCACTTGGTAAGAGGAAAGCGTCCATTCCTCTGTTTGTTCCTTGCGTCACTGCAGGAGAAGGGCAGATCGCTCTCCAGGTCCCTCCCAGGGCATGGGCCACCCTGACTGGGCTGTCGGCCGTGCTCCCCTGGTCCCTTAGCGGACGCAATTGATGGACCGCGTCTTCCCCTCCCCCATCCTGCCCTGGGGAGGAGGTGTCTCTTGTAGAGTGGTAAGGAGTAAGAGGCCTGTGACAGAAGGCAGGCGTGTCAGTTCTGCACACGGGGCTTCAACAGGGAGCACGTTCCGGGCTCCCCGAAGGAGAAGCCCACCCCTGCCATTGTCTGCAGCGTGTGGAGCCCTGACCTTCCACGGCCGTTGATCGGCTATGGAAGAGACACCTGAACCCGTGGCCTGTGGTGTCTCCCTCAGGGTCACGAGACCCATCTCCCACTCGGTCTGATGCGGGGACGAGTGGGATACGGGGAAGGAAGGCTCACCAGGTTTTGTGTGGCTTCAGCAAAGTCTTCGCAGGCGAGCCTAATCCTCCATCCCTTCTGTGGTTTTCAGCCCACGTAGGACCTGGCCCGGCCCCGGCATTGGCCGGCAGCTCCCGCCCGCCTGCGGCGGCCCCGGAGGCCCAGGTAAGTGGGGTGGCCGTGCTCCGTTGGACGTCGTCCTGGGAAAGGTGAGCTTCCTGTTTTCCCGGAAGCCATTCCCGCCCTCATCTCCAGACTGTGTGTCCTGGGACGGGTCTGGCATGTCGTTCGCTTTCAAATTCAGTCTCCCCAGGGGCCAGTGGGCTGCTTGTCCCTGGAGCCCGTCACCTTGGCCGGTGCCTGCAGAAGCCATGAGGGAGTGCTCAGAAGCCGAGGACCGCAGACTTTGGCTGTGGGTTTGTCGAGATAGCGTGCGGAGGGTGAGCCCTCGCTCCACACTGGCTTCTCCTGGCTCTGCTGACTCCTTCCTGCCGACCTGCACCTGGGGTTGCTCCTGGGTCACTGAGGCAGAGTCCTGTGTCGTCCCTCGTTTGACTTGTTTCCTTGCTGAGGCCAGGTGATTCTCCTGTTTAGCATGCCCATTGAAATGCTCGTAACTGAGAAAGGGGCAAAGCCCTCCCTCCAGCTTTGTCCTGTGTGCTTTGTGCAGCTTTGAGTCTACCTGTTTGGTGTGGGGTAAATGTCAGAACCCGTGACCGTCTGTTCTCGGGACGGAGATGTGCCTGGCCCGCTGCGTCCAGTTGTACTCTGGGTAGATGTTGCTTTCGTCGTAAGAAATAGAGGCTTGAAGGGAAAGAGCCCGCAGTGAAGAGGCCTACTTCCCTGCAGGGGAATTGCGACGCGCAGCAGCGTCCTCCCGTCGTGCTCCCCACCCCTGCGCCGGGTCGGGCCTGCCCCGGAAGCTGCCAGAGCTGCTCCTGTGCGTCAGCATGACACGTCGCGGGAGTTTGCGCACGGGCCTGTAGGGTCCTTTTGGTGTCAGTTGTGGGATCCAGACATCCCACTTGAGTTTGCCGAAGGACACAAGTAGTGCGCGCTTCGTAGCGCACTGAAAACCCAGACGTCCCTGAGGATAGCGGTGATTGTAGCGGAGCCTGACTACCTCCTGTGGGCAGCGTTGTCCCCTCAGGAGCACTTGGGCAGCTCCCCCGCAGGACTCCGGGGTGCCCAGCTCCCCAGTGCACGTTGCGCCCAGGGGAAGCCCCTGCCGGTCGGAGGAGATTACTTGGTTTGGGGGGAAGGAGAGGGCCAGGCAGGGTCCTGGAGGCAGAGCGGTGACCCAGGTGCGGCTCTGATTGCACGTGTGGAGGACGAGCTTTTCACGTCCGTCCCTTCTGCGTGTTCCTGGTCCGCGCCGGGCCAGCTCCCGTGGAGCTGGGGTGGTGGCGAGGAGGGCTGTCCTGCCCAAAGGGGCTGCCTGTTGGGAAGGCGCTGCTTTTGTCAGAGTGCTGGAAGCTCTGTGTGCATCCTCGCAGGCAGGACCCTTGGCTTCGTCCACTTGGAGACACCGGCGGCGGCGTGTGGCACCATTGTTGTCCCCCCGTGTCCTGCTGCGCGGCCCGGGCTGCCGGCTGCAGGCCCCAGAGGGCTGGGTGGAGCGTGGGGCACTGTGCTGCTGGGTGGGCACCCGGCGGGGTGTGGGGAGGGTGCCCGGTGCCGACAGCTGATGCGTTGGGTTTCGGCTTTTGTCGGTGGTCGCTCCGTTTCTGTCGCCTGACACGGCTCTCCCTTCTGCCCTGCAGGTTACCTTGCAGCGTCCCGGCGTTTGCAGGGACCGGCCCGTGTTGCCACCAGCACCTGGGCCCCCCTTGGGCCCTGTGCAGCCTCGCTCACCAGTACCGGATGCTCCACTTGGTAAGAGGAAAGCGTCCATTCCTCTGTTTGTTCCTTGCGTCACTGCAGGAGAAGGGCAGATCGCTCTCCAGGTCCCTCCCAGGGCATGGGCCACCCTGACTGGGCTGTCGGCCGTGCTCCCCTGGTCCCTTAGCGGACGCAATTGATGGACCGCGTCTTCCCCTCCCCCATCCTGCCCTGGGGAGGAGGTGTCTCTTGTAGAGTGGTAAGGAGTAAGAGGCCTGTGACAGAAGGCAGGCGTGTCAGTTCTGCACACGGGGCTTCAACAGGGAGCACGTTCCGGGCTCCCCGAAGGAGAAGCCCACCCCTGCCATTGTCTGCAGCGTGTGGAGCCCTGACCTTCCACGGCCGTTGATCGGCTATGGAAGAGACACCTGAACCCGTGGCCTGTGGTGTCTCCCTCAGGGTCACGAGACCCGTCTCCCACTCGGTCTGATGCGGGGACGAGTGGGATACGGGGAAGGAAGGCTCACCAGGTTTTGTGTGGCTTCAGCAAAGTCTTCGCAGGCGAGCCTAATCCTCCATCCCTTCTGTGGTTTTCAGCCCACGTAGGACCTGGCCCGGCCCCGGCATTGGCCGGCAGCTCCCGCCCGCCTGCGGCGGCCCCGGAGGCCCAGGTAAGTGGGGTGGCCGTGCTCCGTTGGACGTCGTCCTGGGAAAGGTGAGCTTCCTGTTTTCCCGGAAGCCATTCCCGCCCTCATCTCCAGACTGTGTGTCCTGGGACGGGTCTGGCATGTCGTTCGCTTTCAAATTCAGTCTCCCCAGGGGCCAGTGGGCTGCTTGTCCCTGGAGCCCGTCACCTTGGCCGGTGCCTGCAGAAGCCATGAGGGAGTGCTCAGAAGCCGAGGACCGCAGACTTTGGCTGTGGGTTTGTCGAGATAGCGTGCGGAGGGTGAGCCCTCGCTCCACACTGGCTTCTCCTGGCTCTGCTGACTCCTTCCTGCCGACCTGCACCTGGGGTTTCTCCTGGGTCACTGAGGCAGAGTCCTGTGTCGTCCCTCGTTTGACTTGTTTCCTTGCTGAGGCCAGGTGATTCTCCTGTTTAGCATGCCCATTGAAATGCTCGTAACTGAGAAAGGGGCAAAGCCCTCCCTCCAGCTTTGTCCTGTGTGCTTTGTGCAGCTTTGAGTCTACCTGTTTGGTGTGGGGTAAATGTCAGAACCCGTGACCGTCTGTTCTCGGGACGGAGATGTGCCTGGCCCGCTGCGTCCAGTTGTACTCTGGGTAGATGTTGCTTTCGTCGTAAGAAATAGAGGCTTGAAGGGAAAGAGCCCGCAGTGAAGAGGCCTACTTCCCTGCAGGGGAATTGCGACGCGCAGCAGCGTCCTCCCGTCGTGCTCCCCACCCCTGCGCCGGGTCGGGCCTGCCCCGGAAGCTGCCAGAGCTGCTCCTGTGCGTCAGCATGACACGTCGCGGGATTTTGCGCACGGGCCTGTAGGGTCCTTTTGGTGTCAGTTGTGGGATCCAGACATCCCACTTGAGTTTGCCGAAGGACACAAGTAGTGCGCGCTTCGTAGCGCACTGAAAACCCAGACGTCCCTGAGGATAGCGGTGATTGTAGCGGAGCCTGACTACCTCCTGTGGGCAGCGTTGTCCCCTCAGGAGCACTTGGGCAGCTCCCCCGCAGGACTCCGGGGTGCCCAGCTCCCCAGTGCACGTTGCGCCCAGGGGAAGCCCCTGCCGGTCGGAGGAGATTACTTGGTTTGGGGGGAAGGAGAGGGCCAGGCAGGGTCCTGGAGGCAGAGCGGTGACCCAGGTGCGGCTCTGATTGCACGTGTGGAGGACGAGCTTTTCACGTCCGTCCCTTCTGCGTGTTCCTGGTCCGCGCCGGGCCAGCTCCCGTGGAGCTGGGGTGGTGGCGAGGAGGGCTGTCGTGCCCAAAGGGGCTGCCTGTTGGGAAGGCGCTGCTTTTGTCAGAGTGCTGGAAGCTCTGTGTGCATCCTCGCAGGCAGGACCCTTGGCTTCGTCCACTTGGAGACACCGGCGGCGGCGTGTGGCGCCATTGTTGTCCCCCCGTGTCCTGCTGCGCGGCCCGGGCTGCCGGCTGCAGGCCCCAGAGGGCTGGGTGGAGCGTGGGGCACTGTGCTGCTGGGTGGGCACCCGGCGGGGTGTGGGGAGGGTGCCCGGTGCCGACAGCTGATGCGTTGGTTTTCGGCTTTTGTCGGTGGTCGCTCCGTTTCTGTCGCCTGACACGGCTCTCCCTTCTGCCCTGCAGGTTACCTTGCAGCGTCCCGGCGTTTGCAGGGACCGGCCCGTGTTGCCACCAGCACCTGGGCCCCCCTTGGGCCCTGTGCAGCCTCGCTCACCAGTACCGGATGCTCCACTTGGTAAGAGGAAAGCGTCCATTCCTCTGTTTGTTCCTTGCGTCACTGCAGGAGAAGGGCAGATCGCTCTCCAGGTCCCTCCCAGGGCATGGGCCACCCTGACTGGGCTGTCGGCCGTGCTCCCCTGGTCCCTTAGCGGACGCAATTGATGGACCGCGTCTTCCCCTCCCCCATCCTGCCCTGGGGAGGAGGTGTCTCTTGTAGAGTGGTAAGGAGTAAGAGGCCTGTGACAGAAGGCAGGCGTGTCAGTTCTGCACACGGGGCTTCAACAGGGAGCACGTTCCGGGCTCCCCGAAGGAGAAGCCCACCCCTGCCATTGTCTGCAGCGTGTGGAGCCCTGACCTTCCACGGCCGTTGATCGGCTATGGAAGAGACACCTGAACCCGTGGCCTGTGGTGTCTCCCTCAGGGTCACGAGACCCGTCTCCCACTCGGTCTGATGCGGGGACGAGTGGGATACGGGGAAGGAAGGCTCACCAGGTTTTGTGTGGCTTCAGCAAAGTCTTCGCAGGCGAGCCTAATCCTCCATCCCTTCTGTGGTTTTCAGCCCACGTAGGACCTGGCCCGGCCCCGGCATTGGCCGGCAGCTCCCGCCCGCCTGCGGCGGCCCCGGAGGCCCAGGTAAGTGGGGTGGCCGTGCTCCGTTGGACGTCGTCCTGGGAAAGGTGAGCTTCCTGTTTTCCCGGAAGCCATTCCCGCCCTCATCTCCAGACTGTGTGTCCTGGGACGGGTCTGGCATGTCGTTCGCTTTCAAATTCAGTCTCCCCAGGGGCCAGTGGGCTGCTTGTCCCTGGAGCCCGTCACCTTGGCCGGTGCCTGCAGAAGCCATGAGGGAGTGCTCAGAAGCCGAGGACCGCAGACTTTGGCTGTGGGTTTGTCGAGATAGCGTGCGGAGGGTGAGCCCTCGCTCCACACTGGCTTCTCCTGGCTCTGCTGACTCCTTCCTGCCGACCTGCACCTGGGGTTGCTCCTGGGTCACTGAGGCAGAGTCCTGTGTCGTCCCTCGTTTGACTTGTTTCCTTGCTGAGGCCAGGTGATTCTCCTGTTTAGCATGCCCATTGAAATGCTCGTAACTGAGAAAGGGGCAAAGCCCTCCCTCCAGCTTTGTCCTGTGTGCTTTGTGCAGCTTTGAGTCTACCTGTTTGGTGTGGGGTAAATGTCAGAACCCGTGACCGTCTGTTCTCGGGACGGAGATGTGCCTGGCCCGCTGCGTCCAGTTGTACTCTGGGTAGATGTTGCTTTCGTCGTAAGAAATAGAGGCTTGAAGGGAAAGAGCCCGCAGTGAAGAGGCCTACTTCCCTGCAGGGGAATTGCGACGCGCAGCAGCGTCCTCCCGTCGTGCTCCCCACCCCTGCGCCGGGTCGGGCCTGCCCCGGAAGCTGCCAGAGCTGCTCCTGTGCGTCAGCATGACACGTCGCGGGATTTTGCGCACGGGCCTGTAGGGTCCTTTTGGTGTCAGTTGTGGGATCCAGACATCCCACTTGAGTTTGCCGAAGGACACAAGTAGTGCGCGCTTCGTAGCGCACTGAAAACCCAGACGTCCCTGAGGATAGCGGTGATTGTAGCGGAGCCTGACTACCTCCTGTGGGCAGCGTTGTCCCCTCAGGAGCACTTGGGCAGCTCCCCCGCAGGACTCCGGGGTGCCCAGCTCCCCAGTGCACGTTGCGCCCAGGGGAAGCCCCTGCCGGTCGGAGGAGATTACTTGGTTTGGGGGGAAGGAGAGGGCCAGGCAGGGTCCTGGAGGCAGAGCGGTGACCCAGGTGCGGCTCTGATTGCACGTGTGGAGGACGAGCTTTTCACGTCCGTCCCTTCTGCGTGTTCCTGGTCCGCGCCGGGCCAGCTCCCGTGGAGCTGGGGTGGTGGCGAGGAGGGCTGTCGTGCCCAAAGGGGCTGCCTGTTGGGAAGGCGCTGCTTTTGTCAGAGTGCTGGAAGCTCTGTGTGCATCCTCGCAGGCAGGACCCTTGGCTTCGTCCACTTGGAGACACCGGCGGCGGCGTGTGGCGCCATTGTTGTCCCCCCGTGTCCTGCTGCGCGGCCCGGGCTGCCGGCTGCAGGCCCCAGAGGGCTGGGTGGAGCGTGGGGCACTGTGCTGCTGGGTGGGCACCCGGCGGGGTGTGGGGAGGGTGCCCGGTGCCGACAGCTGATGCGTTGGTTTTCGGCTTTTGTCGGTGGTCGCTCCGTTTCTGTCGCCTGACACGGCTCTCCCTTCTGCCCTGCAGGTTACCTTGCAGCGTCCCGGCGTTTGCAGGGACCGGCCCGTGTTGCCACCAGCACCTGGGCCCCCCTTGGGCCCTGTGCAGCCTCGCTCACCAGTACCGGATGCTCCACTTGGTAAGAGGAAAGCGTCCATTCCTCTGTTTGTTCCTTGCGTCACTGCAGGAGAAGGGCAGATCGCTCTCCAGGTCCCTCCCAGGGCATGGGCCACCCTGACTGGGCTGTCGGCCGTGCTCCCCTGGTCCCTTAGCGGACGCAATTGATGGACCGCGTCTTCCCCTCCCCCATCCTGCCCTGGGGAGGAGGTGTCTCTTGTAGAGTGGTAAGGAGTAAGAGGCCTGTGACAGAAGGCAGGCGTGTCAGTTCTGCACACGGGGCTTCAACAGGGAGCACGTTCCGGGCTCCCCGAAGGAGAAGCCCACCCCTGCCATTGTCTGCAGCGTGTGGAGCCCTGACCTTCCACGGCCGTTGATCGGCTATGGAAGAGACACCTGAACCCGTGGCCTGTGGTGTCTCCCTCAGGGTCACGAGACCCGTCTCCCACTCGGTCTGATGCGGGGACGAGTGGGATACGGGGAAGGAAGGCTCACCAGGTTTTGTGTGGCTTCAGCAAAGTCTTCGCAGGCGAGCCTAATCCTCCATCCCTTCTGTGGTTTTCAGCCCACGTAGGACCTGGCCCGGCCCCGGCATTGGCCGGCAGCTCCCGCCCGCCTGCGGCGGCCCCGGAGGCCCAGGTAAGTGGGGTGGCCGTGCTCCGTTGGACGTCGTCCTGGGAAAGGTGAGCTTCCTGTTTTCCCGGAAGCCATTCCCGCCCTCATCTCCAGACTGTGTGTCCTGGGACGGGTCTGGCATGTCGTTCGCTTTCAAATTCAGTCTCCCCAGGGGCCAGTGGGCTGCTTGTCCCTGGAGCCCGTCACCTTGGCCGGTGCCTGCAGAAGCCATGAGGGAGTGCTCAGAAGCCGAGGACCGCAGACTTTGGCTGTGGGTTTGTCGAGATAGCGTGCGGAGGGTGAGCCCTCGCTCCACACTGGCTTCTCCTGGCTCTGCTGACTCCTTCCTGCCGACCTGCACCTGGGGTTTCTCCTGGGTCACTGAGGCAGAGTCCTGTGTCGTCCCTCGTTTGACTTGTTTCCTTGCTGAGGCCAGGTGATTCTCCTGTTTAGCATGCCCATTGAAATGCTCGTAACTGAGAAAGGGGCAAAGCCCTCCCTCCAGCTTTGTCCTGTGTGCTTTGTGCAGCTTTGAGTCTACCTGTTTGGTGTGGGGTAAATGTCAGAACCCGTGACCGTCTGTTCTCGGGACGGAGATGTGCCTGGCCCGCTGCGTCCAGTTGTACTCTGGGTAGATGTTGCTTTCGTCGTAAGAAATAGAGGCTTGAAGGGAAAGAGCCCGCAGTGAAGAGGCCTACTTCCCTGCAGGGGAATTGCGACGCGCAGCAGCGTCCTCCCGTCGTGCTCCCCACCCCTGCGCCGGGTCGGGCCTGCCCCGGAAGCTGCCAGAGCTGCTCCTGTGCGTCAGCATGACACGTCGCGGGATTTTGCGCACGGGCCTGTAGGGTCCTTTTGGTGTCAGTTGTGGGATCCAGACATCCCACTTGAGTTTGCCGAAGGACACAAGTAGTGCGCGCTTCGTAGCGCACTGAAAACCCAGACGTCCCTGAGGATAGCGGTGATTGTAGCGGAGCCTGACTACCTCCTGTGGGCAGCGTTGTCCCCTCAGGAGCACTTGGGCAGCTCCCCCGCAGGACTCCGGGGTGCCCAGCTCCCCAGTGCACGTTGCGCCCAGGGGAAGCCCCTGCCGGTCGGAGGAGATTACTTGGTTTGGGGGGAAGGAGAGGGCCAGGCAGGGTCCTGGAGGCAGAGCGGTGACCCAGGTGCGGCTCTGATTGCACGTGTGGAGGACGAGCTTTTCACGTCCGTCCCTTCTGCGTGTTCCTGGTCCGCGCCGGGCCAGCTCCCGTGGAGCTGGGGTGGTGGCGAGGAGGGCTGTCGTGCCCAAAGGGGCTGCCTGTTGGGAAGGCGCTGCTTTTGTCAGAGTGCTGGAAGCTCTGTGTGCATCCTCGCAGGCAGGACCCTTGGCTTCGTCCACTTGGAGACACCGGCGGCGGCGTGTGGCGCCATTGTTGTCCCCCCGTGTCCTGCTGCGCGGCCCGGGCTGCCGGCTGCAGGCCCCAGAGGGCTGGGTGGAGCGTGGGGCACTGTGCTGCTGGGTGGGCACCCGGCGGGGTGTGGGGAGGGTGCCCGGTGCCGACAGCTGATGCGTTGGTTTTCGGCTTTTGTCGGTGGTCGCTCCGTTTCTGTCGCCTGACACGGCTCTCCCTTCTGCCCTGCAGGTTACCTTGCAGCGTCCCGGCGTTTGCAGGGACCGGCCCGTGTTGCCACCAGCACCTGGGCCCCCCTTGGGCCCTGTGCAGCCTCGCTCACCAGTACCGGATGCTCCACTTGGTAAGAGGAAAGCGTCCATTCCTCTGTTTGTTCCTTGCGTCACTGCAGGAGAAGGGCAGATCGCTCTCCAGGTCCCTCCCAGGGCATGGGCCACCCTGACTGGGCTGTCGGCCGTGCTCCCCTGGTCCCTTAGCGGACGCAATTGATGGACCGCGTCTTCCCCTCCCCCATCCTGCCCTGGGGAGGAGGTGTCTCTTGTAGAGTGGTAAGGAGTAAGAGGCCTGTGACAGAAGGCAGGCGTGTCAGTTCTGCACACGGGGCTTCAACAGGGAGCACGTTCCGGGCTCCCCGAAGGAGAAGCCCACCCCTGCCATTGTCTGCAGCGTGTGGAGCCCTGACCTTCCACGGCCGTTGATCGGCTATGGAAGAGACACCTGAACCCGTGGCCTGTGGTGTCTCCCTCAGGGTCACGAGACCCGTCTCCCACTCGGTCTGATGCGGGGACGAGTGGGATACGGGGAAGGAAGGCTCACCAGGTTTTGTGTGGCTTCAGCAAAGTCTTCGCAGGCGAGCCTAATCCTCCATCCCTTCTGTGGTTTTCAGCCCACGTAGGACCTGGCCCGGCCCCGGCATTGGCCGGCAGCTCCCGCCCGCCTGCGGCGGCCCCGGAGGCCCAGGTAAGTGGGGTGGCCGTGCTCCGTTGGACGTCGTCCTGGGAAAGGTGAGCTTCCTGTTTTCCCGGAAGCCATTCCCGCCCTCATCTCCAGACTGTGTGTCCTGGGACGGGTCTGGCATGTCGTTCGCTTTCAAATTCAGTCTCCCCAGGGGCCAGTGGGCTGCTTGTCCCTGGAGCCCGTCACCTTGGCCGGTGCCTGCAGAAGCCATGAGGGAGTGCTCAGAAGCCGAGGACCGCAGACTTTGGCTGTGGGTTTGTCGAGATAGCGTGCGGAGGGTGAGCCCTCGCTCCACACTGGCTTCTCCTGGCTCTGCTGACTCCTTCCTGCCGACCTGCACCTGGGGTTGCTCCTGGGTCACTGAGGCAGAGTCCTGTGTCGTCCCTCGTTTGACTTGTTTCCTTGCTGAGGCCAGGTGATTCTCCTGTTTAGCATGCCCATTGAAATGCTCGTAACTGAGAAAGGGGCAAAGCCCTCCCTCCAGCTTTGTCCTGTGTGCTTTGTGCAGCTTTGAGTCTACCTGTTTGGTGTGGGGTAAATGTCAGAACCCGTGACCGTCTGTTCTCGGGACGGAGATGTGCCTGGCCCGCTGCGTCCAGTTGTACTCTGGGTAGATGTTGCTTTCGTCGTAAGAAATAGAGGCTTGAAGGGAAAGAGCCCGCAGTGAAGAGGCCTACTTCCCTGCAGGGGAATTGCGACGCGCAGCAGCGTCCTCCCGTCGTGCTCCCCACCCCTGCGCCGGGTCGGGCCTGCCCCGGAAGCTGCCAGAGCTGCTCCTGTGCGTCAGCATGACACGTCGCGGGAGTTTGCGCACGGGCCTGTAGGGTCCTTTTGGTGTCAGTTGTGGGATCCAGACATCCCACTTGAGTTTGCCGAAGGACACAAGTAGTGCGCGCTTCGTAGCGCACTGAAAACCCAGACGTCCCTGAGGATAGCGGTGATTGTAGCGGAGCCTGACTACCGCCTGTGGGCAGCGTTGTCCCCTCAGGAGCACTTGGGCAGCTCCCCCGCAGGACTCCGGGGTGCCCAGCTCCCCAGTGCACGTTGCGCCCAGGGGAAGCCCCTGCCGGTCGGAGGAGATTACTTGGTTTGGGGGGAAGGAGAGGGCCAGGCAGGGTCCTGGAGGCAGAGCGGTGACCCAGGTGCGGCTCTGATTGCACGTGTGGAGGACGAGCTTTTCACGTCCGTCCCTTCTGCGTGTTCCTGGTCCGCGCCGGGCCAGCTCCCGTGGAGCTGGGGTGGTGGCGAGGAGGGCTGTCCTGCCCAAAGGGGCTGCCTGTTGGGAAGGCGCTGCTTTTGTCAGAGTGCTGGAAGCTCTGTGTGCATCCTCGCAGGCAGGACCCTTGGCTTCGTCCACTTGGAGACACCGGCGGCGGCGTGTGGCGCCATTGTTGTCCCCCCGTGTCCTGCTGCGCGGCCCGGGCTGCCGGCTGCAGGCCCCAGAGGGCTGGGTGGAGCGTGGGGCACTGTGCTGCTGGGTGGGCACCCGGCGGGGTGTGGGGAGGGTGCCCGGTGCCGACAGCTGATGCGTTGGGTTTCGGCTTTTGTCGGTGGTCGCTCCGTTTCTGTCGCCTGACACGGCTCTCCCTTCTGCCCTGCAGGTTACCTTGCAGCGTCCCGGCGTTTGCAGGGACCGGCCCGTGTTGCCACCAGCACCTGGGCCCCCCTTGGGCCCTGTGCAGCCTCGCTCACCAGTACCGGATGCTCCACTTGGTAAGAGGAAAGCGTCCATTCCTCTGTTTGTTCCTTGCGTCACTGCAGGAGAAGGGCAGATCGCTCTCCAGGTCCCTCCCAGGGCATGGGCCACCCTGACTGGGCTGTCGGCCGTGCTCCCCTGGTCCCTTAGCGGACGCAATTGATGGACCGCGTCTTCCCCTCCCCCATCCTGCCCTGGGGAGGAGGTGTCTCTTGTAGAGTGGTAAGGAGTAAGAGGCCTGTGACAGAAGGCAGGCGTGTCAGTTCTGCACACGGGGCTTCAACAGGGAGCACGTTCCGGGCTCCCCGAAGGAGAAGCCCACCCCTGCCATTGTCTGCAGCGTGTGGAGCCCTGACCTTCCACGGCCGTTGATCGGCTATGGAAGAGACACCTGAACCCGTGGCCTGTGGTGTCTCCCTCAGGGTCACGAGACCCGTCTCCCACTCGGTCTGATGCGGGGACGAGTGGGATACGGGGAAGGAAGGCTCACCAGGTTTTGTGTGGCTTCAGCAAAGTCTTCGCAGGCGAGCCTAATCCTCCATCCCTTCTGTGGTTTTCAGCCCACGTAGGACCTGGCCCGGCCCCGGCATTGGCCGGCAGCTCCCGCCCGCCTGCGGCGGCCCCGGAGGCCCAGGTAAGTGGGGTGGCCGTGCTCCGTTGGACGTCGTCCTGGGAAAGGTGAGCTTCCTGTTTTCCCGGAAGCCATTCCCGCCCTCATCTCCAGACTGTGTGTCCTGGGACGGGTCTGGCATGTCGTTCGCTTTCAAATTCAGTCTCCCCAGGGGCCAGTGGGCTGCTTGTCCCTGGAGCCCGTCACCTTGGCCGGTGCCTGCAGAAGCCATGAGGGAGTGCTCAGAAGCCGAGGACCGCAGACTTTGGCTGTGGGTTTGTCGAGATAGCGTGCGGAGGGTGAGCCCTCGCTCCACACTGGCTTCTCCTGGCTCTGCTGACTCCTTCCTGCCGACCTGCACCTGGGGTTGCTCCTGGGTCACTGAGGCAGAGTCCTGTGTCGTCCCTCGTTTGACTTGTTTCCTTGCTGAGGCCAGGTGATTCTCCTGTTTAGCATGCCCATTGAAATGCTCGTAACTGAGAAAGGGGCAAAGCCCTCCCTCCAGCTTTGTCCTGTGTGCTTTGTGCAGCTTTGAGTCTACCTGTTTGGTGTGGGGTAAATGTCAGAACCCGTGACCGTCTGTTCTCGGGACGGAGATGTGCCTGGCCCGCTGCGTCCAGTTGTACTCTGGGTAGATGTTGCTTTCGTCGTAAGAAATAGAGGCTTGAAGGGAAAGAGCCCGCAGTGAAGAGGCCTACTTCCCTGCAGGGGAATTGCGA
This sequence comes from Vicugna pacos, assembly GCF_048564905.1. Classification (NCBI taxonomy): domain Eukaryota; kingdom Metazoa; phylum Chordata; class Mammalia; order Artiodactyla; family Camelidae; genus Vicugna; species Vicugna pacos. The sequence goes on from NC_133022.1 coordinate 7,342,605, forward strand.
CGCGCAGCAGCGTCCTCCCGTCGTGCTCCCCACCCCTGCGCCGGGTCGGGCCTGCCCCGGAAGCTGCCAGAGCTGCTCCTGTGCGTCAGCATGACACGTCGCGGGAGTTTGCGCACGGGCCTGTAGGGTCCTTTTGGTGTCAGTTGTGGGATCCAGACATCCCACTTGAGTTTGCCGAAGGACACAAGTAGTGCGCGCTTCGTAGCGCACTGAAAACCCAGACGTCCCTGAGGATAGCGGTGATTGTAGCGGAGCCTGACTACCTCCTGTGGGCAGCGTTGTCCCCTCAGGAGCACTTGGGCAGCTCCCCCGCAGGACTCCGGGGTGCCCAGCTCCCCAGTGCACGTTGCGCCCAGGGGAAGCCCCTGCCGGTCGGAGGAGATTACTTGGTTTGGGGGGAAGGAGAGGGCCAGGCAGGGTCCTGGAGGCAGAGCGGTGACCCAGGTGCGGCTCTGATTGCACGTGTGGAGGACGAGCTTTTCACGTCCGTCCCTTCTGCGTGTTCCTGGTCCGCGCCGGGCCAGCTCCCGTGGAGCTGGGGTGGTGGCGAGGAGGGCTGTCCTGCCCAAAGGGGCTGCCTGTTGGGAAGGCGCTGCTTTTGTCAGAGTGCTGGAAGCTCTGTGTGCATCCTCGCAGGCAGGACCCTTGGCTTCGTCCACTTGGAGACACCGGCGGCGGCGTGTGGCGCCATTGTTGTCCCCCCGTGTCCTGCTGCGCGGCCCGGGCTGCCGGCTGCAGGCCCCAGAGGGCTGGGTGGAGCGTGGGGCACTGTGCTGCTGGGTGGGCACCCGGCGGGGTGTGGGGAGGGTGCCCGGTGCCGACAGCTGATGCGTTGGGTTTCGGCTTTTGTCGGTGGTCGCTCCGTTTCTGTCGCCTGACACGGCTCTCCCTTCTGCCCTGCAGGTTACCTTGCAGCGTCCCGGCGTTTGCAGGGACCGGCCCGTGTTGCCACCAGCACCTGGGCCCCCCTTGGGCCCTGTGCAGCCTCGCTCACCAGTACCGGATGCTCCACTTGGTAAGAGGAAAGCGTCCATTCCTCTGTTTGTTCCTTGCGTCACTGCAGGAGAAGGGCAGATCGCTCTCCAGGTCCCTCCCAGGGCATGGGCCACCCTGACTGGGCTGTCGGCCGTGCTCCCCTGGTCCCTTAGCGGACGCAATTGATGGACCGCGTCTTCCCCTCCCCCATCCTGCCCTGGGGAGGAGGTGTCTCTTGTAGAGTGGTAAGGAGTAAGAGGCCTGTGACAGAAGGCAGGCGTGTCAGTTCTGCACACGGGGCTTCAACAGGGAGCACGTTCCGGGCTCCCCGAAGGAGAAGCCCACCCCTGCCATTGTCTGCAGCGTGTGGAGCCCTGACCTTCCACGGCCGTTGATCGGCTATGGAAGAGACACCTGAACCCGTGGCCTGTGGTGTCTCCCTCAGGGTCACGAGACCCGTCTCCCACTCGGTCTGATGCGGGGACGAGTGGGATACGGGGAAGGAAGGCTCACCAGGTTTTGTGTGGCTTCAGCAAAGTCTTCGCAGGCGAGCCTAATCCTCCATCCCTTCTGTGGTTTTCAGCCCACGTAGGACCTGGCCCGGCCCCGGCATTGGCCGGCAGCTCCCGCCCGCCTGCGGCGGCCCCGGAGGCCCAGGTAAGTGGGGTGGCCGTGCTCCGTTGGACGTCGTCCTGGGAAAGGTGAGCTTCCTGTTTTCCCGGAAGCCATTCCCGCCCTCATCTCCAGACTGTGTGTCCTGGGACGGGTCTGGCATGTCGTTCGCTTTCAAATTCAGTCTCCCCAGGGGCCAGTGGGCTGCTTGTCCCTGGAGCCCGTCACCTTGGCCGGTGCCTGCAGAAGCCATGAGGGAGTGCTCAGAAGCCGAGGACCGCAGACTTTGGCTGTGGGTTTGTCGAGATAGCGTGCGGAGGGTGAGCCCTCGCTCCACACTGGCTTCTCCTGGCTCTGCTGACTCCTTCCTGCCGACCTGCACCTGGGGTTGCTCCTGGGTCACTGAGGCAGAGTCCTGTGTCGTCCCTCGTTTGACTTGTTTCCTTGCTGAGGCCAGGTGATTCTCCTGTTTAGCATGCCCATTGAAATGCTCGTAACTGAGAAAGGGGCAAAGCCCTCCCTCCAGCTTTGTCCTGTGTGCTTTGTGCAGCTTTGAGTCTACCTGTTTGGTGTGGGGTAAATGTCAGAACCCGTGACCGTCTGTTCTCGGGACGGAGATGTGCCTGGCCCGCTGCGTCCAGTTGTACTCTGGGTAGATGTTGCTTTCGTCGTAAGAAATAGAGGCTTGAAGGGAAAGAGCCCGCAGTGAAGAGGCCTACTTCCCTGCAGGGGAATTGCGACGCGCAGCAGCGTCCTCCCGTCGTGCTCCCCACCCCTGCGCCGGGTCGGGCCTGCCCCGGAAGCTGCCAGAGCTGCTCCTGTGCGTCAGCATGACACGTCGCGGGAGTTTGCGCACGGGCCTGTAGGGTCCTTTTGGTGTCAGTTGTGGGATCCAGACATCCCACTTGAGTTTGCCGAAGGACACAAGTAGTGCGCGCTTCGTAGCGCACTGAAAACCCAGACGTCCCTGAGGATAGCGGTGATTGTAGCGGAGCCTGACTACCTCCTGTGGGCATCGTTGTCCCCAAAGGAGCACTTGGGCAGCTCCCCCGCAGGACTCCGGGGTGCCCAGCTCCCCAGTGCACGTTGCGCCCAGGGGAAGCCCCTGCCGGTCGGAGGAGATTACTTGGTTTGGGGGGAAGGAGAGGGCCAGGCAGGGTCCTGGAGGCAGAGCGGTGACCCAGGTGCGGCTCTGATTGCACGTGTGGAGGACGAGCTTTTCACGTCCGTCCCTTCTGCGTGTTCCTGGTCCGCGCCGGGCCAGCTCCCGTGGAGCTGGGGTGGTGGCGAGGAGGGCTGTCCTGCCCAAAGGGGCTGCCTGTTGGGAAGGCGCTGCTTTTGTCAGAGTGCTGGAAGCTCTGTGTGCATCCTCGCAGGCAGGACCCTTGGCTTCGTCCACTTGGAGACACCGGCGGCGGCGTGTGGCGCCATTGTTGTCCCCCCGTGTCCTGCTGCGCGGCCCGGGCTGCCGGCTGCAGGCCCCAGAGGGCTGGGTGGAGCGTGGGGCACTGTGCTGCTGGGTGGGCACCCGGCGGGGTGTGGGGAGGGTGCCCGGTGCCGACAGCTGATGCGTTGGGTTTCGGCTTTTGTCGGTGGTCGCTCCGTTTCTGTCGCCTGACACGGCTCTCCCTTCTGCCCTGCAGGTTACCTTGCAGCGTCCCGGCGTTTGCAGGGACCGGCCCGTGTTGCCACCAGCACCTGGGCCCCCCTTGGGCCCTGTGCAGCCTCGCTCACCAGTACCGGATGCTCCACTTGGTAAGAGGAAAGCGTCCATTCCTCTGTTTGTTCCTTGCGTCACTGCAGGAGAAGGGCAGATCGCTCTCCAGGTCCCTCCCAGGGCATGGGCCACCCTGACTGGGCTGTCGGCCGTGCTCCCCTGGTCCCTTAGCGGACGCAATTGATGGACCGCGTCTTCCCCTCCCCCATCCTGCCCTGGGGAGGAGGTGTCTCTTGTAGAGTGGTAAGGAGTAAGAGGCCTGTGACAGAAGGCAGGCGTGTCAGTTCTGCACACGGGGCTTCAACAGGGAGCACGTTCCGGGCTCCCCGAAGGAGAAGCCCACCCCTGCCATTGTCTGCAGCGTGTGGAGCCCTGACCTTCCACGGCCGTTGATCGGCTATGGAAGAGACACCTGAACCCGTGGCCTGTGGTGTCTCCCTCAGGGTCACGAGACCCGTCTCCCACTCGGTCTGATGCGGGGACGAGTGGGATACGGGGAAGGAAGGCTCACCAGGTTTTGTGTGGCTTCAGCAAAGTCTTCGCAGGCGAGCCTAATCCTCCATCCCTTCTGTGGTTTTCAGCCCACGTAGGACCTGGCCCGGCCCCGGCATTGGCCGGCAGCTCCCGCCCGCCTGCGGCGGCCCCGGAGGCCCAGGTAAGTGGGGTGGCCGTGCTCCGTTGGACGTCGTCCTGGGAAAGGTGAGCTTCCTGTTTTCCCGGAAGCCATTCCCGCCCTCATCTCCAGACTGTGTGTCCTGGGACGGGTCTGGCATGTCGTTCGCTTTCAAATTCAGTCTCCCCAGGGGCCAGTGGGCTGCTTGTCCCTGGAGCCCGTCACCTTGGCCGGTGCCTGCAGAAGCCATGAGGGAGTGCTCAGAAGCCGAGGACCGCAGACTTTGGCTGTGGGTTTGTCGAGATAGCGTGCGGAGGGTGAGCCCTCGCTCCACACTGGCTTCTCCTGGCTCTGCTGACTCCTTCCTGCCGACCTGCACCTGGGGTTGCTCCTGGGTCACTGAGGCAGAGTCCTGTGTCGTCCCTCGTTTGACTTGTTTCCTTGCTGAGGCCAGGTGATTCTCCTGTTTAGCATGCCCATTGAAATGCTCGTAACTGAGAAAGGGGCAAAGCCCTCCCTCCAGCTTTGTCCTGTGTGCTTTGTGCAGCTTTGAGTCTACCTGTTTGGTGTGGGGTAAATGTCAGAACCCGTGACCGTCTGTTCTCGGGACGGAGATGTGCCTGGCCCGCTGCGTCCAGTTGTACTCTGGGTAGATGTTGCTTTCGTCGTAAGAAATAGAGGCTTGAAGGGAAAGAGCCCGCAGTGAAGAGGCCTACTTCCCTGCAGGGGAATTGCGACGCGCAGCAGCGTCCTCCCGTCGTGCTCCCCACCCCTGCGCCGGGTCGGGCCTGCCCCGGAAGCTGCCAGAGCTGCTCCTGTGCGTCAGCATGACACGTCGCGGGAGTTTGCGCACGGGCCTGTAGGGTCCTTTTGGTGTCAGTTGTGGGATCCAGACATCCCACTTGAGTTTGCCGAAGGACACAAGTAGTGCGCGCTTCGTAGCGCACTGAAAACCCAGACGTCCCTGAGGATAGCGGTGATTGTAGCGGAGCCTGACTACCTCCTGTGGGCAGCGTTGTCCCCAAAGGAGCACTTGGGCAGCTCCCCCGCAGGACTCCGGGGTGCCCAGCTCCCCAGTGCACGTTGCGCCCAGGGGAAGCCCCTGCCGGTCGGAGGAGATTACTTGGTTTGGGGGGAAGGAGAGGGCCAGGCAGGGTCCTGGAGGCAGAGCGGTGACCCAGGTGCGGCTCTGATTGCACGTGTGGAGGACGAGCTTTTCACGTCCGTCCCTTCTGCGTGTTCCTGGTCCGCGCCGGGCCAGCTCCCGTGGAGCTGGGGTGGTGGCGAGGAGGGCTGTCGTGCCCAAAGGGGCTGCCTGTTGGGAAGGCGCTGCTTTTGTCAGAGTGCTGGAAGCTCTGTGTGCATCCTCGCAGGCAGGACCCTTGGCTTCGTCCACTTGGAGACACCGGCGGCGGCGTGTGGCGCCATTGTTGTCCCCCCGTGTCCTGCTGCGCGGCCCGGGCTGCCGGCTGCAGGCCCCAGAGGGCTGGGTGGAGCGTGGGGCACTGTGCTGCTGGGTGGGCACCCGGCGGGGTGTGGGGAGGGTGCCCGGTGCCGGCAGCTGATGCGTTGGGTTTCGGCTTTTGTCGGTGGTCGCTCCATTTCTGTCGCCTGACACGGCTCTCCCTTCTGCCCTGCAGGTTACCTTGCAGCGTCCCGGCGTTTGCAGGGACCGGCCCGTGTTGCCACCAGCACCTGGGCCCCCCTTGGGCCCTGTGCAGCCTCGCTCACCAGTACCGGATGCTCCACTTGGTAAGAGGAAAGCGTCCATTCCTCTGTTTGTTCCTTGCGTCACTGCAGGAGAAGGGCAGATCGCTCTCCAGGTCCCTCCCAGGGCATGGGCCACCCTGACTGGGCTGTCGGCCGTGCTCCCCTGGTCCCTTAGCGGACGCAATTGATGGACCGCGTCTTCCCCTCCCCCATCCTGCCCTGGGGAGGAGGTGTCTCTTGTAGAGTGGTAAGGAGTAAGAGGCCTGTGACAGAAGGCAGGCGTGTCAGTTCTGCACACGGGGCTTCAACAGGGAGCACGTTCCGGGCTCCCCGAAGGAGAAGCCCACCCCTGCCATTGTCTGCAGCGTGTGGAGCCCTGACCTTCCACGGCCGTTGATCGGCTATGGAAGAGACACCTGAACCCGTGGCCTGTGGTGTCTCCCTCAGGGTCACGAGACCCATCTCCCACTCGGTCTGATGCGGGGACGAGTGGGATACGGGGAAGGAAGGCTCACCAGGTTTTGTGTGGCTTCAGCAAAGTCTTCGCAGGCGAGCCTAATCCTCCATCCCTTCTGTGGTTTTCAGCCCACGTAGGACCTGGCCCGGCCCCGGCATTGGCCGGCAGCTCCCGCCCGCCTGCGGCGGCCCCGGAGGCCCAGGTAAGTGGGGTGGCCGTGCTCCGTTGGACGTCGTCCTGGGAAAGGTGAGCTTCCTGTTTTCCCGGAAGCCATTCCCGCCCTCATCTCCAGACTGTGTGTCCTGGGACGGGTCTGGCATGTCGTTCGCTTTCAAATTCAGTCTCCCCAGGGGCCAGTGGGCTGCTTGTCCCTGGAGCCCGTCACCTTGGCCGGTGCCTGCAGAAGCCATGAGGGAGTGCTCAGAAGCCGAGGACCGCAGACTTTGGCTGTGGGTTTGTCGAGATAGCGTGCGGAGGGTGAGCCCTCGCTCCACACTGGCTTCTCCTGGCTCTGCTGACTCCTTCCTGCCGACCTGCACCTGGGGTTGCTCCTGGGTCACTGAGGCAGAGTCCTGTGTCGTCCCTCGTTTGACTTGTTTCCTTGCTGAGGCCAGGTGATTCTCCTGTTTAGCATGCCCATTGAAATGCTCGTAACTGAGAAAGGGGCAAAGCCCTCCCTCCAGCTTTGTCCTGTGTGCTTTGTGCAGCTTTGAGTCTACCTGTTTGGTGTGGGGTAAATGTCAGAACCCGTGACCGTCTGTTCTCGGGACGGAGATGTGCCTGGCCCGCTGCGTCCAGTTGTACTCTGGGTAGATGTTGCTTTCGTCGTAAGAAATAGAGGCTTGAAGGGAAAGAGCCCGCAGTGAAGAGGCCTACTTCCCTGCAGGGGAATTGCGACGCGCAGCAGCGTCCTCCCGTCGTGCTCCCCACCCCTGCGCCGGGTCGGGCCTGCCCCGGAAGCTGCCAGAGCTGCTCCTGTGCGTCAGCATGACACGTCGCGGGAGTTTGCGCACGGGCCTGTAGGGTCCTTTTGGTGTCAGTTGTGGGATCCAGACATCCCACTTGAGTTTGCCGAAGGACACAAGTAGTGCGCGCTTCGTAGCGCACTGAAAACCCAGACGTCCCTGAGGATAGCGGTGATTGTAGCGGAGCCTGACTACCTCCTGTGGGCAGCGTTGTCCCCTCAGGAGCACTTGGGCAGCTCCCCCGCAGGACTCCGGGGTGCCCAGCTCCCCAGTGCACGTTGCGCCCAGGGGAAGCCCCTGCCGGTCGGAGGAGATTACTTGGTTTGGGGGGAAGGAGAGGGCCAGGCAGGGTCCTGGAGGCAGAGCGGTGACCCAGGTGCGGCTCTGATTGCACGTGTGGAGGACGAGCTTTTCACGTCCGTCCCTTCTGCGTGTTCCTGGTCCGCGCCGGGCCAGCTCCCGTGGAGCTGGGGTGGTGGCGAGGAGGGCTGTCCTGCCCAAAGGGGCTGCCTGTTGGGAAGGCGTTGCTTTTGTCAGAGTGCTGGAAGCTCTGTGTGCATCCTCGCAGGCAGGACCCTTGGCTTCGTCCACTTGGAGACACCGGCGGCGGCGTGTGGCGCCATTGTTGTCCCCCCGTGTCCTGCTGCGCGGCCCGGGCTGCCGGCTGCAGGCCCCAGAGGGCTGGGTGGAGCGTGGGGCACTGTGCTGCTGGGTGGGCACCCGGCGGGGTGTGGGGAGGGTGCCCGGTGCCGACAGCTGATGCGTTGGGTTTCGGCTTTTGTCGGTGGTCGCTCCGTTTCTGTCGCCTGACACGGCTCTCCCTTCTGCCCTGCAGGTTACCTTGCAGCGTCCCGGCGTTTGCAGGGACCGGCCCGTGTTGCCACCAGCACCTGGGCCCCCCTTGGGCCCTGTGCAGCCTCGCTCACCAGTACCGGATGCTCCACTTGGTAAGAGGAAAGCGTCCATTCCTCTGTTTGTTCCTTGCGTCACTGCAGGAGAAGGGCAGATCGCTCTCCAGGTCCCTCCCAGGGCATGGGCCACCCTGACTGGGCTGTCGGCCGTGCTCCCCTGGTCCCTTAGCGGACGCAATTGATGGACCGCGTCTTCCCCTCCCCCATCCTGCCCTGGGGAGGAGGTGTCTCTTGTAGAGTGGTAAGGAGTAAGAGGCCTGTGACAGAAGGCAGGCGTGTCAGTTCTGCACACGGGGCTTCAACAGGGAGCACGTTCCTGGCTCCCCGAAGGAGAAGCCCACCCCTGCCATTGTCTGCAGCGTGTGGAGCCCTGACCTTCCACGGCCGTTGATCGGCTATGGAAGAGACACCTGAACCCGTGGCCTGTGGTGTCTCCCTCAGGGTCACGAGACCCGTCTCCCACTCGGTCTGATGCGGGGACGAGTGGGATACGGGGAAGGAAGGCTCACCAGGTTTTGTGTGGCTTCAGCAAAGTCTTCGCAGGCGAGCCTAATCCTCCATCCCTTCTGTGGTTTTCAGCCCACGTAGGACCTGGCCCGGCCCCGGCATTGGCCGGCAGCTCCCGCCCGCCTGCGGCGGCCCCGGAGGCCCAGGTAAGTGGGGTGGCCGTGCTCCGTTGGACGTCGTCCTGGGAAAGGTGAGCTTCCTGTTTTCCCGGAAGCCATTCCCGCCCTCATCTCCAGACTGTGTGTCCTGGGACGGGTCTGGCATGTCGTTCGCTTTCAAATTCAGTCTCCCCAGGGGCCAGTGGGCTGCTTGTCCCTGGAGCCCGTCACCTTGGCCGGTGCCTGCAGAAGCCATGAGGGAGTGCTCAGAAGCCGAGGACCGCAGACTTTGGCTGTGGGTTTGTCGAGATAGCGTGCGGAGGGTGAGCCCTCGCTCCACACTGGCTTCTCCTGGTCCTGCTGACTCCTTCCTGCCGACCTGCACCTGGGGTTGCTCCTGGGTCACTGAGGCAGAGTCCTGTGTCGTCCCTCGTTTGACTTGTTTCCTTGCTGAGGCCAGGTGATTCTCCTGTTTAGCATGCCCATTGAAATGCTCGTAACTGAGAAAGGGGCAAAGCCCTCCCTCCAGCTTTGTCCTGTGTGCTTTGTGCAGCTTTGAGTCTACCTGTTTGGTGTGGGGTAAATGTCAGAACCCGTGACCGTCTGTTCTCGGGACGGAGATGTGCCTGGCCCGCTGCGTCCAGTTGTACTCTGGGTAGATGTTGCTTTCGTCGTAAGAAATAGAGGCTTGAAGGGAAAGAGCCCGCAGTGAAGAGGCCTACTTCCCTGCAGGGGAATTGCGACGCGCAGCAGCGTCCTCCCGTCGTGCTCCCCACCCCTGCGCCGGGTCGGGCCTGCCCCGGAAGCTGCCAGAGCTGCTCCTGTGCGTCAGCATGACACGTCGCGGGAGTTTGCGCACGGGCCTGTAGGGTCCTTTTGGTGTCAGTTGTGGGATCCAGACATCCCACTTGAGTTTGCCGAAGGACACAAGTAGTGCGCGCTTCGTAGCGCACTGAAAACCCAGACGTCCCTGAGGATAGCGGTGATTGTAGCGGAGCCTGACTACCTCCTGTGGGCAGCGTTGTCCCCAAAGGAGCACTTGGGCAGCTCCCCCGCAGGACTCCGGGGTGCCCAGCTCCCCAGTGCACGTTGCGCCCAGGGGAAGCCCCTGCCGGTCGGAGGAGATTACTTGGTTTGGGGGGAAGGAGAGGGCCAGGCAGGGTCCTGGAGGCAGAGCGGTGACCCAGGTGCGGCTCTGATTGCACGTGTGGAGGACGAGCTTTTCACGTCCGTCCCTTCTGCGTGTTCCTGGTCCGCGCCGGGCCAGCTCCCGTGGAGCTGGGGTGGTGGCGAGGAGGGCTGTCCTGCCCAAAGGGGCTGCCTGTTGGGAAGGCGCTGCTTTTGTCAGAGTGCTGGAAGCTCTGTGTGCATCCTCGCAGGCAGGACCCTTGGCTTCGTCCACTTGGAGACACCGGCGGCGGCGTGTGGCGCCATTGTTGTCCCCCCGTGTCCTGCTGCGCGGCCCGGGCTGCCGGCTGCAGGCCCCAGAGGGCTGGGTGGAGCGTGGGGCACTGTGCTGCTGGGTGGGCACCCGGCGGGGTGTGGGGAGGGTGCCCGGTGCCGACAGCTGATGCGTTGGGTTTCGGCTTTTGTCGGTGGTCGCTCCGTTTCTGTCGCCTGACACGGCTCTCCCTTCTGCCCTGCAGGTTACCTTGCAGCGTCCCGGCGTTTGCAGGGACCGGCCCGTGTTGCCACCAGCACCTGGGCCCCCCTTGGGCCCTGTGCAGCCTCGCTCACCAGTACCGGATGCTCCACTTGGTAAGAGGAAAGCGTCCATTCCTCTGTTTGTTCCTTGCGTCACTGCAGGAGAAGGGCAGATCGCTCTCCAGGTCCCTCCCAGGGCATGGGCCACCCTGACTGGGCTGTCGGCCGTGCTCCCCTGGTCCCTTAGCGGACGCAATTGATGGACCGCGTCTTCCCCTCCCCCATCCTGCCCTGGGGAGGAGGTGTCTCTTGTAGAGTGGTAAGGAGTAAGAGGCCTGTGACAGAAGGCAGGCGTGTCAGTTCTGCACACGGGGCTTCAACAGGGAGCACGTTCCGGGCTCCCCGAAGGAGAAGCCCACCCCTGCCATTGTCTGCAGCGTGTGGAGCCCTGACCTTCCACGGCCGTTGATCGGCTATGGAAGAGACACCTGAACCCGTGGCCTGTGGTGTCTCCCTCAGGGTCACGAGACCCGTCTCCCACTCGGTCTGATGCGGGGACGAGTGGGATACGGGGAAGGAAGGCTCACCAGGTTTTGTGTGGCTTCAGCAAAGTCTTCGCAGGCGAGCCTAATCCTCCATCCCTTCTGTGGTTTTCAGCCCACGTAGGACCTGGCCCGGCCCCGGCATTGGCCGGCAGCTCCCGCCCGCCTGCGGCGGCCCCGGAGGCCCAGGTAAGTGGGGTGGCCGTGCTCCGTTGGACGTCGTCCTGGGAAAGGTGAGCTTCCTGTTTTCCCGGAAGCCATTCCCGCCCTCATCTCCAGACTGTGTGTCCTGGGACGGGTCTGGCATGTCGTTCGCTTTCAAATTCAGTCTCCCCAGGGGCCAGTGGGCTGCTTGTCCCTGGAGCCCGTCACCTTGGCCGGTGCCTGCAGAAGCCATGAGGGAGTGCTCAGAAGCCGAGGACCGCAGACTTTGGCTGTGGGTTTGTCGAGATAGCGTGCGGAGGGTGAGCCCTCGCTCCACACTGGCTTCTCCTGGCTCTGCTGACTCCTTCCTGCCGACCTGCACCTGGGGTTTCTCCTGGGTCACTGAGGCAGAGTCCTGTGTCGTCCCTCGTTTGACTTGTTTCCTTGCTGAGGCCAGGTGATTCTCCTGTTTAGCATGCCCATTGAAATGCTCGTAACTGAGAAAGGGGCAAAGCCCTCCCTCCAGCTTTGTCCTGTGTGCTTTGTGCAGCTTTGAGTCTACCTGTTTGGTGTGGGGTAAATGTCAGAACCCGTGACCGTCTGTTCTCGGGACGGAGATGTGCCTGGCCCGCTGCGTCCAGTTGTACTCTGGGTAGATGTTGCTTTCGTCGTAAGAAATAGAGGCTTGAAGGGAAAGAGCCCGCAGTGAAGAGGCCTACTTCCCTGCAGGGGAATTGCGACGCGCAGCAGCGTCCTCCCGTCGTGCTCCCCACCCCTGCGCCGGGTCGGGCCTGCCCCGGAAGCTGCCAGAGCTGCTCCTGTGCGTCAGCATGACACGTCGCGGGATTTTGCGCACGGGCCTGTAGGGTCCTTTTGGTGTCAGTTGTGGGATCCAGACATCCCACTTGAGTTTGCCGAAGGACACAAGTAGTGCGCGCTTCGTAGCGCACTGAAAACCCAGACGTCCCTGAGGATAGCGGTGATTGTAGCGGAGCCTGACTACCTCCTGTGGGCAGCGTTGTCCCCAAAGGAGCACTTGGGCAGCTCCCCCGCAGGACTCCGGGGTGCCCAGCTCCCCAGTGCACGTTGCGCCCAGGGGAAGCCCCTGCCGGTCGGAGGAGATTACTTGGTTTGGGGGGAAGGAGAGGGCCAGGCAGGGTCCTGGAGGCAGAGCGGTGACCCAGGTGCGGCTCTGATTGCACGTGTGGAGGACGAGCTTTTCACGTCCGTCCCTTCTGCATGTTCCTGGTCCGCGCCGGGCCAGCTCCCGTGGAGCTGGGGTGGTGGCGAGGTGGGCTGTCCTGCCCAAAGGGGCTGCCTGTTGGGAAGGCGCTGCTTTTGTCAGAGTGCTGGAAGCTCTGTGTGCATCCTCGCAGGCAGGACCCTTGGCTTCGTCCACTTGGAGACACCGGCGGCGGCGTGTGGCGCCATTGTTGTCCCCCCGTGTCCTGCTGCGCGGCCCGGGCTGCCGGCTGCAGGCCCCAGAGGGCTGGGTGGAGCGTGGGGCACTGTGCTGCTGGGTGGGCACCCGGCGGGGTGTGGGGAGGGTGCCCGGTGCCGACAGCTGATGCGTTGGGTTTCGGCTTTTGTCGGTGGTCGCTCCGTTTCTGTCGCCTGACACGGCTCTCCCTTCTGCCCTGCAGGTTACCTTGCAGCGTCCCGGCGTTTGCAGGGACCGGCCCGTGTTGCCACCAGCACCTGGGCCCCCCTTGGGCCCTGTGCAGCCTCGCTCACCAGTACCGGATGCTCCACTTGGTAAGAGGAAAGCGTCCATTCCTCTGTTTGTTCCTTGCGTCACTGCAGGAGAAGGGCAGATCGCTCTCCAGGTCCCTCCCAGGGCATGGGCCACCCTGACTGGGCTGTCGGCCGTGCTCCCCTGGTCCCTTAGCGGACGCAATTGATGGACCGCGTCTTCCCCTCCCCCATCCTGCCCTGGGGAGGAGGTGTCTCTTGTAGAGTGGTAAGGAGTAAGAGGCCTGTGACAGAAGGCAGGCGTGTCAGTTCTGCACACGGGGCTTCAACAGGGAGCACGTTCCGGGCTCCCCGAAGGAGAAGCCCACCCCTGCCATTGTCTGCAGCGTGTGGAGCCCTGACCTTCCACGGCCGTTGATCGGCTATGGAAGAGACACCTGAACCCGTGGCCTGTGGTGTCTCCCTCAGGGTCACGAGACCCGTCTCCCACTCGGTCTGATGCGGGGACGAGTGGGATACGGGGAAGGAAGGCTCACCAGGTTTTGTGTGGCTTCAGCAAAGTCTTCGCAGGCGAGCCTAATCCTCCATCCCTTCTGTGGTTTTCAGCCCACGTAGGACCTGGCCCGGCCCCGGCATTGGCCGGCAGCTCCCGCCCGCCTGCGGCGGCCCCGGAGGCCCAGGTAAGTGGGGTGGCCGTGCTCCGTTGGACGTCGTCCTGGGAAAGGTGAGCTTCCTGTTTTCCCGGAAGCCATTCCCGCCCTCATCTCCAGACTGTGTGTCCTGGGACGGGTCTGGCATGTCGTTCGCTTTCAAATTCAGTCTCCCCAGGGGCCAGTGGGCTGCTTGTCCCTGGAGCCCGTCACCTTGGCCGGTGCCTGCAGAAGCCATGAGGGAGTGCTCAGAAGCCGAGGACCGCAGACTTTGGCTGTGGGTTTGTCGAGATAGCGTGCGGAGGGTGAGCCCTCGCTCCACACTGGCTTCTCCTGGTCCTGCTGACTCCTTCCTGCCGACCTGCACCTGGGGTTGCTCCTGGGTCACTGAGGCAGAGTCCTGTGTCGTCCCTCGTTTGACTTGTTTCCTTGCTGAGGCCAGGTGATTCTCCTGTTTAGCATGCCCATTGAAATGCTCGTAACTGAGAAAGGGGCAAAGCCCTCCCTCCAGCTTTGTCCTGTGTGCTTTGTGCAGCTTTGAGTCTACCTGTTTGGTGTGGGGTAAATGTCAGAACCCGTGACCGTCTGTTCTCGGGACGGAGATGTGCCTGGCCCGCTGCGTCCAGTTGTACTCTGGGTAGATGTTGCTTTCGTCGTAAGAAATAGAGGCTTGAAGGGAAAGAGCCCGCAGTGAAGAGGCCTACTTCCCTGCAGGGGAATTGCGACGCGCAGCAGCGTCCTCCCGTCGTGCTCCCCACCCCTGCGCCGGGTCGGGCCTGCCCCGGAAGCTGCCAGAGCTGCTCCTGTGCGTCAGCATGACACGTCGCGGGAGTTTGCGCACGGGCCTGTAGGGTCCTTTTGGTGTCAGTTGTGGGATCCAGACATCCCACTTGAGTTTGCCGAAGGACACAAGTAGTGCGCGCTTCGTAGCGCACTGAAAACCCAGACGTCCCTGAGGATAGCGGTGATTGTAGCGGAGCCTGACTACCTCCTGTGGGCAGCGTTGTCCCCAAAGGAGCACTTGGGCAGCTCCCCCGCAGGACTCCGGGGTGCCCAGCTCCCCAGTGCACGTTGCGCCCAGGGGAAGCCCCTGCCGGTCGGAGGAGATTACTTGGTTTGGGGGGAAGGAGAGGGCCAGGCAGGGTCCTGGAGGCAGAGCGGTGACCCAGGTGCGGCTCTGATTGCACGTGTGGAGGACGAGCTTTTCACGTCCGTCCCTTCTGCGTGTTCCTGGTCCGCGCCGGGCCAGCTCCCGTGGAGCTGGGGTGGTGGCGAGGAGGGCTGTCCTGCCCAAAGGGGCTGCCTGTTGGGAAGGCGCTGCTTTTGTCAGAGTGCTGGAAGCTCTGTGTGCATCCTCGCAGGCAGGACCCTTGGCTTCGTCCACTTGGAGACACCGGCGGCGGCGTGTGGCGCCATTGTTGTCCCCCCGTGTCCTGCTGCGCGGCCCGGGCTGCCGGCTGCAGGCCCCAGAGGGCTGGGTGGAGCGTGGGGCACTGTGCTGCTGGGTGGGCACCCGGCGGGGTGTGGGGAGGGTGCCCGGTGCCGACAGCTGATGCGTTGGGTTTCGGCTTTTGTCGGTGGTCGCTCCGTTTCTGTCGCCTGACACGGCTCTCCCTTCTGCCCTGCAGGTTACCTTGCAGCGTCCCGGCGTTTGCAGGGACCGGCCCGTGTTGCCACCAGCACCTGGGCCCCCCTTGGGCCCTGTGCAGCCTCGCTCACCAGTACCGGATGCTCCACTTGGTAAGAGGAAAGCGTCCATTCCTCTGTTTGTTCCTTGCGTCACTGCAGGAGAAGGGCAGATCGCTCTCCAGGTCCCTCCCAGGGCATGGGCCACCCTGACTGGGCTGTCGGCCGTGCTCCCCTGGTCCCTTAGCGGACGCAATTGATGGACCGCGTCTTCCCCTCCCCCATCCTGCCCTGGGGAGGAGGTGTCTCTTGTAGAGTGGTAAGGAGTAAGAGGCCTGTGACAGAAGGCAGGCGTGTCAGTTCTGCACACGGGGCTTCAACAGGGAGCACGTTCCGGGCTCCCCGAAGGAGAAGCCCACCCCTGCCATTGTCTGCAGCGTGTGGAGCCCTGACCTTCCACGGCCGTTGATCGGCTATGGAAGAGACACCTGAACCCGTGGCCTGTGGTGTCTCCCTCAGGGTCACGAGACCCGTCTCCCACTCGGTCTGATGCGGGGACGAGTGGGATACGGGGAAGGAAGGCTCACCAGGTTTTGTGTGGCTTCAGCAAAGTCTTCGCAGGCGAGCCTAATCCTCCATCCCTTCTGTGGTTTTCAGCCCACGTAGGACCTGGCCCGGCCCCGGCATTGGCCGGCAGCTCCCGCCCGCCTGCGGCGGCCCCGGAGGCCCAGGTAAGTGGGGTGGCCGTGCTCCGTTGGACGTCGTCCTGGGAAAGGTGAGCTTCCTGTTTTCCCGGAAGCCATTCCCGCCCTCATCTCCAGACTGTGTGTCCTGGGACGGGTCTGGCATGTCGTTCGCTTTCAAATTCAGTCTCCCCAGGGGCCAGTGGGCTGCTTGTCCCTGGAGCCCGTCACCTTGGCCGGTGCCTGCAGAAGCCATGAGGGAGTGCTCAGAAGCCGAGGACCGCAGACTTTGGCTGTGGGTTTGTCGAGATAGCGTGCGGAGGGTGAGCCCTCGCTCCACACTGGCTTCTCCTGGCTCTGCTGACTCCTTCCTGCCGACCTGCACCTGGGGTTTCTCCTGGGTCACTGAGGCAGAGTCCTGTGTCGTCCCTCGTTTGACTTGTTTCCTTGCTGAGGCCAGGTGATTCTCCTGTTTAGCATGCCCATTGAAATGCTCGTAACTGAGAAAGGGGCAAAGCCCTCCCTCCAGCTTTGTCCTGTGTGCTTTGTGCAGCTTTGAGTCTACCTGTTTGGTGTGGGGTAAATGTCAGAACCCGTGACCGTCTGTTCTCGGGACGGAGATGTGCCTGGCCCGCTGCGTCCAGTTGTACTCTGGGTAGATGTTGCTTTCGTCGTAAGAAATAGAGGCTTGAAGGGAAAGAGCCCGCAGTGAAGAGGCCTACTTCCCTGCAGGGGAATTGCGACGCGCAGCAGCGTCCTCCCGTCGTGCTCCCCACCCCTGCGCCGGGTCGGGCCTGCCCCGGAAGCTGCCAGAGCTGCTCCTGTGCGTCAGCATGACACGTCGCGGGATTTTGCGCACGGGCCTGTAGGGTCCTTTTGGTGTCAGTTGTGGGATCCAGACATCCCACTTGAGTTTGCCGAAGGACACAAGTAGTGCGCGCTTCGTAGCGCACTGAAAACCCAGACGTCCCTGAGGATAGCGGTGATTGTAGCGGAGCCTGACTACCTCCTGTGGGCAGCGTTGTCCCCAAAGGAGCACTTGGGCAGCTCCCCCGCAGGACTCCGGGGTGCCCAGCTCCCCAGTGCACGTTGCGCCCAGGGGAAGCCCCTGCCGGTCGGAGGAGATTACTTGGTTTGGGGGGAAGGAGAGGGCCAGGCAGGGTCCTGGAGGCAGAGCGGTGACCCAGGTGCGGCTCTGATTGCACGTGTGGAGGACGAGCTTTTCACGTCCGTCCCTTCTGCATGTTCCTGGTCCGCGCCGGGCCAGCTCCCGTGGAGCTGGGGTGGTGGCGAGGTGGGCTGTCCTGCCCAAAGGGGCTGCCTGTTGGGAAGGCGCTGCTTTTGTCAGAGTGCTGGAAGCTCTGTGTGCATCCTCGCAGGCAGGACCCTTGGCTTCGTCCACTTGGAGACACCGGCGGCGGCGTGTGGCGCCATTGTTGTCCCCCCGTGTCCTGCTGCGCGGCCCGGGCTGCCGGCTGCAGGCCCCAGAGGGCTGGGTGGAGCGTGGGGCACTGTGCTGCTGGGTGGGCACCCGGCGGGGTGTGGGGAGGGTGCCCGGTGCCGACAGCTGATGCGTTGGGTTTCGGCTTTTGTCGGTGGTCGCTCCGTTTCTGTCGCCTGACACGGCTCTCCCTTCTGCCCTGCAGGTTACCTTGCAGCGTCCCGGCGTTTGCAGGGACCGGCCCGTGTTGCCACCAGCACCTGGGCCCCCCTTGGGCCCTGTGCAGCCTCGCTCACCAGTACCGGATGCTCCACTTGGTAAGAGGAAAGCGTCCATTCCTCTGTTTGTTCCTTGCGTCACTGCAGGAGAAGGGCAGATCGCTCTCCAGGTCCCTCCCAGGGCATGGGCCACCCTGACTGGGCTGTCGGCCGTGCTCCCCTGGTCCCTTAGCGGACGCAATTGATGGACCGCGTCTTCCCCTCCCCCATCCTGCCCTGGGGAGGAGGTGTCTCTTGTAGAGTGGTAAGGAGTAAGAGGCCTGTGACAGAAGGCAGGCGTGTCAGTTCTGCACACGGGGCTTCAACAGGGAGCACGTTCCGGGCTCCCCGAAGGAGAAGCCCACCCCTGCCATTGTCTGCAGCGTGTGGAGCCCTGACCTTCCACGGCCGTTGATCGGCTATGGAAGAGACACCTGAACCCGTGGCCTGTGGTGTCTCCCTCAGGGTCACGAGACCCGTCTCCCACTCGGTCTGATGCGGGGACGAGTGGGATACGGGGAAGGAAGGCTCACCAGGTTTTGTGTGGCTTCAGCAAAGTCTTCGCAGGCGAGCCTAATCCTCCATCCCTTCTGTGGTTTTCAGCCCACGTAGGACCTGGCCCGGCCCCGGCATTGGCCGGCAGCTCCCG
Organism: Vicugna pacos; assembly: GCF_048564905.1. Classification (NCBI taxonomy): domain Eukaryota; kingdom Metazoa; phylum Chordata; class Mammalia; order Artiodactyla; family Camelidae; genus Vicugna; species Vicugna pacos. The sequence continues at coordinate 7,360,498 of NC_133022.1, forward strand.
CCCGCCTGCGGCGGCCCCGGAGGCCCAGGTAAGTGGGGTGGCCGTGCTCCGTTGGACGTCGTCCTGGGAAAGGTGAGCTTCCTGTTTTCCCGGAAGCCATTCCCGCCCTCATCTCCAGACTGTGTGTCCTGGGACGGGTCTGGCATGTCGTTCGCTTTCAAATTCAGTCTCCCCAGGGGCCAGTGGGCTGCTTGTCCCTGGAGCCCGTCACCTTGGCCGGTGCCTGCAGAAGCCATGAGGGAGTGCTCAGAAGCCGAGGACCGCAGACTTTGGCTGTGGGTTTGTCGAGATAGCGTGCGGAGGGTGAGCCCTCGCTCCACACTGGCTTCTCCTGGCTCTGCTGACTCCTTCCTGCCGACCTGCACCTGGGGTTGCTCCTGGGTCACTGAGGCAGAGTCCTGTGTCGTCCCTCGTTTGACTTGTTTCCTTGCTGAGGCCAGGTGATTCTCCTGTTTAGCATGCCCATTGAAATGCTCGTAACTGAGAAAGGGGCAAAGCCCTCCCTCCAGCTTTGTCCTGTGTGCTTTGTGCAGCTTTGAGTCTACCTGTTTGGTGTGGGGTAAATGTCAGAACCCGTGACCGTCTGTTCTCGGGACGGAGATGTGCCTGGCCCGCTGCGTCCAGTTGTACTCTGGGTAGATGTTGCTTTCGTCGTAAGAAATAGAGGCTTGAAGGGAAAGAGCCCGCAGTGAAGAGGCCTACTTCCCTGCAGGGGAATTGCGACGCGCAGCAGCGTCCTCCCGTCGTGCTCCCCACCCCTGCGCTGGGTCGGGCCTGCCCCGGAAGCTGCCAGAGCTGCTCCTGTGCGTCAGCATGACACGTCGCGGGAGTTTGCGCACGGGCCTGTAGGGTCCTTTTGGTGTCAGTTGTGGGATCCAGACATCCCACTTGAGTTTGCCGAAGGACACAAGTAGTGCGCGCTTCGTAGCGCACTGAAAACCCAGACGTCCCTGAGGATAGCGGTGATTGTAGCGGAGCCTGACTACCTCCTGTGGGCAGCGTTGTCCCCTCAGGAGCACTTGGGCAGCTCCCCCGCAGGACTCCGGGGTGCCCAGCTCCCCAGTGCACGTTGCGCCCAGGGGAAGCCCCTGCCGGTCGGAGGAGATTACTTGGTTTGGGGGGAAGGAGAGGGCCAGGCAGGGTCCTGGAGGCAGAGCGGTGACCCAGGTGCGGCTCTGATTGCACGTGTGGAGGACGAGCTTTTCACGTCCGTCCCTTCTGCGTGTTCCTGGTCCGTGCCGGGCCAGTTCCCGTGGAGCTGGGGTGGTGGCGAGGAGGGCTGTCCTGCCCAAAGGGGCTGCCTGTTGGGAAGGCGCTGCTTTTGTCAGAGTGCTGGAAGCTCTGTGTGCATCCTCGCAGGCAGGACCCTTGGCTTCGTCCACTTGGAGACACCGGCGGCGGCGTGTGGCGCCATTGTTGTCCCCCCGTGTCCTGCTGCGCGGCCCGGGCTGCCGGCTGCAGGCCCCAGAGGGCTGGGTGGAGCGTGGGGCACTGTGCTGCTGGGTGGGCACCCGGCGGGGTGTGGGGAGGGTGCCCGGTGCCGACAGCTGATGCGTTGGGTTTCGGCTTTTGTCGGTGGTCGCTCCGTTTCTGTCGCCTGACACGGCTCTCCCTTCTGCCCTGCAGGTTACCTTGCAGCGTCCCGGCGTTTGCAGGGACCGGCCCGTGTTGCCACCAGCACCTGGGCCCCCCTTGGGCCCTGTGCAGCCTCGCTCACCAGTACCGGATGCTCCACTTGGTAAGAGGAAAGCGTCCATTCCTCTGTTTGTTCCTTGCGTCACTGCAGGAGAAGGGCAGATCGCTCTCCAGGTCCCTCCCAGGGCATGGGCCACCCTGACTGGGCTGTCGGCCGTGCTCCCCTGGTCCCTTAGCGGACGCAATTGATGGACCGCGTCTTCCCCTCCCCCATCCTGCCCTGGGGAGGAGGTGTCTCTTGTAGAGTGGTAAGGAGTAAGAGGCCTGTGACAGAAGGCAGGCGTGTCAGTTCTGCACACGGGGCTTCAACAGGGAGCACGTTCCGGGCTCCCCGAAGGAGAAGCCCACCCCTGCCATTGTCTGCAGCGTGTGGAGCCCTGACCTTCCACGGCCGTTGATCGGCTATGGAAGAGACACCTGAACCCGTGGCCTGTGGTGTCTCCCTCAGGGTCACGAGACCCGTCTCCCACTCGGTCTGATGCGGGGACGAGTGGGATACGGGGAAGGAAGGCTCACCAGGTTTTGTGTGGCTTCAGCAAAGTCTTCGCAGGCGAGCCTAATCCTCCATCCCTTCTGTGGTTTTCAGCCCACGTAGGACCTGGCCCGGCCCCGGCATTGGCCGGCAGCTCCCGCCCGCCTGCGGCGGCCCCGGAGGCCCAGGTAAGTGGGGTGGCCGTGCTCCGTTGGACGTCGTCCTGGGAAAGGTGAGCTTCCTGTTTTCCCGGAAGCCATTCCCGCCCTCATCTCCAGACTGTGTGTCCTGGGACGGGTCTGGCATGTCGTTCGCTTTCAAATTCAGTCTCCCCAGGGGCCAGTGGGCTGCTTGTCCCTGGAGCCCGTCACCTTGGCCGGTGCCTGCAGAAGCCATGAGGGAGTGCTCAGAAGCCGAGGACCGCAGACTTTGGCTGTGGGTTTGTCGAGATAGCGTGCGGAGGGTGAGCCCTCGCTCCACACTGGCTTCTCCTGGTCCTGCTGACTCCTTCCTGCCGACCTGCACCTGGGGTTGCTCCTGGGTCACTGAGGCAGAGTCCTGTGTCGTCCCTCGTTTGACTTGTTTCCTTGCTGAGGCCAGGTGATTCTCCTGTTTAGCATGCCCATTGAAATGCTCGTAACTGAGAAAGGGGCAAAGCCCTCCCTCCAGCTTTGTCCTGTGTGCTTTGTGCAGCTTTGAGTCTACCTGTTTGGTGTGGGGTAAATGTCAGAACCCGTGACCGTCTGTTCTCGGGACGGAGATGTGCCTGGCCCGCTGCGTCCAGTTGTACTCTGGGTAGATGTTGCTTTCGTCGTAAGAAATAGAGGCTTGAAGGGAAAGAGCCCGCAGTGAAGAGGCCTACTTCCCTGCAGGGGAATTGCGACGCGCAGCAGCGTCCTCCCGTCGTGCTCCCCACCCCTGCGCCGGGTCGGGCCTGCCCCGGAAGCTGCCAGAGCTGCTCCTGTGCGTCAGCATGACACGTCGCGGGAGTTTGCGCACGGGCCTGTAGGGTCCTTTTGGTGTCAGTTGTGGGATCCAGACATCCCACTTGAGTTTGCCGAAGGACACAAGTAGTGCGCGCTTCGTAGCGCACTGAAAACCCAGACGTCCCTGAGGATAGCGGTGATTGTAGCGGAGCCTGACTACCTCCTGTGGGCAGCGTTGTCCCCTCAGGAGCACTTGGGCAGCTCCCCCGCAGGACTCCGGGGTGCCCAGCTCCCCAGTGCACGTTGCGCCCAGGGGAAGCCCCTGCCGGTCGGAGGAGATTACTTCGTTTTGGGGGAAGGAGAGGGCCAGGCAGGGTCCTGGAGGCAGAGCGGTGACCCAGGTGCGGCTCTGATTGCACGTGTGGAGGACGAGCTTTTCACGTCCGTCCCTTCTGCGTGTTCCTGGTCCGCGCCGGGCCAGCTCCCGTGGAGCTGGGGTGGTGGCGAGGAGGGCTGTCCTGCCCAAAGGGGCTGCCTGTTGGGAAGGCGCTGCTTTTGTCAGAGTGCTGGAAGCTCTGTGTGCATCCTCGCAGGCAGGACCCTTGGCTTCGTCCACTTGGAGACACCGGCGGCGGCGTGTGGCGCCATTGTTGTCCCCCCGTGTCCTGCTGCGTGGCCCGGGCTGCCGGCTGTAGGCCCCAGAGGGCTGGGTGGAGCGTGGGGCACTGTGCTGCTGGGTGGGCACCCGGCGGGGTGTGGGGAGGGTGCCCGGTGCCGACAGCTGATGCGTTGGGTTTCGGCTTTTGTCGGTGGTCGCTCCGTTTCTGTCGCCTGACACGGCTCTCCCTTCTGCCCTGCAGGTTACCTTGCAGCGTCCCGGCGTTTGCAGGGACCGGCCCGTGTTGCCACCAGCACCTGGGCCCCCCTTGGGCCCTGTGCAGCCTCGCTCACCAGTACCGGATGCTCCACTTGGTAAGAGGAAAGCGTCCATTCCTCTGTTTGTTCCTTGCGTCACTGCAGGAGAAGGGCAGATCGCTCTCCAGGTCCCTCCCAGGGCATGGGCCACCCTGACTGGGCTGTCGGCCGTGCTCCCCTGGTCCCTTAGCGGACGCAATTGATGGACCGCGTCTTCCCCTCCCCCATCCTGCCCTGGGGAGGAGGTGTCTCTTGTAGAGTGGTAAGGAGTAAGAGGCCTGTGACAGAAGGCAGGCGTGTCAGTTCTGCACACGGGGCTTCAACAGGGAGCACGTTCCGGGCTCCCCGAAGGAGAAGCCCACCCCTGCCATTGTCTGCAGCGTGTGGAGCCCTGACCTTCCACGGCCGTTGATCGGCTATGGAAGAGACACCTGAACCCGTGGCCTGTGGTGTCTCCCTCAGGGTCACGAGACCCGTCTCCCACTCGGTCTGATGCGGGGACGAGTGGGATACGGGGAAGGAAGGCTCGCCAGGTTTTGTGTGGCTTCAGCAAAGACTTCGCAGGCGAGCCTAATCCTCCATCCCTTCTGTGGTTATAGCCCACCCAGGACCTGACGCGTCTCAACTTCGGCCTGGCCCCTTCCTGACACCTGATTCCGATGTGGAGGCTCAGGAAAAGTGAGTGTTCATTCCGTTCTATGTCTCTCTAGGGAATGTGTTGTTTTTGTTTCCCTTGCCGTTGTATTAGCCTCTTCTGTAGACATGTGTTTTTAGACAAGTTTTTTTTGTCATTAGAAGTTCAAACTGTTCCCCATGTGTGCAGTGGTGTTCTCCCCTCAGCCCTATCACCTTCGATGGTGCCTTCAGGAAGCATCAGATTTCTTTCATGCTGAGTATCGTAGACTTTGTCTGTTTGTCGAATGTGGGTCTTCAGTGTTAGCCCTTGCTCCACACTTATGTCTCCTCGCATTTCTGTTGCTTCCCTAACACTTTCTTTTCTGATTGTTGCTGGCTAAGTTATCGAGATTCCTGTTGTCCTCCTTTGGTTTCCCGGCTCAGGCCAGGTGATTCTCCTGTTTTGCATGGCCGTTCAAGTCCTCATGACTGGGAAAGTGCAGAGGTCTCCCTCCAGCTTTGTTCCGTGGGCTTTGTGCAGCTTTGAGTCTTCCTGGGTGGGGTAAATGTCACAACCCACCTCTGTCTTTTCTCGGGAGGGAGATGTGCCTGGCCCGCTGCCTCCAGTTGTACTCTGGGTAGAAAAGCCTGACTCTCAGATTTGTTGCTTTTGTAGTAGGATGTAGAAGCTTGAAGGGAAATAGCACACAGTGAAGAGGCCTACTTCCCTGCAGGGGAATTGCGACGCTCAGCAGCGTCCTCCCGTTGTGCTCCCCACCCTGCGCCGAGTTGGTCCTGCCCTGGGAGCTGTCAGAGCTTACCTTCTGATTCAGCATGAGATGCCGCTGGATTTTTCGCACGGGCTAGTAGGGTCCCTTTGGTGTCAGTTGTGGAATCAAGACTTTCCACTTCAATTTCCCAAAGGACACATGTAGTGTGTGCTTCATAGCGCAGTTAAAACCCAGACATCCCTGAGGATA